>NC_132905.1:95172082-95473428 GCF_047675955.1 Chlorocebus sabaeus | reverse complement strand
CCCCCCCTCACCCCCACACTCACCCCCTCACTCCCTCTTCCTTTCACACCCCACCTCACCTTCACCCCCTCACTTCACCCCCTCACCCCCTCACTCACCCCCCTTCACCCCCTCCTTCACCCCCTCACCCCCTCACTCACCCCTCACTTACCCCTCACTCACCCCATCAGCCCCCTCACTCACCCCTCACCCCCTCATTCACCCCCTCACCCCCTCACTCACCCCTCACCCCCTCACTTCACTACCCTCACTCACACCCTCACCCCTTCACTCACCCCTTCACTCACTCACCCTTCTCACCCCCTCATCCCCTCACCCTTCACCCCCTCACTCACCCTCACCCCCTCACTCACCCCCACACCCCCTCACCCACCCCTCACCACCCCTCACCCCCTCACTCACCCCAACTCCCTCACTCACCCCCCTCACCCCCCTCACCCTTCACCCCCTCACCCACCCTTCATCCCCTCACTCACCCCTATCACCCCCTCACTCACCCCATTCACCCCCTCACCACCCCCTCACTCACCCCTCACTCACCCTCACACACCTCTACTCCCCTCATCTCACCCCCTCTACCCCTCTCTCACTCCCTTCACTCCCCTCAACCCCTCACTCACCCCCTCACCCCCCTCACCCCCTCACTCACCCTTTCACCCCCTCACACCCTCACTCCCCTACCCCCTCACTCACCTCCTTCACCCCTCACTCACCCCTCTCACCTCACCCCTCACTCACCCCTCCCTCACCCCCCTCACTCACCCTCACCCCCTCACTCTCACCCCCCCTCACTCACCTTCCCACCCCCACCCCCCTCACTCACCCCCTCACCCTCTCACCCCCCTCACTCACGCCTTCACCCCCTCATCACCCCTCCCCCCTCACTCACCTTACCCCCTCGACTCACCCCTCACCCCCCTCACTCACCCCTCACTCACTCTCACCTCCCTCACCCCCTCACTCACCCTTCACCCCCTCACTTCACACCCCCTCACCACCTCACTCTCTCACCCCTCTCTCACCCCTCACTCACCCCCCTCACCCCTCACTCACCCCCTCACTCACCTCACTCACGTTCACCCCTCATGTCACCCCCACTCACCCCTCACCACCCCTCACGTCACTCACCCCCTCACCCCCTCCACTCACCCTTCACCCCCTCACTCACCTTCACCCCCTCACTCACCATCCCCACACCCCTCACACCCTCACTCACCCCCTCACTCACCCCTTCACCCCCTCACTCACCCCTCCCTCCCCTCACCCCCTCACTCCCTCACTCACCCCCTCACTCCCCTCACTTCACCCTTCACCCGCTCACTCACCCCTCACTCCCTCCCTCACCCCTCACCCCCTCACTCTCCCTCACCCCTCACCCCCTCACTCACCCCCTCATCCCCTCACTCACCCCTTCACCCCCTCATTCACCCCCTCCCTCACTCACCCTTCACCCCCTCACTCACCCTTCACCCTCTCACTCACACACTCACTCCTCCCCTCACCCCCTCACCCCCTTACTCGCCCTTCACCCCCTCATTCACCCCTCACCCCCTCACTCACCCCCCTGACCCCCCTTGCTCACCCCCTGATCCCGTCGCCCTCGTCACTCACCCCCTCACTCCCTCAACTCTCACCTCCTCACTCACCCCCTAATCCCTCACTCACCCCGCTCACCCCTTCACTCACCTCCATCACCCCCTCATTCACCCCTTCAGCCCCCTCACCCACCCGTCATCTCCTCACTCACCCCTACTCACCCCCCTCAACTCCTCATTCACCCCTCACCCCCTAACTCACTCACTCACCCCCTCACCCTCACTCCCTCACCCCCCTCACTCACCTCCCTCACCCCCTTCACCCACCCCTAACCTCCTCAACTCCTCACTCACCCCCTAGTCACCCCCTCAACTCCTCATTCACCTTTCACCCCCTCACTTACCCCCGTACCCCCTTACCCACCTGCTCACCTTCTCACTCAACCCCTCACCCCTTCACTCATCCCTCACCCCCCTTACCCTCTCACCCCCTCACTCACCCCTTTACCCCCTCACCTACCTGCTCACCTCCACTCACCCCTTCACTCATCCCCACACCCCCTTACTCACCCCTTCATCCCTTCACTCATCCGCTCACCTCCTCACTCAACCCCTCACCCCCTCACTCCCTCACTCATCCCTCACTCCCTCACTCACCACCCCCCCTCACCCCTCTCCCCCTCAACTCCTCACCCTTCAGCCCCTCACTCACCCCCCTCACCCCCCTCACTCACCCCTTCACCTCCTCACTCACCCCCTCACCCCCTCACCCCCCACTCACCTTCTCACTCCACTCACCCCCTCACCCCCTCACTCACCCCCACACCCCCCTCACCCCCTCACTCATCACCTCATCTCATTCATCCTTTCACCTTCTCACTCACCTCCTCTTCACTCACCCCCTCACTCACCTCCTCACCCCCTCACTCACCCTCTCACCTCCTCACTCATCCCCTCACCCCCTCACTCACCCCCACACCCCCTCACCCCCCTCACTCACCCCCACACCCCCTCACCCCCACACCCCCTCACTCCCACACCCCCTCACTCATCACCTCATCTCCTCATTCATCCTTTCACCTTCTCACTCACCTCCTCTTCACTCACCCCCCTCACTCACCTCCTCACCCCCTCACTCACCCTCTCACCTCCTCACTCATCCCCTCACCCCCTCACTCACCTCCTTACCCTCTCATTCACCCTTTCACCTCCTTGCTCACCCCCCTCACCCCCTCACTTACCCCCTCACTTCCCCCCTCACTTCCTCAATCACCCCCTCACTTTTTCACTCACCCCACCACCCCCTCACTCACCCCCTTACTCCGTCACCCCCTCACCCCTCACTCATCCCCTCACCCCCTTAATTACCCCCTCACCCCCTCAATTACTCCCTCACCCCCTCAATTCCTCCCTCATCCTTTCAATTACCCACTCACCCCCTCACCTCCTCACCTCCTCAATCACCTCTTCACTCACCCCTTCACCTTCTCATTCACCCCCTCACCTCCTCACTCACTCACCCCTTCACCATCTCACTCACCCCCTCGTCTCCTCACCCCCTCACTCCCAGCCTGCCCCTCCGATCTTCCTTTTCTTTGTGTGAGAATCTGGGGCCCTTGAGTGGTGTCAGTCCCTCCAAGACTCAAGGAGTCCCCAGGGCCTTGTTATCCAGAACACCCCGACCTGGGTCCCAGGAGACCCCATGGGATCACAGGAGTGTTCAGGGATATGGTGCTTCCTGGGTCTGGGTAGGCTGAAGGGGCGTCCTCCCTTCTCCAAGCAAGAGGAGACCCCCAGGAGCCCCCTGAGTCGGCCCCCAGCAGTGGTGCTGGTGCCATCTGCCCTGTTCTTGCATCCTGGGAGACCCTCGGGAGGGGAGGGCACTGGGTGGCTGGGCGGCTTCTGCTGATCTCACCCCACTGGCCTCCTGTTTGTCTTCCTCAGCTTGCGGAGTCCGCTCAAACTTAAGCCGCCAGAGCAGGATCGTGGGCGGCCAGAACGCGCTCCCGGGGGCCTGGCCCTGGCAGGTCAGCCTGCACGTCCAGAACATCCATGTGTGTGGAGGCTCCATCATCACCCCCGAGTGGATCGTGACAGCTGCCCACTGCGTGGAAAAGTATGCCAGGGGCGGCGCGGGCTGGGTGGGGTCTCCGGGCTGGCCTCCAGTCACCCTGTGACCTTGAGCAGGGTCTCAACCCTTGCAGCCCGGGCGTCCTTGTGTTTAAATGGGGAGAGTGTTGCGCCTGCTTCCTAGGCTTGTGGGGCCCAGGTGCACTCATGCCGGGCAGCGCATGGCTGTCGTCCTTCAGCACGTGTGCACTGAGTGTGCCCTGCACACGGGACACAGGGTGCAGGTGGAACATTCTCCATGACGTCACCATGACCAGCGTTCCTTCCAGCCGCTGTCCTCTGAGCTCTGTCCTGCCCTTGAGTGAAACCCCTGCCCCCTGAGGTCTCCTCTCTCTGGGACACTAGTCCCAGGAGAGGACACACTCAGACAGGCTCAGGGGCCTCAGGCTGCCCTGCTGGAAGGTCCCTGGGGTTAAATGTTCTTGGCCACAGCATTGCTTATGCAAAGGGCTAGGTAGGGGTGAGGCTAGCTGTGACAGTGTTAGCATTTATGGAAGCTACCAACCCCTCCCCTTTTTCTTAAACACATAGTGCTTTTGGTCACATGCTGCTTTGGAGGAGGCCTCACTTGGCAGATGTATTTTTCTGCCTTAGAGAGAGGCTGAACTGGGTTTGACTCTTGGCCCAGTCCTCTCTGACTGCTGGCCTTAGATGATTCACTCAACATCTCTGACCCATGGTGCATGCAGCTATAAGATGGGCATGCCCTTCTCCTCTCGGGCTGTTATGAAGGTCAAGGAAGCAAGGGCTGTTACCCAAGGGTGCTCCCTTCTCTGCCCATCTTCACACCCCCGTATGCTCTGGGCCCTCTAGGAGCTGGGTTTCTCTCAAGGGCTGTTACCCAAGGGTGCGCCCTTCTCTCCCCCTCTTCATACTCCCGAATGCTCTGGGTCCACTAGGAGCTGGGATTATCTTAAGAGGGAAACACCTGGATAAAGGAAATGGTTTGATTGATATTGGACTTCAAGTCTGTTCATCAGTACCCGTTTATTAAGCACCTACTATGTGCCAGGAAATGCTTTGGCATACAAAGGAAAATAAGGGCCAGTCCTGCTAGAAATGGCCTTGAAACCCCAGGGAGGGATGTCGGCCCCGTGGTGGGTGCTGCAGATTCCTCGAAGGTGGCACAAGAGCCAGAAAGACGGATGATGTCGGGGGCTGAGGCGGGGAGTCGGAGTGGAGGGAGCGTGGGGGAGAAGGGGAGGCCAAGCCCCTCCTCCACTGTCTCCCTGTGAGGTTTTTGGTGAATCATCCCGCTCTGGGTGTCTTGCCTCCAGCTTCTGATGTTGGAAGTTCATCCACCAAGAGCTCCGTGTTTGTGGCTCTGAGATACTGAGTCCTTCTTCTCTCCCAGACCTCTTAACAGTCCGTGGCAATGGACGGCATTTGCGGGGATTTTGACACAATCTTCCATGTTCTATGTAAAAGGACACCGAGTAGAAAAAGTGATTTCTCATCCAAATTATGACTCCAAGACCAAGAACAATGACATTGCGCTGATGAAGCTGCATACGCCTCTGACTTTCAACGGTACACGTGGCTCAGGCTTGGCAAGCAAGTTGGCAGAATCTTAAGGAGATGTTGATTGGAAATGACACCTGTGCTGTGCCAAATGGAAGGGAGGCATTTGCGTTGAGCGAGGGTGGTGTGCAGTGGGTGGCCAGTGGGAGAGGCTCACAGAGGCTAAGAGCACCTGCCGCATTTGGGGGGTGGCAGCAGCCACCACATCTGTTCTGTACTATAGTGAGTGGTGATGATTCAAGCCAGGGGTGGAAAAGGCTAGAACAGGGCTTTCCCACTGCGGCACTCTTGACATCTGAGGTGGTTCTCTGTTCTGGGGCTCTCTTGTGCCTTGTAGGATGTTTAGCAGCGTCCAGCCTCTACCCACTGGAGGCCAGCAGCTCCCGAGTTGTGACAACCAGTGTTGTCTGCTGACATTGCCAAACATCCCCTTTGAGGCAAAGTCACTTCTAGTTGAGAACTACTATTGAGATGTGTAAAGATCCTTGATTTTTAAAGATACATTCTAAAACCAAGTTGCTTAATTCAGGACAAACATGCTTTCTCTTAGCCTCTTATTCGGTCCCACTCTGGTCCATCCAACGGTCTGGAATGTTCTAGCCCCGTGTGGACAGAGAAGAAACAAAACCTCAGCCCTCCCTACAAGGTGTCTGTATTCACACTGGGAAATGGTTCACATATAGAAGAGCGAACACACGAGCAACGGCGTGGTGCCTCTGGGGCGAAAGCTGACCCCGTCGGCTTTTTGGCTGTTGCCTCCTGTGTGTCTTTCCCATCTTGGTCACCTGGAGTGTGTAATTTTAGAAGCAGAGCTAGCAAATAATTCCTCTTATAGCAGAGTTAGCAAATAATTCTACTTATAAGTAGCGTAACTTCTTGCCTGCCAGAAGGAGGGGTCTGGCAGGGGGAGAAAGTGAGAATGTGGGACTTGTTGGGATGGAGGGTCCTCTGGGCAGGGTGGCCGGGGTGCCAGGCCCAGCAGCCTGCATGTGAGAAGGCCAGGTGGAGACATAGCCCGAGGCCTTGGGTGATACCAGCCTGGCTCACTGTGTTTTCTCTTCTTAAAACAGAGTTGGTGAAACCGGTATGTCTGCCCAACCCAGGCATGATGCTGGAGCCGGAACAGCACTGCTGGATTTCTGGGTGGGGGGCCACCCAGGAGAAAGGTGAGGCTCCTGGGCGTGTAG
The DNA here is from genome assembly GCF_047675955.1 of Chlorocebus sabaeus. NCBI lineage: Eukaryota > Metazoa > Chordata > Mammalia > Primates > Cercopithecidae > Chlorocebus > Chlorocebus sabaeus. Next base: position 95,467,055 of record NC_132905.1, on the reverse strand, counting down.
GACTGCAGGGCCCACAGATGGAGCATTGGGTTTGGAAGTGGGAGGTCCAGGTTTTAATCCCAGTTCTACTACTCAATGATTGGATGACTTTGGGTGATTCCCCCAGTCCTTGTGCCTCAGTTTCTCCATCTGCTAAATGGGAGAAATCCTGCCCAGTCTACCTAATACACTGTGTTCTTATTACGACCACACGGAGCAGCATGTGGAATGGCTTTTGAAGTATCTGGGTCATACGAGTTTAGAGGTGCAGGATCTCCTGTGTTGCACCCATTGTGAGCTTGGAGCTGCCCTGGAGATCCCACCAAGGCCTCCATGGCTGAGTGACAGGGGCTTGGTGAGGACGGGCATCTTGGACCTGTGGTGGCCACATCTAAGCCTGTCCTCTGCCCTGATAACCACAGAGAGAGGCTCTCTCGGCCCTCTTCAGTTGCAGTCTGCATTTCTCTCTGATAGTCTTTCAAATGAGGGGAGCCTGGCTGCTTCATTTTTATGGAGGGTTGGAAGAGCTTAGTGGCAGGCACAGAGGTTCATTTTACATATTGTTTACATCCTTCTCAAAAGCGTCTAGGCCATACAGACAGCAAATCCGTTCAAACAAGGGGAAAAGTACAAAGGTTGGGTGATTTGGGGGGAGCATCAGGGAAGGTAGTCGGGGGCATCCTGGCTCCTCATCAGCAGAAACTTACTGCAGTGGAGCCACAAGCTGGCAAAAGGCCTCATGGAATCCAAGATGAAGGGAATAGCGACAAATATGTGTGCAAACCTGCACCTAGTGCGGGCTGAGTGCTACTCAGGTGCCGGGAATGCAGAAGTGAACAGAGTAAGACAAACATCTCTGCTGTCAGGAGCTTTACCTCTCTTGTGGATGTGGGGGCCGGGGGCGGGGGGCAGGTGTGGTCAGACAGAAGACAAACAACTGAGCGAAGTACTTCCAAATATCTGAGGGTGGGGAGCAAGGTCCTGGCTACTTTGAAGGGGTGGTCAGGGAAGGCTTCTCGGAAGAGGTGGCATTTGAGCTGAGACTCAAAAAGGCTAGTGCATGTATCTTAAGGTGTGGTCAAGGGGCCAAGGAGGTGGGCTGGGGCCAGATTGCATAGGTCCTTGTGGATTATGGTGAAGACACCAGCTTCTCGTCTGCTTGAGGTAGTGAGATCGTGAGCCAGGGAGTGCCATGATCTGGCAGCTGTGCATTGGGGAGTGGAGATGAATGGATGGAGATGAGGATCATGGTGATAAGTCCATTGCTGTGGTTCCCGGAGACAGGAAGGCAGCTCATAGCAGAGTGTGGGGATGGTTGTGGAGAGATGAGGGTACATTTGAGCTAGAGCCACCAGACTTGCTGATGGGTTGCACGTCTGTGGGAGAGAGAGTGAGAAGTCAGGGACGATGGCTTTCTTCTCTGTGACTGAAGGCCCAGGGTGGCAGGTGGTGCCATCTTCCAAGACAGGGAATATTGGTTGGTGAGAATTTGGGGTGGGAGAAGGTGTGATGGAGGGTTCTGGTTTTACACATTAAGCCCACGGTGCCCAGAAGATACCCAAGGGGAGGCGAAGCGAGAGTGGGAAATGCAGAGGTAGCAAGTGCAGGCCGTATCTTGAGAAGCTCTAATGTGCAGGGGAGCCAAGAAGCAGGCGGCGTAGGGAGGGTTGTGCATGCTCCAGAAGGGTGTGTGTGTGCCAGAGGGGAAACGGGAGCCTGTGTCCTGGGTAGCGTTCAGTGAGGAGCGGGAAATTGGTTTGGCAGAACCAAGCCTTTGGTGAATAAGAGGAGGATTCCATGGCACTGATAGAGCCCTGTGGTTTCAGAACTGGGAAGTTCTTTCCCTGAAGCTGAACTCCAGAGCTGTACTCAGCACAGGCACTGCCAGTTGTAAGGAGAATCCAGGTTTCCCAGGAGAGGGCTTGGTGCTAGGATGAGCTGCCGGGGGCAGGGCTGGAGAGAGAGCTGTGACCATCTGTGTAGTGTGTGTGCGGGTCTCAGGGAGGGAAGTGTGCTCTCCCTGTGAGAGCTGCTGGCAACACTGGGAGCCCAACAAGTCTCCCTGTCCTTAGGGAAGACCTCAGACATGCTGAACGCTGCCATGGTGCCTCTCATTGAGCCGCGGAGATGCAACAGCAAACGTGTCTACGACGGCCTGGTCACACCAGCCATGATCTGTGCCGGCTTCCTGCAGGGGACTGTTGATTCTTGCCAGGTAATTCAACATTTTTATTCTACCTTTGACCCTTACCAGATCCTACTGAACCCCCCCCCCCCCACCCCGCCATGAGGGAGAGGGCATTCGTGGGGTCAGCAGAGCCTCCGCAGTGACATGGAGCCAGCTCGGGGCAGTCATGGGAAGTGATGGCCACAAACAGTGTGAACACTTCTGGTGGCAGAAGCAAGTACAAACAGCAAATCACACGCGCCCTCTGAAAAACTGGTATTTGGTAAAAGTGCCAGTGGAACAGAAACAAGTATTTAGACTATTTTAAATTATGAACAGCAATTTATTTGGTAACTATTAGCTTGTACAGATTAAAATTCAGGGTGGGGGCTGTCTCTTTGGGGGTTACATCTCTGTGACCGTCACCCTTTGATGGTGGAGACTTGAAGCCCACACAGTCACTCGTAACTCACACCGCAACACACACCCCCACCTCCTCTAGGCCTGGTCAGTGGTGTGCAGTGGATTGTGATTTTTCTGCTCTCTGTACCTTGCCGTGTCCCCCAGGGTGACAGTGGAGGGCCTCTGGTCACTTTGAAGAACGATGTCTGGTGGCTGATCGGGGATACAAGCTGGGGATCTGGCTGTGCCCAAGCTAACAGACCAGGAGTGTACGGGAATGTGACCGTCTTCACGGACTGGATTTATCGACAAATGAGGGTAACTATCCTGTCCTCCTTCTGACTGTTCTCTGATTCCTCAAGCCAAAGCCAGACATCTGTTAGGCATGGTTCTGCTGCCGGAAGCTGACTGCTGACCACTGGCCAGCAGGAAACAAACCCCGCTTACTCCAGCCACAGCCCCGTCCCCCTGGTGTCCACCCATTGCTCATTGCCTCTCACTGACTTCACTTGCATATTTCCCCTGGTGCTTGGATGAAAAGCGCTGGGGCTCGGCTTGTGTACGCTTTCATGCTCTGCTGACCACACTTACTTCTGGCTCAGCTGACTCAGTTATTCCACCCAGGCCACCTCACACCAACCTTTTTTTTTTTTTTTTGAGATGGAGTCTCACTCTGTCGCCCAGGCTGGAGTGCAGTGGCACGATTTCAACTCACTGCAACCTTTGCCTCCTGGGTTCAAGTGATTCTCCTGCCTCAGCCTCCCGAGTAGCTGGGATTACAGGCACCCGCCACCACGCCCAGCTACTTTTTGTATTTTTAGTAGAGATGGGGTTTCTCCATGTTGGCCAGGCTGGTCTCGAAGCCCTGACCTCAGGTGATCCGCCCACCTCTGCCTCCCAAAGTGATAGGATTACAGGCGTGAACCACCACGCCTGGCCTCACATGAAGCTTTCGATTTATAGAGAGCAGAGGGAAGAACCGACTGTGCCCATCCTTTTCTGGGGCTATCGAGTGGCCCCTGGGCAGCCCCCAATGTTAGGAAGTGCAGGAGCAGCCAGGGTTCTCTGATGCCCCAGACTCAAGCACGAGGGAAGGTCCCAGGGGTTCCCTGTGAACCTCATGGACGTCTCTGTTTAGCAGAGCCCTGGCCTTGGGCATTGCCCGGATAGAGGTTGAGAACCACATCTTCTCATCTCCAGGGCCTCAGACTGTAGTTTTCTCAGATTGCTATGCTTTCCAGGGCTGGGCTACTAGTGGAAGAAAATGCTCTATTCTGTGTCCTCTCAAGTCTCCCAGATGCCCAGTCTGTTGAAGGAGGAGCAGCACCAGGGGGCATTTCCCGCTAAGGCCCGACCTGCGTCTCCTTCAGATGACACGCAGGACTCAGGGCCTTCCCGTGACCATGGGGCCCAGCTTGGCCTCGCCTGGCACAGGGCCCAGTGCTGGAAACAGATGACCCCAGGGGAGGCAGGGCAGGAGGGAAGCTGGCAGGGCTGGCACGGTCAGCCAGGCTGAGGGGTGGACTCACGCCAGGATGGAGCTAGCAAATGAGCCGGGTATGTTTGGCGGCTGCAGGTGGGTCTGTGTGGCTGTGCGGGGAGGGAAGGGCTGTGTGGCAGGAGAGCAGCTGGGGGAAGCCCAGACTCTGCTGAAGAGATGTCCCTCGAGCTGGCCTGCACATATGCTGCCTGCTCCTCCAGGAGCTCCTGCCCCGCCATGCTCAGCCTAACTCTGACCTCCATGCTGGAGAGAAAAAGATCCTTTGTGCTATTAAGCCTTGCTTATTTGGTTTCTAAGTGCTTCATGTGAACCTAGAGGAAAAAAACTATTTTCCACCTTTGTTTGTCTTAAGAAAATAATACTTTTTTTTTTTTCCTATTTGAACAGGCAGATGACTAATCCTCATGGTCTTTGTCCTTGACGTCGTTCTACGAGAAAACAAAGCGGCTGGTTTTGCTTCCCCGTGCGTGATTTACTCTTACAGATGATTCAGAGGTCATTTTTATTAAACAGTGAACTTGCCTGGCTTTGGCACTCTCTGCCATTCTGTGTAGTCTGCAGTGGCTCCACTGCCCAGCCTGCTCTCCTTAACCCCTTGTCCACAAGGGGTGATGGCCAGCTGGTTGTGGACACTGGCGGTCAAGTGTGAAGGAGAGAGGTGGAGGCTGCCCCACTGAGATCTTCCTTTTGAGTCCTTTCCAGGGGCCACTTTCGGATGAGCATGGAGCTGCTGCCTCTCAGCTGCTGGACGGCTTGAGATGGAAGAGGAGACACATGGAAAGGGAGACAGCCAGGTGGCACCTGCAGCGGCTGCCCTCTGGGGCCACTTGAGTAGTGTCCCCAGCCTAGCTCTCCACAGGGGGTTTTTGATGATTGGTTCTTAGTGCCTTAGCAGCCCCAGATGGTGGCTGGAAATAAAGGGACCAGCCCTTCATGGGTGGTGACGTGGTAGTCACTTGTAAGGGCAACAGAAACATTTTTGTTTTTACAGGGTGAGAATGTAGACAGTGCCCTTGGTGCAAGGGAAGCAATTGCACAGGCACTTGCCCTGAGCACTCCTGGTGCAGGTCTCCACCTGCACATTGGGTGGGGCTCCTGGGAGGGAGACTCAGCCTTCCTCCTTATCCTCCCTGACCCTGCTGCCAGCACCCTGGAGATTGCACATGCCCCTTGGTCCTGGCAGGGGGCCAAGTCTGGCACCACGTTGGCCTCTTCAGGCCTACTAGTCACTGGAAATTGAGGTCCATGGGGGAAATCAAGGATGCTCAGTTTTAGGTACACTGTTTCCATGTTATGTTTCTACACATTGCTACCTCAATGCTCCTGGAATCTTAGCATTTGATGTCTCCAAGTAGTCCACCTACATTTAACTCTTTGAAACTATCATCTTTTTGCCAGGTTTGAGTGGTGGCCTATTTGAGATACTTTGACAAAATGATTGGCTTCTGACTTTATGTTCTATAAATGAATGTGCTGAAGGAAAGTGCCCATGGTGGCGGTGAAGAAGAGAAAGATGTGTTTTGTTTTGGACTCTCTGTGGTTCCTTCCAATGCCGTGGGTTTCCAACCAGGGGAAGGGTCCCTCTTGTATTACCAAGTGCCATAACCATCAGCACTACTCTAGCATGGTTCTGCCTCTTGGCCAAGCAGGCTGGTTTGCAAGAATGAAATGAATGATTCTACTGCTAGGACTTAACCTTGAAATGGAAGGTCATGCAATCCCATTTGCAGGATCTGTCTGTGCACGCGCCTCTGTAGAGAGCAGCATTCCCAGGCACCTTGGAAACAGGTGGCACTATAAGGTGCCTGCTCCCCAAGACACATCCTAAAAGGTGTTGTAATGGTGAAAACGTCTTCCTTCTTTATTGCCCCTTTTTATTTATGTGAGCAACCATTTGTATCTTTTTTAAACTGTAAAGTTCAATTGTGAAAATGAATATCTTGCAAATAAATTATGCAATTTTTTTCAAAGTCATTACTGCATCTTTGAAGTTCTGCCTGGTGAGTAGGACCAGCCTCCATTTCCTTGTAAGGGGGTGATGTTGAGGCTGCTGGTCAGAGGACCAAGGTGAGGCAAGGCCGGTCTTGGCGCTCCTCTGGTTGGTGCCCTCAGTTCCTGAAGCCTGTGCTGTTGGAGAGGTCCCTCAAATGACTCATTATTATTCTGTTAGTCTGTTGCCATGCTCCTAATAAAGACATACCCAAGACTACAATTTATAAAAGAAGTTTGTTGGATTTACAATTCCACATGACTGGGGAGGCCTCACAATCATGGCAGAAAGCGAGGAGGAGCAAGTCACATCTTATGTGGGTGGCAGCAGGCAAACAGTTTGTGCACAGAAACTCCCATGTTTGAAACCATCAAATCTCGTGAGACTCATTCACTATCCCAAGAACAGCACAGGGAAGACCTGCCCCCATGATTCAATCATCTCCTATCAGGTCCCTCCCACAACACCTGGGAATTATGGGCGCTACAAGATGAGATTTGGGTGGGGACACAGAGCCAAACCATATCATTCTGCCCCTACAGCCCCCAAATATCTTTACATTTTCAAAACGAGTCAGGCCTTTCCAACAGTCCCCTAAAGTCTCAACTCATTTCAGCATTAACTCAAAAGTCCAGAGTCTCATCCAATACAAGGCAAGTCGCTTCTGTCTATGAGCCTGTGAAATCAAAAGCAAGTTAATTACTTCCTAGATATAATGGGGTAAATACAGGCATTGGGTAAATACAGCCATTCCAAATGGGAGAAATTGGCCAAAATAAAGGGGCTGCAGGCCCCTTGCAAGTCCAGAATCCAGCAGGCCAGTCAAATCTTAGAGTGCCAAAATGACCTCCTTTGACTCCATCTGTCATATCCAGGTCATGCTGATGCAAGAGGTGGGTTCCCATGGTCTTGGGCAGCTCCACCTCTGGTTTTGCAAGATAGAGCCTCCTTCCTGGCTGCACCATGGGCTGGTGTTGAGTGTCTGAAGCTTTTCCAGGCACATAGTGCAAGCTGTCAGTGAATCTACCATTCTGGGGTCTGGAGGATGGTGGCCCTCTTCTCACAGCTCTACTAGGCCGTGACTCAGCAGGGACTGTGTAGTGGCTCCAACCCCACATTTCCCTTCTGCACTGCCCTAGCAGAGGTTCTCCATGAGGGCCCCACCCTGCAGCAAACTTCTACCTAGGCATCCATGCATTTCCATACATCTTCTGAAATCTGGGCAGAAGTTCCCAAACCTCAGTTTGTGCACTGGCAGGTTCAACACCATGTGGAAGCTGCCAAGGCTTAAGGCTTGTGACCTCTGAAGCCACAGCCCAAGCTGTACATTGGCCCCTTTTAGCCATGACTGTAGTGGCTAGGTTGCAGGGCATCAAGTCCCTAGGGTGCACATAGCACAAGGACCCTGGGCCTGGCCCATGAAACCACTTTTTCCTCCTAGGCCTCTGGGTCTGTGATGGGAGGGGCTTCTGTGAAGACCTCTGACATGCCCTGGAGATACTTTCCCCGTTGTCTTGGGGATTAACATTCAGCTCATTACTTATGCAAATTTCTGCAGCTGACTTGAATTTCTACTCGTAAAATGGGATTTTCTTTTCTATTGCATTGTCAGGCTGCAAATTTTCCAAACTCTTATGCCGTTTCCCTTTTGAAACTGAATGCCTTTAACAGCACCCAAGTCTCTACGTGAATGATCTGCTGCTTAGAAATCTCTTATGCCAAATAGCCTATATCATCTCTCTCAAGCTCAAAGTTCCACAAATCTCTAGGGCCAGGGCAAAATGCCCCCAGTCTCTTTGCTAAAATATAACAAGAGTAACCTTTGCTCCAGTTACCAGCCAAGTTCCTCATCTCTATCTGAGACCACCTCAGCCTGAATTTCATTGTCCATATCATTATCAGCATTTTTGTCAAAGCCATTCAAAAGGCCAGGTGTGGTGACTCACCCCTGTACTCCCAGGATTTTGGGAGGCCAAGGCAGGCAGACCACCTGAGGTCAAAAGTTCAAGACCAGCCTGGCCAACATGGTGAAACCCCATCTGTACAAAAATACAAAAATTAGCCAGGCATGATGGTGGGTGCCCGTAGTCTACTGTAAACTAAGGAGGCTGAGGCAGGAGAATCGCTTGAACCTGGGAGGTGGAGGTTCCAGCGAGCTGAGACTGTGCCAGTATACTCCAGCCTAGGCAAGAGAGTGAGACTCTGTCCTTATGTTCCCTCCTCCAGACCCGATTTTCCTGCCTCACTTACAGGGCAGACCACAGAAGCTGGAGAGCAGGCTCTGATCCCAGCACTGTCCGTCACGGGTGGGAATGGAGGGATGGGTAGGGAGGGGAAGTTCCATCGCTTGCCTGATCCCAGGGCCCCTCTAAGTGCAGGAAGGAATCACACAAAGCAGTCTCCAGGGCTCTCTCCAAGTTCTGACCACTGGGACCCCTCCCCTCTCCACTCTCAATGACTAGTTAGGACAGGCCTGGGGGATCACCACACATGTTCATTTTGGCCGAAAGGAACGTCCTTGCGGGCGCCTTGGGGCGTCCCCAGCAGGTTCACTCCCCTGGGGAAATTGAAATTGCTGTTCTCTGGGACACACACTGTCAGCTTTCTTCATCCTTTCTGGTTATCACTAGCAAAATTCTAACAACAGCAAAATAGAATCCTGTGCAACACTTTGACGCCTCCGACCCAGTGCAGCAGAACCTTAAAGGCAGGTGGAAGACTAACTTGGGTGGTGGTGGAAGGAAGGGACGTTTTGTAGTGGAGAAGTTTCCCAGGCCTGCCACAAGAGGGCACCCGCCTCATGGAAGGGCCGGCCTGTCTGACTCACCAACACAGCAGAGGACCTGGGCCACGTCCACTGCAATAACGCGTGCCTAGTATTGAATTAAGAATGCTTGGACTCCGCCGGGCGCGGTGGCTCAAGCCTGTAATCCCAGCACTTTGGGAGGCCGAGATGGGCGGATCACGAGGTCAGGAGATCGAGACCATCCTGGCTAACCCGGTGAAACCCCGTCTCTACTAAAAAATACAAAAAAACTAGCCGGGCGAGGTGGCGGGCGCCTGTAGTCCCAGCTACTTGGGAGGCTGAGGCAGGAGAATGGTGTGAACCTGGGAGGCGGAGCTTGCAGTGAGCTGAGATCCGGCCACTGCACTCCAGCCTGGGCGACAGAGCGAGACTCCGTCTCAAAGAAAAAAAAAAAAGAATGCTTGGACCCGCCCAGCCTTACTCTTGCAAACCTGTGTGCTGGTGTCATCTCTCCCTTAAGCATGAGTCAAAATGATCAGCCTCTCCTAACTCAGTAGCTCAAGTCAGCCTGCAAGGTGCACTTCAGCACCTGGGAGAGCCATAAAGGTACTGCCCAGCGGCAGCTGCTGACCTGGGCTTGTGAAATGCCCACTGCTCTCCGGACATCCTCTCTTATAAATGAATTCTCAAACTTTCCGAAGAATTGAGAATTATAGAGTCCCAAGAGTCAGAAGAGATCTGGGATGGGGGGCAGTCCAGAGGGGAGAGGATTGAGTTGCTGGTCCAGCCCCCATCCCCAACCTGACAAGCAGCTGTGCAGCTTGGCCTGATGCCTCCACTGCCTGGGACCTCACAGCTCCTGAGGAAGCCATGCCATCCGGGGGCTCCTCTGTAGAAAGTACCCCCATTACCCACACTGATCACCTAGAATGTACCTCCCCAGAGGACATCGCACCTTGGTGCTCACACTTCATCTCTCTTGTTGCCTCTTGGCTTTCTCTTTCCTAGGCTCGGGCAATCCTGATCCTTCAACTCTCCCCTTAAGGGACACAGTGTTTGGTCCTCTCCTGCCCCATCCACCCAGTCCACTGTTCAATTTCCTGCCCTTGAGCCTGCCTTGGCCTCATGGTGAGGAGGCCCAACAGCAGCACTGATTGGCAGCCATGGTTCTCAGGCTCAGGGCCTAAGAGTGTGGCTTAGAGTCTCCCCCCACCAGGCTAGACCAAGGAGAACTTCAGTCGGGTTCTCCTCCAAGGTTAGTGTTCTGCCTTCTCTGCTTCCCAGACCACTCCCCCGGCCACAGCCTCTGCAGGTAAAGGCCCACTGGGAAACCTCTTTTTTCTGATATGGAGTCTTACTCTGTAGCCTAGACTGGAGTACAGTGGCACAATCTGGGCTCACTGCAACCTCCACCTCCTGGGTTCAAGCAATTCTCCTGTCTCTGCCTCCTGAGTAGCTGGGACTATAGGCACATGCCACCACACCCAGCTAATTTTTGGATTTTTAGTACAGACGGGGTTTCACCATATTGGTCAGGCTAGTCCTGAACTCCTGGCCTCAGGTGATCCACCCGCCTTGGCCTCCCAAAGTGCTGTGATTACAGCGTGAGCCACCGCACCTGGCCTGGCAACCTCTTCTTGACTGGGCCTTGTGCTTTTCAACTCCATGCTAGGTACCCAGTGACTCAACAAACTGGACACTTGATCAATGCACATTATTAACAGTTAGCACCGCTGGCTTCATATTCTGTTTCATTTTTTTAAAGTGTGTTCCCCCATTTCCCTCCAGTCTGTAGGAAATCATCAGACCCTGTTCTTTTGCTCGCTCCTACCTGGCCCCGCCATGGAGGGCAGCTTTAGCGCCGACTGCTCCATTGCGTCCTACCTGCTAGTTTCAGGCTTCTCCCCAAAATACAAAACACGGCCGAGCGGTGTCCACTAGAAATAAGTTTATTACAAATGGAGGAGACAGGGCTCTGACAGGACTGACACACATGGCACTCATGCTCCTAAAACACTGGATTTGTGTAGGGACATTACAAAAACCAGGAAACAAGCTTCTGTGATGCTCAGTCCATGTCAGCTCCTAAGAATACAGAGAAGGGGAAGAGCTGCCAGGTGGAGCAATTCTGAGGGCTGAAAATCCCTTTCCCAGTACAAAGACAGCATCCTTCATCCCCACCAGCTCATGTGCATCTGAGGGTGGGGCTTTGTCTTCATGCTGGAAACCAAACTGCTCTCACAGCTTCTCGCTAAATTGCCATGGGCTTATGGATAAGCAGAGACTGTGACTATCAAGTCTGACTACCGAGCACTCAAGTAGTCTGTTCAGTGGTTACCTGGGAACAGGGGCAGACGGTGTGAGTGCACCTCTGCAGGGCTGGACAGAGCGTGGTTAGCCAGGGAACTGGGCGAGCCGGCGCCGAGCTTGCGTCAGCCGTGCAAGCCGCTCCTTCAGGAACTTCCGCTTGTCACTGGTGTCGCTCCGCTCCTTCAGGAGCCAGCTATAGGTGTCCTTGTCCTGCAGGAGCTGCAGCATGGCCTTCTGAAGCTGCTGGCCATATGTCTGGAGCATGAAGAACTGGATGATCAAAGGGATGTGGCTGGAGATGCGCTTGCTGGCCTCCTGGAAGGAAAGAACAGTTCGTGGGAGGGTGGAGGGGACACTGTGAGGAAGGGACTCTGACTTCACCATGTGCACATCAGCGGATCCAGATTCTCAATGAGGGACACCCTCGCGAGGCAAGGACCTTCCCCTGGGTTTCAAACCCACCAATCTCCTCCATGGTGGCGGCAGAGAGGAACGATGCACAGTGCAGAGAATGTCCCAGCTATGAGTCATATTCCCACCAGCTTTTCCTGACCATTAAATGGGTACCTCTGATGGAAGGGGGCAAAATATGCTCTATAAAGGTAAGCAGGCAGACAGTGCAAAAACTGCATTTCCAGACCAGCCTGGTCAATGTGGGGAAACCGCCTCTCTATTAAAAATACAAAAACTAGCCAGGTGTGGTGGCACGCGCCTGTAGTTCCAGCTACTTGGGAGGCTGAGGCAGGAGAATCACTTGAACCCCGGAGGCCAAGATTGCGCCACTGCACTCCAGTATGGGCGACAGAGCAAGACTCCATCTCAAAAAAATTTAAAAAAGAAAAAGAAAAAAACTGCATTTCCAAATTATTTACAAGCCTGCCAAAGAGATTTGAAGGCTGCTGCTTCTTTTTAATCAACACTCAAGTGACTCAGTAGAAAAAAACACTGGGCTTTCAAAAGCCATGGAACGGAGCTGTCTGAGTTACCTGCGTGTAGACAGTTTCTACCACTTCCTTTCTCCCTCCCCAGAGTCCCACCTATTAGCAAAACTTTTTTCTTTCCCAGGATGGGTGGATCTCAGGAAGTTGCAGTGTACTGGTCCCTCAGCAAGGTTCTGGTATCTTCTCTATAAAACAGGGCTAATGTGAGGCACTGGTCTCATGGGGTGGTTAAAAACATTAAAGGAGTTAAAAGATGAAATTTTAGAAAGATGCAAGTTTAGAAAGATGCCAGGCATGTAATAAGCACTTCGTACTGGTGAGACTGAGGAGGAACTCCCGATCCATGTTCTGTGACCAGAGTGACCGAGAGGCAGGGCAGTCACCACCTGGAAATGGGGGAAAGGAGACAGGACCAGGCGGAAGGCAGGCATTCAGGGCAATGCTGGAGCCCCAGACAGGGGCAGACAGTGTGAGTACGCACCAGCAGAACTGATGAGAATCAGCTGCAAAACTGCTACAAACAGTAAGAGTCAGGACGGGTGTGAGGTATGGCATTGATACATCTAAAGCTCATATACCAAAATCGCATCTGACACCAACAAACAGGAGACATAGAGGGAGAAAAGCCGCTTTACAGTATACAACAATGAGAACATGTAGGCATAAACCTCAGAGATGTGCACCTTATACAAAGAAAACTTTAAAATATTCCTGAGGACCCGGCAAAAGGAGGCCTTAAAAACAGAAAGACTTGGGAGGTTGAGGCAGGTGGATCACAAGGTCAGGAGATCCAGACCATCCTGGCTAACACAGTGAAACCCCGTTTCTACTAAAAATACAAAAACATTAGCTGGGCGTGGTGGCAGGCGCCTGTAGTCCCAGCTATTCAGCAGGCTGAGGCAGGAGAATGGCGCGAACCGGTGAGGCGGAGCTTGCAGTGAGCTGAGATTGCGCCACTGCCCTCCAGCCTGGGAGACAGAGATCAGCCTTGCCAACACGGTGAAACACTGTCTCTACAATAAAACAACAATAACCACAGCAACAATAAAACTTAAGCAGGTCATGGTGGTGTACACGTGTAGTCCCAGCTACTTAGGAGGCTGAGGCTGGAGAATCACTGGAACCTGGGAGATGGAAGTTGCAGTGAGCCGAGATCGAGCCACTGCACTCCAGCCTGGGCAATAGAGCGAGACTCTGTCTCAAACAAAACAAAACAAAATCAATAAAAAACCGGAAAGGCTCAAGATGTTCTTGGAAAAAGACACGACGTCAGCACAACGTCAGCGCTCCCTACGGAGGGCTATGCAGTGAACGCAATCCCAGTACATACAGCAGCAGTTCTCCTCGTTCATGAGAAACTGGATACACTAATTCTGAAATTCATATTGAAACTGAACAAACACAAAGAAGCAGAACATCTCTACATAAAAACAAGTGGGAACTCAGAGAACTGGACACCCATGTTCTTAGCAGCACTATTTACAACAGCCAAAAGGTGAAACAAGTCAAGTATCCACGATACAAGAAATGGGTAAAAATAATGTGGTGTGTCTATCAATGGAACAGTATTCTGCTTTTATTAAAAAGGAGTGAACCTGTAATCCCAGCACTTCGGGAGGCCGAGGTGGGAGGACTGCTTGAGCCCAGGAGTTCAAGACCAACCTGAGCAACACAGGGACACCCCATCTCTATGAAAATTTAAAAAATCACCCGGGTGTGGTGGTGCATGCCCGTGGTCCCAGCTACTTGGGAGGATGGCTTGAGCCTGGGAGACTGAGGTAGCAGCGACCTAGGATCACACCACTGCCTGGGCAATAACAGCGAGACCCTATCTCTAAAAATAACAACACACTTTGGAAGGCCTAGGTGGGCAGATCACTTGAAGTCAGGAATTCCAGAACAGCCTGGCCAATATGGTGAAACCCTGTCTCTACTAAAAATACAAAAATTAGCCAGGCGTGGTGACACACACCTGTAATCTCAACTAATCGGGAGGCTGAGGCAGGAGAATTGTTTGAATCCAGGCAGCGGGAGGCTGCAGTGAACTGAGATCATGCCATTGCACTCTAGCCTGGGGGACAGAGCAAGACTCTGTCTCATAATAAATAAATAGGCGTGAACCTCTGACACTTGCTACCACCTGGATGAGGACATCATGCTACATGAAATAAGCCAGTCACAACTCCTATGAGGTACTTAGGTTAGTTGAATTCACAGAGACAGACAGTAGGATGGTAGCTGTCAGGGACTCGGGGACAGGAATGGGGAATGTGTTTAATGAGGACAGAGTTTCAGTGTGGGAAGGTGATAGGGTCCTGGAGGTAGCTGCTGGTGATGCTGGCACGATATGAATGTGCTTAATGCCACTGAACTATGTACCCCAAAATGGTTAAGATGATAAAACAGACATGATGAATATTTCTGCACAATTGCACGAAAGAAAAAGTGAGGGTGATGTGGGGGTGCTGGCTGCACTAGATGGTGAAACATGGGATAGGGATGTACCAGTGTGACCTGGGTGACACTGACGGATGAAAAGAAGGAAAACAGGGCTGAAGACAGGGTGCAGACAGGACCCAACGCAGAGAGGAAGCGAGTGCCGGAGCGGACCAGCGGGAACTAGACGACCCTCCCAGGATGGGACTGGGACCTCTGCTGCCATCTGGATCCTGCCTCATTCTTGACATCAAAGAACTCCAAATGGACCAAAGGTATCATGTAACAGTTAAAATAAGAAATTAAAGAAAATATTGTCTACCTCATTTATCATCTCGGAGAGACAAAGTCCTTTTAAAGTATGACAAAAACCACTGAAGCCCAAATCCCATTCAAATTTTCTGCTCTAGAAAACTTGAGCATAGTCTAAAACCACCATAGACAAAAATGACAAAGCAAATGACAAAATGCAGAGCGTCTGCATCAGAAATCGCAGATGTCTACTATCTCGCCATGCCGAGACACTCCTCCTGGATGAACTGTTTGCTGAGCAAGAAACAGAAATAACTCTCAACACACAGAAAGATGCACCACCTCATCGTCATAAGAGGATGCCAATTAAAATTATAATGAGACGTCATTTTCGTCTATTAGGCTGTCAAAAAACCCCAAGGAGGCTGGGCACAGTGGCTCACGCCTGAAACCCCAGCACCTTGGTAGGCCGAGGCGGATGGATCACAAGGTCAGGAGTTCAAGACCAGCCTGGCCAATATGGTGAAACCCTGTCTCTACTAAAAAAGAAACAAAAATTAGCCGAGTGTGGTGGCATGTGCCTGTAGTCCCAGCTACTCAGGAGGCTGAGGCAGGAGAATCACTTGATCTCAGGAGGCAGAGGTTGCAGTGAGCCCAGATTGAGCCACTGCACTCCAGCCTGGGCGACAGAGTGAGACTCTGTCACCAAAAAACAAAAACAAACAAAACAAAAAAAAACAAAAAAAACCCCAGCAACTTTAGTGCAGACTAAACTGGCCAGTATGGATGGAAGCAGGCCTTCTCTGGGTAACCTTTATCAGTCTAAAACAAGCCATCCTTTCCCCAGCTGTGATGCTCTGTTTCGTGTGTCAACTTGGCTAGGCTCGAGTCCTCAGTGATTCCATCAAACACGAATCTAGGTATTGCTGTGGAGGTATTCTGTAGATGTGGGTAATGTGTAACCCCCTGTAAGTGAAGGAGGCCATTCTCGAGGATGTGGATGGGCCTCATCCAATCAGTTGAGGGTCTTAAGAAAAATGAGGTTTCCCTAAAAAGAAGAAATTCTGCCTGTAGACTCAGCCTTAGCTCCTGCTGCAATTTCTGGTCTGCCCTCCCTGCTGGCATGCCCTGGGAATTTGGACTTGCCAGGCCCCAAAATGGTAGAAGCCAATTCCTTGAAAATATATCTATTTCTTTCCTTTTTTTTTTTTTTTTTGTGAGATTGAGTCTCGTTCTGTCACCCAGGTTGAAGTGCACTGGTGTGATCCTGGCTCACTACAACCTCTGCCTCCTAGGTTCAAGCAATTCTCGTGTCTCAGCTTTCCAAGTAGCTGGGACTACAGACATGGGCCACCACGCCCAGCTGATTTTTTTGTAGTTTTAGTAGAGACCGGGTTTCACTGTGTTGGCCAGGCTGGTCTCAAACTCCTGGCCTCAAGAGATCCACCCACATCAGCCTCCCAAAGTGCTGGGATTACAGGCGTGAGCCACCATGACTGGCCGAAATATATTTCTTTACATACATATATCCGTGGTTCTATTTCCCTGCACAATCCTAATATAACAGGAATCTCATTTCTGGGAGTTGATGCTTCCACATACATGATATACAAACAAACCTATTCACAGCAACACGCCTGCATTAGCAAAAGACGCAAACAAACTGTTCACTTCAAGAGCTGGCTCAATACACCACAACTATACAGTGGGATACTCAGCAGCCATTGAAAAGAACAAGGCAGCTCCATCAGAACTGAGGCAGAACAATCTCCCAGGTACAGCAAAAGAGGCAGGGTGCAGAGGAGCACATCTACTCCTCTGCTAATCTTTGTGTAAAAACCATTACAAAACGTATAGGCATGGGAGCTTTGGAATGCATGACTCGCCCTGGGAGGACAGAGATGAACCTGGAGAAGGGCTGCTTCTGTCCAGGGAGCTGCTTGGCTCAGAGACTTCTTTGCCATTGTCACTCATCCTATTGTTTGGATTCTGTGCATGTATATGCCTCACCTACTCTCAAGGTAACTATTCATTCTAGGAGGCAGTGTAAAAAGCAGACAGGTGTGAGCTTGGTTGCAGGAGAAGCCGATGTGCATGCCTGTCTTCCCCTTAACTGGCTTCACTCATGTGCGTGCAGCTCCCAGTGTCTGGAGGAATGGAGGTTGACCCTTGGTTTATAGCCTTGCTGCTCAAAGTGCAGTCTCCATCCAGTAGTATGGGGACCCCTGAGAGCCCGTTAGAAATGCAGAGGCCAAGCATGGTGGCTCACGCCTCTAATCCCAGCACTTTGGGAGGCCAAGGCAGGCAGATCACTTGAGGTCAGGAGTTCAAGTCCAGCCTGGCCAACATGGTGAAACCCCATCTCTACTAAAAATATAAAAACAGCCAGGCATGGTAGCAGGTGCCTTTAATCCCAGCTACTTGGGAGGCTGAGGCAGGTGAATTGCTTGAACCCAGGAGGTAGAGGTTGCAGTGAGCTGAGATTGTGCCACTGCACTCCAACCTGGGTGACAGAGACTCAGTTTCAAAAAAAAAAAACAGAATCTCAGCCTCATCCTGATCTGCAATTAGCATCTGCATTTCCACAAGATCCCCCGGAGGCCCCTGTGCTGGGTGAAGTTTGAGAAGCACTGCTTTAAACCATCCCAATAGTGAGGCAATGGGGACATGTGATAAACCAAGAGATTACAATTTGCTTTACCTCCTCAGGTGTTTACACATCCCAAGGGCTCTACCTGAGTTGTGCCTGTGTTCACTGCCTCCTTCCCCAGGATGAATTAGATGGTACTTCAGGTTATCTGAATCGTGCAGTATCACCCAAAGCATGTGTCTATGAGACAGCTTCCATTTAGTCTGCTACCACTGCATTCCAATGCTGCACTAAGGAACTTGTTAACCAAAAATAAAATCCTATGCCTTCCAGCCAACTCAACAGACCCACTTCTTGGCCAAGTAGACCCCAGAGAAACCTGAAAATCTGCATTCCTGGCCATAACAGGAAGAGAAGCCAGGCCCCTTTTGGAGTTTAGGTTGAAATTGAGATAAGACTGGCAGACAAGACTGTGGCAGTAAGATACCAGATTATAAAGTCATACGAGGCAGGGGTTAAGTCACACATGCCCAACAAACCATAAAATCTCCTTGGATGGGCTTTCATGAACTCGGTATAATATGGCTTACTTTCCAACCCGACTCTGTTATAGCATCACAAGACAGATAGCAGACCCTAAAGGAAATACAAATATTTTACCTAAAAATACATTTTTTGGACATATTTTGAAACGGCTGTTACAGGACCAACAGATCGAAATGGCCCTTCCATGCTTTGTGGGGGGGTGGAATTTGCACCATAAAGAATCTCCATCAATGCAGCCAGACCTCTCCCCTTCTAGGACTTCCCTGAATTTAGGAGATTAACTGAGAACCTGCTGCCTCTAAGGCCTGAAAAGAAACATTTGCCATTTATTCTCTCTGAAGGCTGCTACCCAGAGTCTTCATCTACATACCTTTGGCCTCTAACACCGCCCTTAACTCAGGTATTTCTTTCTATTGATGTCAGGTCTGTAAGACAAAGTTTAACTCTTTCAAGCAATTGCCAACTGGAAAATCTCTGAACCCACATATGACTGGTAAGCTCCTCCTCCTTCAAGGTATCCTGCCTCTTTAGGGAGGACAAGTACATCTCCCATGTATTTATGATTTTACCTACAATTCCTGCCTCCCTAAAATGTATAAAATCAAACCGCATCCTGACAGCCTCAGGCACACTTCCTCAGGACCTTCCGAGACTATTCCCAGAGCCATGGTCCCTCATATTTGGCTCAGAATAAACCTCTTTCAAATATTTTAACAGAGTTTGGTTTTTCCATTAGTAAGCAATTAACATCATCCATACTTGTCTACTGGAATATCCACTAGAATCTATGAGGAGACACCATTTTACAAAGAAAGCTGGGGCTCAGAGAGGTTAAGTAACTTGGCTAGAGCTAGACAGCCATCAAAACCAGACGTCAGTGGCTCTAAGCCACCAACTCTCGGTCTGAGGTTGAGCTGCTTCTATGGAGGCGATATGGTTTGGCTGTGGCCCCACCCAAATCTCATCTTGAATTGTACTCCCATAATTCCCACATGTTGTGGGAAGGACCCAGTGGGAGATAATTGAATCATGGGGGCAGTTTATCCCATGCTGTTCTCGTGGGAGTGAATAAGTCTCACGAGATCTGATGGTTTGATAGGGGAAACCCCTTTCACTTGGCTCTCCTCTTTCTTGCCACCACTGCCAGGTAAGAAGTGCCTTTTGCTTTCTGCCATGATGGTGGATGGCCTCCCCAGCCACGTGAAACTGTAAGTCCATTAAACCTCTCTCTTTTGTAAATTGCCCAGTCTTGGGTATGTCTTTATCAGCAGCATGAAAATGAACTAAGGCAGGAGGCTAACAAGGAGGTGAATGACAGAGCTGACCAATGTCACCTACAGAGAGAGCAAGACTAAAGAGACAGGCGCTTAGAAGAAAAGGAAAGAACGGAAGCCGCCATCCTGAAGCACGCGAAGACGTAAGGGAACCCGCCATCCTGAACCACGCCAAGACGTAAGGGAAGCCGCCATCCTGAACCACGCGAAGACGTAAGGGAAGCCGCCATCCTGAACCACGCGAATACGTACCTGGTGATAGGCCATCAGGTGCTGAAAGATCTCCTCCATGGAAGAGTCTGTCGAGGAGGGCTGGAAAGTCCCCACATCCCAGGATTTCTTCTTCTTTTCTTCTTCCAGCTCCTTCTCTCTGACCTTCTGCAATGCACCCCTGTATACCTGGTCCTGGCAGTAGACAATCTGCTCCATCTGGAAGTGGAGGCGGATCAGCTTCTCACCTTCTCTCTCTTGTTCTGTTCTAATGTCTTCGATTTTGGACTACAATTTCAAACAAACAAACAAACAAACAAAAAACACAACTCGGTTTCCCGAGTCACAGGAAAGTAGGTAAGAAGTCAGTAAATACCAGGTTACCCGACGTGAGTGAAACAACACGTTTCCTGGGAACAGCCCTCTGGGCCATGCCCTGGTGTATCTAAGGTGGGTTTTTAGCCCTGGCTGAGGGTCAGATGGGCCAGACCCCCATCCCGGGGCCTGGGGACCTGCATGGGCTTTGCTTTCAGGTTCTATAACTTGGCTTCTTTCCTTTCTCTTTTAGCAGCTTTTATATCTGATGGTGAGGATTGTCATATCAGATAATCCACAGGGATGAGCAGGGGAGCCAAGTTTAAGTCAGACAAATTCTGTTGTATGTTCCTGGGGTTTAGAGAAACTGGTTGTCAAAACCTGAGGAGGAGAAACTTCACTCCTGGACCCTTCCAGGCCTTGATGAGAGGCACAGTGCACGGTGGCAGGTGCATCCTAAACATCTTCCTGCACATCCATCTCGACCTTCTGGGGAAGGCCTTATTAGCTTCATTTTATGAATGAGGAGTCGGGGCACAGGCTGGAAGTGGCACATTCCAAGGCCTCACCCAGCTGGTGAATGGTGGGGCCAGGCTCCTCATCTGTGCCGGGGGATGCCTGTTTCTAAGAGTGGCTAAGTGTGGTCTCTTGGCCCAGTCTGTCCCCCAGGCTCATTTCCTGTAGGCTCTTTCTTCATTCTGGAAAGTTTTGAGACAGGGTCTCGCTCCGTCACCTAGGCTGCGGTGCAGTGGTGCAATCTCGGCTCACTGCAATCGATTCTCAAGTGTCAGCCTCCCAAGTAGCTGGGACTACAGGCAGGTACCACCATGCGCCCAGCTACTTTTCTGTATTTTTAGTAGAGATGGGGTTTTGCCATGTTGGCCAGGCTGGTCTCAAACTCCTGGCTTTAAGTCATCTACTGGCCTCAGCCTCCCAAAATGCTGGGATTACAGGCTCATCGTGCCCACTTGGGCCAGAAAGATTCTATTTTTATACGTAGCTTCCTCAATGAGTTTCTGGATTTGGAGCCATTGCCTTTAGATGTGATAATCTTCTCCACTAACTGTGGATCTCTTGCTCTATGTGTTTAAGCACTCTCTCCTTTATTGCTTTCAACCAGACATCACCAGTAACACCAGAAGAAGCACTAGTGAGTGATGTTATTTGCTGCTCTAAATGTATACAATAAAATTGAAATAATCCTCATCCAAGAAATCTGTTTTCTAGTGTCAAGCTTAGTTTTTTTTTTTTTTTTAAAAATAACACACAGTTGGTTTTACCTTGGCGGTTCTGTGGAGGTTAAAAAGTTCTTCAAAATTTTTCATTGAAACATCTGTGAAAGCAAGCCGGACCATATCTAATGAAAGAGAGAAAAACGGTTCAATATTGGTAGGATCATTTGTTCTCTTCCTAAGATGCAAAAAAAATATGAGGATCAAATGATATGAAGTTTCCCCTCTCCCCCCTCCCTTCTTCTCTTTACCATGAAAAAGGAAGGTGGGCTCTTTTTGCTTAATAACTTGCTGGAAGAATCTTAAAAGCAAATGACCCCTGGCATACATTTATTTGATATTTAAGCTTTTTATCCTAAACAGTTGCAAATAATATAATTTCTGTTAAATTATATATATTAATATTTTATGATACAACTCTTAATATAAGTCAAATCATTCTTAATGTAGACATTCAAATTCCATTGATATAATTTATCCATTTGAAAAAAATACAAGAACAAGCTTTTAGATTTAAAAATTTATGTTATTTATCTTTTATTTTTGAAACTCATTTCTATTCTACTTCCTCACAGAATTTTATTGTAATACAACATATCGTATCTTTATGATTGAAAACCTCTTATGGATCTCCATGTCATGTATTTCTGAAAAAGAAGTAGGTATATCTATATTGATTTTTATGACTGTAAGGGCTCTAAGTATTACCAAGTTTCCTCTGGAGTGAGTTAAGAGTCTACAGTGGACCAAAATAACATGATTGCAAGTTTTGGTATATGATTATTAAGGCTAAAAGGTCAATTTTACTGGAAATACACCTCTGAATGAGCTGTTCTGAGGCTATCTCCAGCTCCTTAGTTCATGGATCCATGAGTGATTATTAATTACTCCTAAGATGAGACAGCTGAAGTGTGAGTAAGGATGCTGTCAGTCAAGGAGAGGATGAAGAAAAGAGGTTCAGTAACATCTGGAAAACCAAGAAAGCAAAGCATTTTAAGAAGGGAGTGGATCCACAGTGGGATATCGTTTCCTACCTATCTGTGACACACCTAGATTCCTACAGCACTCTAAAACGCTCCAAACACGTCTACATGTGCAGTTATTTAACCACTGGCTTTACTCCTTGGAGATTTCAAATAAACGGCCGATTTTGAGTGTGAATTTTGAGTGTGAAGCCAGCATAGCAGTGAACAGGGTGGAGGTGTGGTGTGACAGGAAAAATAGAAATATTTTGTCTTTGTCACCAATTCCTAACACAGAAGCCCCTACGTCTCTTGGAATGTCTGGCCTGTTAAGAGTATCTCGTGTTTTTAAGAGATGATGCCCGGTGGGCCCCTACATAGCTTCAGGATTGGGGCCGGGCACTAGAAAGACCAAGCCTTGACTAGAAACTTAGAACTTCCAGCTCCACAGAGGGAGGGCGGGCCTGGAGATTGAGTCAATCATCCATCATGCCTTCGCGATGAAGCCTCCATGAACCCTCCTCAGTAGTGAGGTTCTAAGAGCTCCCTGGTTGATGACCACATCCCTGTGCCATGAGGGTGGTGCCCCCAACCCCGTGGGGACAGAAGCTTCTGTATTCAGGCCCCTACTATGTGCCTCTCCAACAGCTTCATTTGTGCCCCTTATCAAATCCTTTCTAATAGACCCGTAAATGTTAGTGAAGTGTGTTCCAGAGCTCTTGGCTGACCTGAGGAACGGGTGGCAAGAACCTTGATTTATAAATAGTCCGTCAGAACAATGGGAGGTCTGGGGCTTGTGACTGGCGTCTGCAGTTGGGGCCGGTCTTGTGGGACTGAGCCCTTTAAGCTATGGGATCCACATAGACTCAGGGCAGTGTCAGAATTGAATTGAATTGTTGAACACCAACTTGACACCTGCAGAATTAGAGGTTTGCTTGGTGGTGTGGGATGCGCCCCAGGAGGAAAGTGCTGAAGTCTGGTGCTGGCTTTGGTTCGAACCTTTCCCTTCTTTAGAAATCAACGCCCAGAAGTGAAACTGAGCACTCACCCGTCACGGTGTGTAGCATATTCACAGCTGGCTCTTCCAGCGCCTTGATTTGCTGTTTTATGATTGTCTCAAATGTCCTGTAATTCACAAAGCCCGGCAGCTCTCTACCACGATACTGATTTTCAAATTTCTGCATTTTTCTACTCGTAATTTTATGGCCTATAGCAGGAAAAAAATAACACCAAGTTATCTTACAAAAATAATCTTGCGCATTTTTCTAAACACAATACCATTCTAGATTTTCTGAAAATATAAATGGCAAGAAAAAGTGATATCAGATCAAATCTAACTGGTAAACTAAAAATATTCAGGGATTGCACACACACACACAAAAGCCAGATCTCAAGATAATTTTCCTTAGTCACCTCAGGAAGGGGAGTGCAGAGTCAGGTACGATGCCAGGAACCTGCACATGCAGAAACTTTTTGAGTAAGACCCCCCCTTTTTTTTTTTTTTGAGACGGAGTCTTGCTCTGTCACCCAGGCTGGAGTGCAGTGGCGAAAACTCGGCTCACTGCAAGCTCCACCTCCCGGGTTCACGTCATTCTCCTGCCTCAGCCTCCCAAGTAGCTGGGACTACAGGTGCCCGCCACCACGCCCGGCTAATTTTTTTGTAGTTTTAGTAGAGACAGGGTTTCACCATGTTAGCCAGGATGGTCTCGATCTCCTAACCTCGTGATCCACCCACGTCAGCCTCCCAAAGTGCTGGGATTATGGGCGTGAGCCAGCCACTGTGCCTGGCCAAGACCCCTTCTTAAAAACGTACTCGAGTATGAACTGTTGTGAACCTAATTTTAGTTTTACCAAAGAAATTGTACCATACCACATTCCTTGCCCTCAACTGCATGACCATTAGAAATGAGGATGAACACTTTCTGGAATTAACAATATATCATATATTCATGTGTAGAAAGTGTTTACAAGTCAAATGGGATAACAGAGTAAACCAGGTACATCAACTTGTGTGAATGTGATACAGTAGCACTGTTCACTGTGTAAGATGCTGCATTTTTCTTTAAACTGTTGGGATTGTTTGTACTCCCAACAGTCCACACTAGAGAGAGTTAGCCCTATCAGAAGTTCAGAGGGTTTGAGTTCCTTTTTGAATGGTAATCTAGTACCCTTTTTCAGTCAGGATTTTTCTTACTGAGATATCATTTACATAGTATAAAATTCACTCTATTGAAAGTATATGGTTCAGGCCAGGTGCGGTGGCTCACGCCCATAATCCCGGCACTTTGGGAGGCTGAGGCTGGTGGATCACCTGTGGTCAGGAGGTCAAGACCAGCCTGGCCAACATGGTGAAACCCCATCTCTACTAAAAATACAAAAATTAGCCAGGTGTGATGGCAGGTGCCTGTAATCCCAGCTACTAGGGAGGCAGAGGCTGAAGCAGGAGAATCACTTGAACCCGGGAGGCAGAGGGTGCAGTGAGCTGAGACTGAGCCACTGCACCCCAGCCTGGGCGACACAGCAAGACCTTGTCTCCAAAGAAAAAGAAAGTGTATGTGTAAGTGAATTTTAGTATATTCACAAAGTTGTGCAACCATCCCCAGACATAACTCCCAAACCCCACACCCATCACCCATCAATGACCACTTCCCACTTTTCCCTCCCCAGCCCCTGGCAGCCACTATTCTGCTTTATGCCTGTCTGGGTTTGCCCACTCTAACCATTTTCTATCAATGGAATCATAGAATATGATATGTGGCCTTTGTGGCTGGCTTCTTTCACTCAGCATGTTTTCAAGGTTCATCCATGGGGTGCTGTGGACCAGCGCTCTGTGCCTGTCTGCGGCTGGAAATATTCCAGGGCTTGGTGTTATGGGCTGAGTTTGAGTTGTGACCTCTTCAAATTCCTATGCTGAAGTCCTAACCCTCAGGAACTCAGAATCTTACTGTGTTTGGAGACAGGCAAAGAGGTATTTAAACTGAAATCAGGTCACTAGGGTAGGCCCTCATCCCATGTGCCTAGTGTCCTTGTAGGAGAAGATGAGGACACAGACACACACACAGAGACAACCACATCAGGACCTAGCGAGAAGACGCCATGTGCAAGGCAAGGAGAGAGGCCTTAGAAGGGACCAACTCCACCAACACTTTGATCTTGGACTTCCAGCCTTCAGAATTGTAAGAAAATAAATTTCTACTGTTTAAGCCCCCACCAAGTCTGTGGGACTTTGTTATGGCAGCCAGAGCCAACTGTTACACACAGACACATGCCAGTTAGTTTATCGATTCATCAGCGGATGGTCATTTGGGTTCAGTGATATAGGAGAGCGCAAATGTGGCTTTAGCTGTCATCAGCTGCTTATCCTGACCATCCTCCCCAACTGCCCCACTCTCCTGTCTTAAGCCAACATATCAGGCTCACCACGCTATTGACTCATTGCTATGGTCTACATGTTAGTGTCCCCTAAAAATTCCTATGTTGAAACTCAATCCTCAGTGTGACGGTATCAACAGAGGAGATCTTTAGGAAGGATTGGGTTATGAGCACTCTGCCCTCATGAATGGGATTCCAGGCACTTCAGATACTGTATTTTTTGCAATTGAAGGTCGGTGGCAACCCCATGTCAAGCAAATCAGCACCATTTTTTCCAGTAGCACATGCTACTTTTTGTTTCTGTATCAGCAATTTTTTAGCAATAAGGTGTTTTAAACTAAGGTCCGTACATATTTTTTAGGCCTAATGTTATTACACACTTAATAGACTACAGTATGGCATAAACGAACTGTTTATGCACCAGAAACCAAGAAGTTTATGTGACTTGCATTATTGCAATATTTGTTTTGTCTGGAACTGAACCCACAATCTCTGAGGTCTCTGTAAAAAAGAGGTTTGAGGAAGCTTGTTCGTCCCTTATCCCATGAGAGGACACAGTTAGAAGATGCCATCTTTGAAGCAGGGAACAAGCTCTCACCAGACACCAAATTTCCCGATTCCTTAAGAATGGATTTCTTGCCTCCAGAACAATAAGCAATAAGTTTCTACTGTTTATAAATGACCCAGTCTCGGGTATTTGGTTGTAGCAGCTCAAAGAAGGGACTAAGACACTCACCTTCTTGCAAATTGTTTTCAATTATTATACCCCATTTGTGGAACTCACGTCGGAGTCTGGTAAACAGTCGGCTGTCATCTTCCCCTACAGTTTCCTCCCCTTGTATGAGAGCAGTGATGTCCTGATTAAAGGCATTAATTTTCTGTCAAGAAGAAAAACATCAGTATAAGTGGATAGACTTCAAATCCAAGGTCAAGGTCGTTTGGAGGCCGTGCCTATGTGGAGGGTGGGGAGTCATTCTTTGCTTCCTTATGGGACACTGTGGATCAGAGGAAAGCAGAGGTTTTGGCACCAGAAAATCCTATCCCACACCCCTTACTGCCTTAAGGATCTGGGCAACGATCATGACAGAGCGGGTACAACGCAGCCTGAGTATCCCTGACTGCTGACTCCCCCCACACACCCGCACTCCCTGCCCTGCCTCCCTCAGCCTTGTCCACCCTTTGAGTGCTATAGGCCAGATGTCTTTGGATCACCCTTGGGGGAGTGAAGAAGGAAGTGCATAAGGCCCAGGGTCCCTTTTTTGACCATGACATGTGCTTCTCCAGCTCCATGCAGCTGGCAACACTCACGTCTATCAGAAAGAACATTTTTTCATTTTCATCTTCTGGTATGTCGACACCATACTTTTGTAGCTCCTCTGTTATTCCCTGGTGACTCTCCTTGATTTGATTTTCTAACAGCGGCAGAGATTTCTGAGGAAAATGGAGAGAAAATAATGGGAATTTATAAAGATGAACAGGGAATGAAAAGGAGATCCCGGGCCTCCCTCTACATAGGGGCTGTGTGGGCCGTTTGACTTCCTGGCTTCCTCTAAGAGGAGGCTTTTCCAGACGTAGGGGGCAGGAGGACACACGCTAGGGGCACTGTTTTCTGCTCAGGTCTTCCCCCTTCCCGACTCCTGTGGCAGCAGCCTCATGAGCAGCACTGAGGCACCCACTATGCATGGGTGCTGGGCCCTGGTAGAGCGACCCAGGGGCAGTTCCTCCTATCATCAAATTAGGTAAACTCTCTGGAGGAAGACTGGAGGGATCCACTTGTTTAGTAGGTTCTGAAGAAGTGGCATTTGGAGCAATTGGAGATTCAACAAGTTTTATGTTGTTTGCAATCAATAAAAGGTGATTCGAGACTTATGTTATTAACAATACGGTTGACACCATATGCTGGCTCACACTTCCATAGCAAACATCTAAAAATGCCGGCTGACATGTGAAAGCCATACCTTTAAAATGTATCGGTGGGCTGACAAGTCAGTGAGGGGTACTCAGATGCCAGCCCCAGTAACAGTGGCCAGGGAGGGGCTCAAGAAGGAGGCAGCAATGGAGCCTATCTCAGCCACAAGGGCATCTGTCTAGGTAAGAAAACTCAAACGTGAACCTACGAGCCTGACTTGGTACAATGGCAAAAAAACCCCCATGGGCTTACTCGAGGTGGGGAATCTAATAAGGAAGCATCCCTTTTCTGCATAGAATGGGACCCCAAAGAGCTCTGCGCTCATCACAGTCAGCTGGAAAACAACCCCATTCTGCACCCACATTCCTGGGGACCATGTGGAAGACCTTGGTGCTGAGTTGAAAATTTGAAAAAGGCCAGCCTGGCCAACATGGCGAAACCCTGACGCTACTAAAAATACAAAAATTAGCTGGGCATGGTGGTGTGCACCTGTAATCCCAGCTACTCAGAAGGCCGAGGTATGAGAATGGCTTGAACCCAGGAGGCAGAGGTTGCAGTGAGCCAAGATCACACCACCGCACTCCAACCTAGGCAATAGAGAGAGACTCTGTCTCAAAAAAAAAAAAAAAAAAAAAAAAAAAAAAAAAAAGGGAAAAAAAATTTGAAAAAGGAAGAGACTACATTCAGGCAGATTTCTAAAAAGAACCACAGAGCTTTTACAAAGCTTTCAAAAGTTAAAAAATACGTTCATTAGAATGACTAAGACATTATAATAGTGGTTGTCAATGGGAAAGGAAGAGTTAGTAGCTTGTGCATAAGATTTTAATTTTTATTTTGGCCCAGTAGAGATAGTCTGTCAGCATCCCTCCAGACTGTGGTCCCCTGAAAAGCAGTATCCACATCGTCTGGGGGCTTGCTAGAAATGCAGAATCCTAGGCCCCACTCCAGACCCACAGAATCTGAATCTGCATCTTAACAAGATCCTCAGAAGATCTGTGTGTACAGCGATGTTTAAGCAGCCAGCAAGGTTCAGCTCTGTGTTCATAGTACTTTTTTCAGAGAACCCACAGCTCTGCCTGTGCTTACACAGATGTGTGCGATGAGCTCGCTGGTAAGTTTCTCTGCCAGGCAGGGAATTGTGGCCTTTCCTTCCTCCAGCAGATCCCTAGAAGAGAACACAGGAATGATTTCCACCTTGATGTAGCCAGAACATGCATGTCTGCCTTCTGCTGTTGGGAAAAGTCAAGGTGAATTTCAGTTGTTTACAACTGGATAGAATGCCTTGCCATTGGTACCCAACAAATACTCAGAATTGGATTGAATAGGATTATGACTGACTTCTAGCAATCTAGGATATTTCAACAATGATATGGAATGAGCCCTTCCAGCTGATATAATACATGTGTATCATGGTATTTGACTCTAGACTTGGTCATCACAAAAATACACAGGCATGTATAGACACGTTTATATAACACATACCCCCTTCTATGTGTAATATGTGTAGGTAATCATAATGGATAGAGACATATCTTCATACGAATACATTGAAGCATACCGAGATAAATGGGTAGCAGAACACTGAGGAGAAGAGACACAAGATATCTTGTCCGAGATAAAAACTTAAACCATGGGCTGCCTGGAGGAAGTCAGTCAAGCATCTTCTCACCCGATCCAAATTTGTGCTCCCAGGGTGTTATTACAGGGTTTCCCACATTTTATAGGACATTTTAGGACAAAGGAAGCAGCGAAGCATGAGTTTCTGTGCCTTTTTGTGAAGAGTATACTCATACCTAAGCTTCAGTTTCTCTGTCAATTTTTCTAGATTGTAGTAAAACACATATAACATAAAATTGACCATTTAACCATCTTTAAGAGTACACTTGAGTGGCATTAAATACGTTCACACTATTATGCAACCATCACCACTGTCCTTCAGAACTTTTCCTATTCCCAGACTGAAACAATGGCCCCATTAAACACTACCTCCCCATTCTCTCTCCCCCAGCCCCTGGCACCCACCATTCTTTCTGTCTCTATGAATCTTACTACTCCAGGGACCTCGGCTAAGTGGAATCAGACAGTATCCGTCCTCTTATGACTGGGTTAACTTAGTAGAATGTTCCCAAGCTTCATCCATGTTGCAGCATGTGTTGGAATGTCCTTCCCTTTCTAAGGCTGAACGTATTCCACGTTTTTGTACAGACCACATTGCTTTCTGCATCCGTCCATCAATGACACTGAGTCATCTCATCTTTTGGCTATTGTGAATGTGCAGAACAGCATGTAAGTTTCTGTTTGATATTTCTGGAATTCTGAGTAATGGCTCTCTCCGTAGGCTTCTGGGAGAACTGAACGCAAGAATGTTTACAACTCTACATAGTCTTATCATTTTAAATCTTACCAATTTATCAGTCTTTTCCTTTCAAAAAATGTCACTTTTGGCAGGAGGGATAGAAAGGCCGTATAAACTATTTACCTACCTTTTCTTCTGGGATGCTTATTGCTTCCTTTTAATGTTTGACTTTAAACTTTAACTATTTTGGGATAATGAGGTAAGAGCAGTATTTTAATTTTTTTCCCAAATATTAATTAGCCCAACACCATTAATAGATAATCAAGCTGATATAGTCCACTATTTGATTTGAAATGCTGCGTTTATCATGTATCAAATATATACATCCAGGTCTATTTCTGGGCTTTCTACTTCTTTTCTATTCATGTTTTTATAAAATATGGCTCTAGCACCATAATAAATTATTGTACATTGTTTTCTCCCTATTTTCATTTTGATTGGTTTTTAGTGTTTTTTTTTTTTTTTTCTTGGGGGCAGTATTTTGTAATCCCCTTTCTATTCTTCTAGCTGAATTCCATAGTCCTTGTTGGGGAACAAGCATAGTCACACACACACTCCACACATCTGTGGGACGGCTGCCACTTTCCCCAGGAAGACCTGACATCCTGGGCTTGGATTGATCTGTGATGAAACCCAGGCGAGCGCACCTGAAATGTGGGTGGTCCTCAAAGAAGATCTTCTCTCTCTGCAGGGCTTCGGACAGGCTTAGCTGGTCCTGGATCTCCTGCTGGCCGCGGCACTTGACGATCATGTAGCCCTTCTTCAGGTGGAACACGAGGTTCCGCACCACATCCACAACCTTGTCTTCGGTTCCTTTGTCCACCAGATCAGGCTTCGTCAAGATTCCTGCGAGCCAGATGTATTTGGGGAGAGAACGTGCCCAGTCACGAGGCAGAGGTGAACGAACAACCGCTCATGCCCCCAGTCTCCCAGCGTTTCCTCCCATCCTTGCTTGAGGGCAGGCCATGGGCCCTGCAGAACCATGGGGCCAGTGGAGCCCTGCTCCAGAAAAGAACTCCGTGGCAAGCTGCATGAAGGCAGAAATGCCTCCTGGAACAGTGTGTGGCTCTCCCCAAGCTCCTTCAGCGGGGTCCACTGTAGAACACGCCACATTTTGTTTGTCCCTTGAGTTATGGACATCCCATCTCAAACACATTCTTAATGAATACCATGTGCTTCCTGAGTTTGCCCTGCTTCCGAGCCCACTGTGCCTTTCTGAGCAAGTAGATAAGGGTTACAAGGTAACCTAGCCAGTGAAAGTCAAAAGCAGCTCATTTCGCTTGGCCTTGGTGGGCACCAAACCTGCCCCCTTAGCAGGTCTTAGTGGAGGCAGGTTCCCACTAAGCAAAGCCCATGGAGACTGGAGGGACACTTGCCCACTGGCAGACCACTGAGCACAGGCGGGCTCCCCAATTCTCACCAAGCACGGGTGGGCTTCCCCATTCTCACCGATGGTCCTGTCTCCCTCGGGGTCCACCTCCTGGGCCATGCTCAACGCCTCTGTGGTGGCGATGTCCACATTACTGGGGACCACCACCAGGTTGATCGTCTCCTGCCTCTGGATGTACTTCCTGATGAGTGTCTTGATCTGTAAGGAAATGAGAGGAGGTGACTCATGAGTACAGCAAAGGCAAGTGAGAGGTGAGACAGGTCCTGACCTTGTACTTGCTTCAGGCCCTGAGAGTCCCAGGGGTATTTCCCCCAAAAGAAGTAACTTTGGAGAAATGAACCCACAAACGCAACCCTGGAAGTACCTACCAAGCTGGAATTATGAGAAAATAAATTATCTGCGGCAGAAACAGAGCTGTAGGCTCAGGGAAAACCACCAGGTTTCAGGTAATTAACCCCCAAGACCTCAGATCTGATGGTCACAATGAAAAATGGTGGCCAAAAAACCCCACTTCACCCCTAAATCTTTAATCTGTAAAGTAAGATTCACTGATACTAAAATATCATTATACCTATTTCTTTCTTGCTTGTTTTGTTTTTGTTTTGAGACAAGTTCTTGCTCTGTTGCCCAGGCTGGAGTGCAGTGGCACAATCATGGCTCATCGCAGCCTCCCTGGTTCCAGCAATCCTCCCAGTAGTTGACAGGTGCACGCCACTATACCTGGCTAATTTTTTAACCTTTCTTTTATAGAGAAGGGGGTCTTCACTATGTTGTTCAGGTTTCTGTCAAACTCTTGGGCTCAAGGAATCCTCCTGCCTCAGCCTCCCAAAGTGCTGGGATTATAGGAGTGAGCCACTGTGTGTGGCCCATTATACTTCTTTTTAATGCTCTCTTCCCACATAAGACCCCTTCCTAATACACAGCACTTTAGATATAGCATTGCATAAAACATAAAATACATAGATGTTTCCAACTGGGCCCATTGACCTCACTTTCTCCAAAGAAGCTTCCATTCAACTTGACAGAAGAGACTGATCAATGGGCTCTCTAAATTCCCCACTCACACCTCCAAATACTAACTCAGCTCTGGACTCATGGCTACTC
Source organism: Chlorocebus sabaeus (assembly GCF_047675955.1). NCBI lineage: Eukaryota > Metazoa > Chordata > Mammalia > Primates > Cercopithecidae > Chlorocebus > Chlorocebus sabaeus. The sequence goes on along the minus strand of NC_132905.1, from coordinate 95,435,071 downwards.
TAATACAGTGCCCCCTTTTCTCCTCCCACCCCTCCCACACACCCCCCCATCCCCACACCAATGCCAAGGTCAGAATGGGTCTGAAGTCTGACCTTATACCCAATGTCAGGAGGTTGATTGCCCACAGCCACTCTGGTTATCCCAGGAAGGTCTATTAGAGTCAGATCTGGGACATCTCGGGAGCTGATCTCCAGGGTAATTAGCTCATGACTGATTCCCATTCCTTCCCCGGCGATGGTATTCTGGGCTAGAGAAGAAGCAGGGAAAATCAAACCCAGAGCTTAGGATGAAAGGATCTCATGACAGTGAATACTCTGAAAGTATCTTCTCCTCTCTGTGAGTCATGGATAAAAGCATATTTGGAGCAGGTTCAATTTTCTGTGATTGGGACGAAAGAGATCTCAAAGGATAACTCAGTATTTTCCCTGCTGTTGGCCAGCACTGTGTGTAGAGAGACCTTGTGAGAACATCACCATGAGTGCCACCCACTTAGACCAGTCCAAAGCTGGGCTGAGGCAAGAAGTTCTTCCTGGTAGCATTCCTAAATCCTTCTCATTGGTGTCAGCAGCAAATCAGCAACCAAGCAAAATAAAAACAAATATATGGAAATTCCTAAAATATAAACTGGAAAATCATATGGGGAAATGTGCTTATTTTAGCTAAGATAAGCACTGGTTGCTAACATCCCAATAAGATTTTATTTTGCTCCTTCCTCCTTAATGAATTTCAGGATAGGAATTTGTTTCATCAGATTGTTGGCTAATATCACTTTACTCTTTTCTACATCTAGAATGTCTTTTTGGGATGTTTGATATCAATTTAGAACTTAGGAAATCACAGTGGTTATGGTCCACTAATTTCCCCCAATATCCATGTACCTGCCATGTGGTCATGAGATCGGGTTCTGGCCAGTGGGCCATGTGAAAATGTTATGTGCAACTTCCAGAAAGTGTGCTTATGAAGGTGGAGATACGTCCCTTGCCATGGTCCAGCTGGCCTCAAAGTGGACTTGCTGACTAAGTCACAGCGGTGGGGGGCCTTGGAAACAGAGGCCACACCCAATGAAGAAACGGGATCAGAATAAGTCTTGGTTCCTGATACTGCAATCCCCAGTCAGCTCTGGTCTGTCCCCCTTCAGACTTATATGAGAGGGACAGAAAGCTTCTACATTGTTTAGACCACTGTGTTAGCAACTTGCTGGCACAGTGGTGTCCACATTCCCTTCCATCCCTGTATGCACGCTACTTTACTCGGTGCCTTTGTCACTTCCATGGAGAGAGGGAATCTGTCCCTTGAAATTGGGCTTGGCCACTTGACTTTCTCTGGCTAAGGGGATATTACACAGTGCGACGCCAAGAGAGACTGAAAGGTGTTAGATGCTGGGTCTTGCCCTCTTTTGCTGCTAGGAACCCCTCCACCCAAATTAAGAAGTCCAGCTTAGCCTTCTGGAGGGGAGAGACCACACAGACAGAAGGCCTGGTCACTCCAGCCAAGGGCCATCCTGGACCACCAGCCCCAGCCCAGCTAGCCCAGAGAAGAACTGCCTGGCTGGTCCATCAAATCATGAGAAATCAAAGTGGTTAAGCCATTAGTTTTAAGATGGGTTTGTTTTACAGCAAGGGCTGACTAACGCACACAGTTATTTCGAGTGTTCTGCTGCAGGCAGCCAACCTAATCCCAACTAATTCAAAATCATGGTTTGTCAATAACATTATTTATCTTTCTATAAACAGTCAACAAATGTGATTAATGCTCCACCTTTACAAATGCTAAACTTGTCGCTTCCTACTGCTGGGCATCAGTTCATGTCACTTCAGTACCTTCCCAATGTGAATGAAACTTAATCATGTGACATGCTAGAAAAACAGAAAGGTCACAAGAGGAAGATGTTATCCGTGCATCTCACAGTGGCTGCTCTTTGTCAGCTACTCTGCCCTATCTACACTGCTGGTGTCGCTTCCCCTTGCAGACAACTTCAAATTGATCCTTGTGGTTTGCATTTATGGAGGCCTGCCATGAGTTAGCGTAAGTTAGGATTATGCAAACCCAGGCACTCCCCCCCTTTCTTAGGAAAAGGGTGCTGGTTCTGAGCCCAGGCACTCCCCCGCTTTCTTAGGAAAAGGGTGCTGGTTCTGAGACGGGTTCAGTGATGATCCAGTCCACAATGTGGAGCTCTTTGTACAAAGGAAGAGGGGGAGGAGCTCCCTCACCCTCACATCTGGCTCCTCTTCTGCCAGATCTAAGGAGGGAAGCCTTTGATTAAGGGACAGATCGTCCATATTTGGGGACAAGTTTTACATTTCAAAGTTCACATTATTCTAGATACTCACATAATAAGCAATAGATGTGTTTTTGAGACAGGGTCTCACTCTGTTGCCAGGCTAGAGTGCTGTGGCAAGGTCACAGCTCACTGCAGCCTTGACTTCCCAGGCTCAAGCAGCTCTCCCAGTTCAGCTTCCTGAGAATAGCTGGGACCACGGGTGCATGCCACCATGCCCAGCTATTTTAATTTTTTTTTTTTTAAGAGACAGGGTCTCACTATGTTGCCCTGGCTGGTCTCGAACTCCTGGGCTCAAGCAATCCTCCTGCGTCAGCCTCCCAAAGAGCTGGGATTACAAGCACAAGCCACTGTGCCCAGCCAGAAATAAATTATTGCTATCAGATGCTGATATCCAAGCATGCTGGTCATAATGAGGTAAAAGAAGTAGAAGGAACTGGGGCCTGATGTGTAGGAGAAAGGGGTCCTAAGGAAACAGCACAGGCCCAGGGAGGTGGGAGTAGGAACAGTTACAAACTGACCCCAGGCATGTCAGAAGGCTTGACCAGGCATCCAAACAGGGGGTACTCACCTTTATTAATTTCCTTTTCTACCTCTGAAGCATCCAAAATCTCAATCTCGTAGTCCTGGTAACTGACCTTGCCTCTCCACTCATCTTCGTTCACAAGTTTCTTCAGTTTCAGCACCAGCGGGCATCTAGTCACGATCCCTAGAAGGCCACGCCCACATCAGTGCTCCACTTTGCTCTTAAAAGACCTACATAGTGCCTTAGGCCCATGGTTCTCAAACTTTTATACACTCATCTGGGGAGACATTTAAAACTGGAAACTTTCTGGTCTTACCCTCCGATATGTGGGAACATTAAAACTGGAATCTTTCTGGTCTTACCCTCTGATATATGGGGACATCGCACTATGTCTGGGTGACCTCAAGAACATGCATTCTGAATATGTAACCCAGGTGAGTTTTTGCTCACTAACACTTGAAAGCCACCACTCTTGGCTTCCTGCCTCATCCCAGTGTTCTGCCATCAGCTCAGGTGGCAGACCACACGGGGAAACCCCCCAAACTCATCCGAACATCTTCCATTATCCTCCCAACACACACACTCTACCCCCATTAGGAAAGTATCCTGCTGCCACCAGGCCACCTTACCACTGTCCTCCTACTGTAAACTCCTTCCGTATTCTACTTACCATGCCTGACTTATATTGCAAGACCCATCCCAGGCTTGAACTCTTTGAGCCCTCACTGATCTAGTTCTGAACTGGGGGACTCAAATGCATTTATATTCAGATCTCCTCAAACTGTAGATTACATATTACTTACGTGAAAAAAAATGTGCAATGAGATAGTGTTATGAAATGGTGTTCCCTCCAAATTCCTATGTTGAAGCCCTAACCCCTAATGGGACTGTATTTGAAAATAAGGCCTTTAAAGCGGTAATTAAGGTTAAATGAGGTCATTAGGGTGGGCCCCAATCCAATATGACTGATGCCCTTACAAAGAGACAGCAGAGATGCTTGTGTGCAGAAGGAAGGCCGCGTGGGGGAGCGGTGAGGAGGAACTAAACCATGATGTTGGACTTCCAGTCTCCAGAACTGTGAGAAAATAAGCTTTTGTTGTGTAAGCCACCCCATCTGTGGTATTTTGTTATAGCAACCTGAGCAGACTAATATAGAATGTAAGTTCTTACCACTGCCTCTGGGAAGGGCAACTCCTGACAGTGCCTCCAACACAGAGCTCTTGCCCGAGCTCTGGTCCCCGATGACAGCGATGGCCGGCAGGGCCAGGTCCTGCTCCACACCCAGAGCCCGCAGGGAGTCGATGAGGTCGATGCAGGGGCGCACCTTCTCCTCGTACTGGCTGCACAGGTTGTTCTCAGCCACCTGGAGGAAGTGAAAATGGAGAATTCTTCATGGCCTGCAGATCATGTTCAAGATATGGTTTGGCTCTGTGTCCCCACCCAAATCTCATCTCAAATTGTAATCCCCATAATCCCTACATATGAAGGGAGAGACCAGGGGGAGGTAATTGGATTGTGGGGGAGGTTTTCCCCAGGCTGTTCTCATGATAGTGACTTTTCATGAGATCTAATGGTTTTATAAGTGTTTGGCAAGTTCCTCCTTCAGTCATTCTCTCTCCTGCCGCCTTGTGAAGAGATGCCTTCCTCCATGATTTTAAGTTTCCTGAGGCCTCCCCAGCTATATGGATTGTGAGTCAATTAAATCTCTTTTCTTTATAAATTACCCAGTTTCAGGCAGTTCTTTATAGCAGTGTGAAAACAAACCAATATCCCCCATTAAAGACGGCCAACTTCAATAAGTCTAATACACAGGTTACTGGAATCCCCAAAAGATAATGGAAGACACACACACACACACAAAAATTCAAAGAAATAATACACACAATTCCCTCAAACTTAACGAAAACCATAAACCCAAAGATCCCAGAAACTCAACAAACATCAAGCACAGCAAACATAAACATCATCAAGCCATTAAGAGGGTCAAATTGCTCAAAACCAGTAATAAAGAGAAAATGACAGGAGCAGCCAGAGAATGACATAGTGTGAGCAGAGGAACACAAATGAGAAATCTGCTGTAAATCTTATCAGAAACAATAATAAGTGAGAAGACAGTTAAGCAGTATTTTTAAAGTACTGAAAAACACCGTCGATCTAGAACTCTATACCCAGCAAAAATATCTTTTAAAAATGAAGGCAAAACAAAGACCTTTTTAGCCATCCAAAAGCTTAACTAATTTATTACCAGTAGACCTGCACTACAGGAAATGTTAAAGAAGTTCTTCAGGTAGGAGGAAAATGACACTGAATGGAAATCTGGATCTACACAAAGGAGTCTATACTAGAAGGGGTAACTACTAGACTTTTTCCTATTACTTTGCTATCTTTATTGAATGTTTGAACATAAATAACAACAATATTGTGGGATTTATGATGTATGTAAAAGTAAGATGAATGATAGAAATAGTATGAAGGCTGGGAGCAGAGAGACGGAAGTACACTATTCTAAGGTTCTCACACTATACATGAAGGGACAGACTATCACTTGAAGGTCGACTTATTAAAGATATATACTATAAACACCAAGAGTTATACTTAATAAGACAACAAAGGAGACATGGAATCATAAAAAATAATTAATCCAGAGGGCAGAAAAAGAGGAAAGGGGGAATGAAGAACAGGTGGGATAAATAGAAAATAGCAAGATGATATTCTCAAACCTAATTATATTATCAGTCACATTAAATATAAATGATCTAAATATTCTTAGTCAAAATGACTTTGAAAAAGAAGAACAAAGTCAGAGGACTAGCATTACCTAATTTCCATAATTACTATAAAGTAATTAAAACAGTGAAGTACTTGCATAAAAACAGAGAAAGCAGCAGACTTCACATTCATCCTGCCCACCTACCAGCAGCTGGGCACAATTTTCCAAATGTGGGCTGATTGGGGTTCAGGAAGAAAATATGAGACAATCATCTTATCTTTTACCTCTTTTTAATGACTATTTTTGTGCATGCTTCAACATAGACGTAAGTTTTCACTAGAATAGCTTCTTTATATCAGGACAAGAAGCTCTTCATATTTGGGGTCAGATGATTCTTTGTTGCAGGGGTTGCCCTACACATTGTAGGAAGTTTAGCCAAATATCTGGCCTCTATTCACTATTCACCCTGAGTTGTGACAACCGAGATGTCTCCAGACCTGGTCACAAGTTCCAGGGAGCAAAATGGCCCCTGACTAAGAACCACAGCCTTACCAAATGCATGAATACCATCAATAGCCCGGTCTTAGTTCACACCTTGTAACTTTTTGTTTTCATTTCTTTATACTATCTATTTACAAAAGTGTGTCAAACATAATAAAGCAAATACGCATGTACTAACCACTTGGGTTAAGAACACAAACACTCCCAGTACTTAGGACATTGCACATACCTCCCTAGTCACCTCCTTCCTGTTACTCCCTCACCGCCAGAGGGTCCCTCTATCCTGAGGCTTGCAATCATCACATCCTTGCTTTTCTTTATAGTTTTGCCACCTATACGTTTTTCCTACAATGGTATATTGCTTATTGCTGCCTGTTTGGGAATTTTATATAAGTGGAATCATTTTGTATATTTCCTGTGTTACTCAATTCTTTGGTCCAACATTGTTCATTTGATGTAGCCATTTTGATGCCTGAAAATCTAGTTCATTCCTTTTTACTACTGCATAGAATTCTGCTACATGAACGTACCACACTCCCAGGATCCATTCCACCATGACAGGCACGTGGACAGAGTCCAGGTTTTGCTGTTATAAACAGTGCTGCTATGCAGGTGGCTCCCAGGGGGATGTGCAAGAGTTTACACACGGTTCTCAAATCCCAGCATGCAGCAGAATCACCTGGAGAGCCTGGTAAAGCACAGGGGGTGGGCGCTGCCCCAGAGCGACCAATTCACCAGGTCTGAGAGTGGGAGGAGGGGCTGGTCATTTGCATTTCAATCAACTTCCCAGGTGATGCTGATGGACTGGTCTGCGGGCCACACTTTGAGAACCACCGTCTATCCCCAGAAGTGGAACTGTCAGATCACAAGACACACTGTGTTCTCCTTGACTGGAAAAGGCCAAGCTGCTTCTAAAGCAGGCAAGTATGAGTGAGGGAGAGTTCCTCCTGCTTCATACCCTGACATAAATTACATCTCTTACAGCCAGACAAGAGATGCACGAGGGAGGGAAATGCAGAAAAATGTAAACAGTGGTATCAGGGCGGTGGAAAGGTGGTGGTCCTCTGTGTTTTTCCTAAATGATTCAATGTTTTTAAAATATTGTTTGAAAACTTGTTTAACATTGCCTAGGAAAACAGAGCCAGCCTGAAACAGACCAATGATCCATGGTAATAGGAAACTGAGCACTCTGAGTGCCTGGACACTCCCTGCACTTACTCCTCTCAACAGCCATATAAAGCAAAGACTATTATTCTCATTTTAGATATGGAAAACCAGGCTTATAATAGGAGGAATAACGGCCCACAATCACACAGCTGGGAGTGTCAGCATCGGGACTAACACAGGTTGGACTGATTCCAGGGGTCATGATTGCTTCCCACCAAAAATATGTCTTGATTCTGGGCAAAAAATGCACCACATGGCTTCCCTACAGAGATAATATCCTAATGATGCCCGACGGTTTGTAGCTTGAGACTGAATCATGATGTGGGCAGGAGAAACAAACCTAGTGCTCCTTGAACCCAGGGCCTGGGCCAATTCCTACATGAACCCATCAACAGCTCAGCCGGTGGCCCCAACCCCAGCAGCACCTCCACCCACAGTCAGCTAAGGCACTGAGTCTACACTTGGTTGTAAGCCGGCAAGTAGAGGGTCAGGATCTGCGTCCTGGCACAGGAGAGGTGAGAGAGCAGGCATCTCTGGGGCAGCAGCAGCACCTCTGTAGAAAACGGCAGCCTCGAGTGGACACGGCTCACGTCACATGGATAGCGACTTTCAGAGAGCAACTTACCGAGCCCGGACTCTTCTGGGCCACGTCAGCATCTCCATTCAGTAATAGAGGTTGGGATGCAGCAGCTGGATCAGCTTTTACAATGTCCACTTCAGAAAGAACCATCTTCCTTCTTTCTAAGTTAAGCTTAAAATAAAGCAGATGCCTATTCAACAGATAAGCAGCTGAGTGTATTCAACCATGGAACCAAACCCACCACCAGAAGGGAAGGCCCCTGGGGGCGGGGACTCTGACTAGTTGTTCTTGGTGATGTCCCCAGAGCCTAGAAGAGTGCCTGGGACATGGTGTGTGCTCACTGGCTCTTTATTCACAGAAAGAGAAACAGAGGGACCCAAAGAAGCCAAGGTCAGATGAAGACACACACGGCCTCCCCGCTCAAGACGCTTCAAGAATATCCCTCTAGGCCCAGCGCCATGGCTCACGCCTGTAATCTCAGCACTTTGGGAGGCTGAGGTGGGTGGATCATGAGGTCAGGAGTTCAAGACCAGCCTGACCAAGATGGTGAAACTCGTCTCTACTAAAAATACAAAAAAAATTAGCTGGGCATGGTGGCGGGCACCTGTAATCCCAACTACTCAGGAGGCTGAGGCAAAGAATTACTTGAATCTGGCAGGCAGAGGTTGCAGTGAGCTGAGATCATGCTCCTGCACTCCAGCCTGGGTGACAGAGCGAGATGCTGTCTTAAAATAAAAAAATAAAAATAAAGAATATGCCTCTGTTCCCCAAAAGATTTTCTATGTATCTCCTTTCATAATTTTAGGCCGAATTTCAAAAATGTTTTCAGTATAAATTTGAATAGGATAACAAAGGACACAATTTCTGATGCAACTGTAATACAATTTAAAACTTTACATTTAAAGGCCGGGAGAGGTGGCTCATGCCTGTAATCCCAGCACTCTGGGAGACCAAGGCGAGTGGATCACCTGAGGTCAGGAGTTCGAAGCTAGCTTGGCCAACATAGTGAAACCCTGTCTCTACTAAAAATATAAAAATTAGCTGAAGTAGTGGCACATGCCTGTAGTCCCAGCTACTTGGGAGGCTGAGGCAGGAGAATCACTTGAACCTAGGAGGTGGAGGTTGCAGTGAGCCGAGATTGCACCACTGCATTCCAGTCTGGGTGGCAGAGCAAGACTCTGTCTTAAAAACAACAACAAACAAAAACAAAAACTTTACATTTAAAAATAAAATTGTTATAGAACTGTTTCTAGTGTAGCCAAGGGAATCCAAATATTATGGTAATTTGACACCCAAACCTTTAGTTTAAAAAAAAATGTGAGCTCTAAATCTTTTATGCTCTTTCTTTTGATCATCAATTTCACATTTTCATTTTTTCTCCCACAAGTGGGGGAAATGAAATGTCATTCATTTTACTCTTGAAAGCATGTAACTGACTGCCTTATACTTGTCTGCACTACAAATACACATGTATTTGAAATTCATTTTTAAAATGTTGTAGAACAAGTGTCTAAATACAAAATTTTACAGTGTCTAATAATCTTGGATAAAAGTAACTGAAAATCTTTCTCCTATGACTCAAAATAAATGTTATAGAAAATAGCATGCACCAACTTACCTCCAATATACGTTCCTTCAAATAAAAGTAACGTCAACAAGTTAGATGGTATCACTGAGCTGTTCTCCTGTACCTCCTTGAAATCAAGCAAAGTATACAAGTAAGACCCAAACCCGTGGAACACCCAAGAGTACCCACCCACCCACTCCCATTCCCAAGGGTGAGAACCGTGCAAGTGCAGGAGGTCCGAAGCCGATTCTGATTTCCCAGAATCCTTTTCCTACGTTTTGACTATTTTAACAGATGAATAAAGCACAGAGCTTTGCTGCAAATCCGCTGCCTGGATCAATAATATGTAAGGATGCTCTCCTTGCTTCTCCTCACGGGAACCTTCCCCCAGAGCCATGTGATCTTTGTCAATATCATGGGAGTTGAAGGGACAGGTTAAAACAAACTCGTCTCCCTGCTCTGTAACATATCTAGCTGCACACCTGAGCCAACGCCATTTCTCCTGTCACACTGGAGTTCACAGAAACGCCCATGTCAGGAAGGTCGGGAAGCGCTGCCACGGGTTCATGCTGCCTTGGCTAAAGAACACGTCCCTGACGCCAATACTTAAAACTATCCTTTTCTGTCTCCCTTCCCCGGGTTTAAATGCTTCCAGGACAGGCATCCTTGTTTGATTTGGATGGGAGGGAAGGGATATATTTCTTTTTTTTTGAGACAGAGTCTTGCTTTGTTACCAGGCTAGAGTGCAGTGGCGCGATCTTGGCTCACTGCAATCTCCACCTCCCAGGTTCAAGCGATTCTCCTGCCTCAGCCTCCTGAGTAGCTGGGACTACAGGTGCCCGCCACCGTGCCTGGCTAATTTTTTGAATTTTTTTTAGTAGAGATGGGATTTCACAGTGTTAGCCAGGATGGTCTCAATCTCCTGACCTCGTGATCCGCCCACCTCTTTTGTCAGGTAGGAGTGGAATGGTTACAAAAGGCAATCCATTGTAAACGGTACTTATGGAGTCTGACAATCTGGAAATTTATTCCCTAAAACTCCCATGCCTTTGGAAAGACCTCATGTGCCCAGGGCATCCCAGGCTCGATACTAAAGACCACCACTTCATCTGCCTCTCAGGAGTGCCAGTCTTCTGGGCTATGGTTGCCTCAGTTGGACTTTCTGCAGCCAGATACGGAGCATCGTTGAGACCAGGACTTGCATGGGTTCCACTCAATCAGCTGAAACAGGACTTGGTGAGTAGATTCCCTTCCCTAATTTGTTTCATAGATTGAGATTCTCTAAAAGCTAAACCTTATGGGTTTTGTCTGTAAACCATAAACGTTTGTACCTTTCCCTGATCATTTGGAACATCAGTTTGGATTTCAGGGACAGGGCAGTCTCGGGAGTTCAGACTGATTTCTTACTCCTCCATGGAGCTCGGCATCCAGCTGCAGTCTTCAAACTAAACCAGCTCTGGCCTTGGAAGAGCCAAGAGGTGGTGACTCCTAGCTCTCCATCCCAAAATGCTCCTAAAATGTCTGGGCTGCACCCTGTGTTTGCAGAGGCAGCTGCAGGGAGCCTGGACATGCCTCCCACCTCTCTCTTTTCCAGTCCTCCATCCACTCGCCACTGCACGGCCCCACTGGTCAGAGCCTGAGGTGTTAGGTGGGCGTGGATGGGGTTATGCACCAGCCTCTTCTCACATCCTGAGCAACTGCCCCTGTGCAGGGGCTTCCTTCCATCCCTGCCCAGGGCAAGTTTGTGCCCATGACATATAATAATGACTTGTGACTCTGATGTCTCAAAATGGAGGCACTCGTATTAGGTGGCATTAAGCCCACAGTAGGTTTTTTTCTTTAGAAACAATAAACATACATGTTTCTCACTTTCGCTCTTAGTAAAGGGGTTTTTCTTCAAAGTGGTAAGCATGTGTGTGGTAGACTAAGGGGATGAGGGAACACTTGCTGTGGCCCAACGCCACCGGAGACCCCAGTGGATAAGGACCCGGTGGCAGGCACACCCACGGAGGATCGCAAAAGCAGCAAGGGACTGGCAACGTCTGAAGCATTTTCAGAATCTTGGCAGAGAGATTTCTGAAAGCTTCTTCCTGACTTTGGCAGCTAAGCAGCCCAAGACGAGGCCCCTGGAGGAACAGATTTCCCTCCACCACCCAGCACTAGAGAGGGACTTCCCGATTCCCTGGAGTGGCTGTCAGTGGGCTGGCCTCCGGAGCCTCCACTGTGGGTCCTTCCCTAATCACTCCCTTTAATCATTGTACTGTGAATGTCTGCTCAATTCTGTGTGTGAATTGCTCACAATAAATCTGGAATTTGAGAATCGCTCATTGCCTACTGGGTCATCCTGAAACCTTTTGGGAAAGTGACAGCACACAGCTGGAGGAAACTTGCTTAACAATTAAAATGAACCTGACTGGGTGCAGTGGCTCATGCCTGTAATCCCAGTACTTTGGGAAGCCAAGGCGGGTGGATCACTTGAGGCCAGGAGTTTGAAACCAGCCTGGCCAACATGGTGAAACATTGTCTCTACTAAAAACATACAAATCAGCCAGGTGTTGTGAAGCGTGCCTGTAAACCCAGCTACTCAGGAGAATGAGGCACCAGAATCGCTTGAACCTGGGAAGGCGGAGGTTGCAGTGAGCTGAGATGGTACCACTGCATTCCAGCATGGACAACAGAGTGGGACCCTGTCTCAAATTAAAAAAAAAAAAAAAAAAAAAAAAAGAACCCAACGGCCCACTTCATTTCTGCTGTCCCTTGGAATGGTGGTGGCTGGATGGCGGCCTTCTCCACTCCAGATTTCAGGGAGCAGTTTTCCTGTAGCCTCCAGACCCAGAAACGATCTCCCAGCAGTGTGGCCACAGAATTCCTGCAGTGAGGGTGGAGGTGGCATCCAGGGTTGCCAGGGGGTTTCTCTCCTTGTGGGGAAGCTTCCTTAGCTCAGACCCCATAGAGGAGCAGGGATGGGAGGTAGGATTCAGCCCCCTTCCTCTCCCAAAACCCCTAATAAGCATCACCTACTACCTACGCTCTAGGAAATACCTAAGATGCAAGAGTCTACTACTTTCCTAACACAATCCAGTCTAGTTTTTTCTTTCATACACTTTTAAGCTCTGAGGTACATGTGCAGAACGTGCAAGTTTGCTACATAGGCATACATGTGCCAATCCAGTCTAGTTTTAAAACTAACTCTTGCAGGACTGACATTCACCTTTTCTTAAAGCGTTTTCCCCCCAAGCCCCACTAGCATTTAAATTTGTTATAAATAAAAGAGAGAACACCTTGCACTTTAGACCAAATGCACTGCTACCTACCAAAGCCCCTGAGCTGGGTGAGCAGGTGGGCGGCAGGGGCGCCAGGGAGGCAGTGGGAGGCGTGTCCACCGCGACGCTGGGATTCCTGGGCTGCAACTGCGGTCCAAGGCTGAAAGATGACGGAGCCATTTTAGGAGCCCTTTGGGACTGACACCGGGGGTGGAGGTAGACGCGTGGTTAGCATCACTCCACTCTACTTCCCAATAACAAACGTGATTTAAAATTTGACCAAATAACTTGGGCCATCCCAATTGCCCAGCTCGGCAGTCACCCGCTGTTAGTGTTGATAGGGTGGGGGCGCAGGTCTCAGCTGTGCCCGGGCTCCTTCTGCCACCCCCGGGACTGTCCTGCCTCCGTTCGTCCACCGCACCCACTCCACGATCCCGATCTCGGCCCAGCTCGGAACCCCCTTTATTCAATAGGATAGGCAAGGACTCCTTGAACCTTCCCTCCCCAGCGACCTCCGCATTCTGACTTGGGTTTGCTTAGGCGCGTTCGCAGGAAATAGAAGTCGACGGAAAGCGGTGGTCGGCGTTCGGGTGGGCTCGTGGCCCGCGCAGCGGTGGATCATGAAACTTTCCCGGCGCCCTTTCCCGCTTACTAGAGTCCCTCGGAAACCTCCCCCGAGCCCCGTCCCCTACCCCTTCCCAACCTCTCCTGCAAGAAGGCCGCGGGTTAGGGGGTGTGTGTCTGATGAGTCATTAGGAGCCTGGGCAGCCTGGTGGGAATCAGAATCAGGCGTGCTCCGAGCCCGCCCATCAGCGCCCTTGCTATTATTATGTTAGTTACTAGCAGCCGAGAAGATGCCCCCGCCGTGCCCGTGCTCCGGAGTGCTGGTCTCCGCCACGAAAGCCGCTCTCCCAATGCCCGTTTCCGTGCTCCTAGCGCGGTTGCTGGGCGCTGCCCGCAGAAGCGACACTCACCGGTCCCTGCGCAGTGCAGGAGTGCGGCCTCCCCTCTCGCTCCGCCGCTTTTACCCCGCGCCCAGCCCCGCCCCGCCCGGTGCCGCGAAGAAATGAAACTCACAGACCGCGTGCTGGGGGCGGCTCCGGGCGCAGAAACGAAACCTAACTCCTGGCCCTGCACCGGCAGCACGTGCCTCCCGGGAACTCGCGGGAGACGCAGGTTCTCGGGCCGGAACCCAGGCCTGCTGAATCAGGAGCTTGTTTCATCAGGCCCGTGTGAGGATCCAGGTGCTCCAGAGGCTCGCTAATGGCCGGGAGTCATCCAAGCCTGCACGTATCCTTGAACCTAGGCATGCCCTCCCCCCTGGCCCCCGCTCGTCGGTTTTGAAAACAGATGCATTGGTAATTGGGTGTCTTCAGTTCCTGCCCAGGGCTCACTGGGATGATCCCAGCACCAGCAGGGATTCCCAGGCATTGTGTGCCAATGGTTGCAGCGCCCCTATTGTCCTGAACTCCGTCCAGCACTCCCACCCCCATCAGGCACACCCATATCATCTTCCTCTCCCATTTCTAGGCCTCCCTGGAGTTTGGCTCATCTGGTCTCTCCAGGGTGGAAACGGGTGTGTGGAAGGAAAATAAAATAGTAATAATAAAATTTAAAATAATAAACATAGGTAATAGTTAACATTTAGTATAAGCTATTTAGAAGTAAGACATAGGCTAAAATTTTAAGCAGCCTCTCCCAGCACTGCTAACAAGTTGCAGATGCAAGCTTATCTCGAAAGCTTATCACCTGCCTTGGGACCCCAGCCTTATCCAGCTTGGAGGATGACTAGTCAAGATAACTAACTCGCCAATTTCCTCAGAATTGTCACGGGTTAAGTAATTTACTGTCTTTGTCTGAAACCTGTATCCTACCTTGTTTTTCCTGTCTCAAACGACAAATAAGCAAGCTGCTTTCTTTATTGGGGTCGGCAGTGATTTGGGGCATGAGCCTGCTGTCAGCCCGCGTGCCCGAATTAAAAGTTCTCTTTTGGTCTCCAAAGGTCTCTTTGTCTTCCTTGGATAGAATTTTACTGCAACAAGTGAAAGGGGTTGGGGAGGGCTGAGTCAAGCAGACCCATGGGTGGCCCTCCCTTTGGGAGCTCCCATTCCCGGCTAACTGGCTGTTGAGTGGGAGATGGCATTTCCCTTTGGGAGCAGTTGGCACCCCACTTCCATTCTTCTTTGCTCAGCTCAGAGTCCCTTACAAGCCCCGCTAAAGACTTCCATGATGAGGAAGGGTCACCCCCAACCAACCCCAAGGCCCAGAACCTGCCCCAGCTTTAGGTCCTGGGGTCAGGGGCAACCTGGATGGAATCAAATTCAATACTGCTGCACCTACAAGAGGGGGAGGAGCCCCCCAGCCCGCTCCCTGTGCTGAAGTCTATTTTGCTTTGCAGGATCCACTCCTAGGGCTGGGCAACCCCATCCAAGCTGTTCTTCATCCAAGGGGAACACAAGTTCTCCCAGGAATCAGCAATGACCTCACCTCAACACACACACACACACACTCATCCCCTCTAGGCCTGTTACTTTCTGGTCAAGAACCCAGGCAACAGCACATCCTGGGGGGCTGTGAGCAGGCTGGGCTGCTGCTTTCTGAAGCAGGAACAGTGCCTTGGGAATGCAGGGTAGGTGTGAGCAGAGCTGGCACTCATGTGAACAAACACTTAGTGATGCTGCTGCTACTTCCAACAGCAGGAAGCTTCCCTAAGGGCCCTTGTTCACAAACAAAATCAGAAAGAGCTGCAGGCAATTGAAAATCAGATAGAGGCACAGCCTCAGCCAGGGCAGGGCGTGGAAGGGCAGTGAGGCACCCTGCCCAGGAAACAGCACACATAGCTTACTCCCAGTTGGTGCAATGCCTCCTTAAGTTTTAACGCCCTAGGCACTTCCCTTGTCCACCCCAGTCCCTCCCTGGCCTTAGATTTTGGTGCTTCATTGCCTCTAATATGCATATGATATGGCAGGGCCCTGGGGAGCACAGGTGATTGTTTTGGGGTGTAATTCAGCAGTCATACAATAATAGCTCATGTCTACTGAGCATGTAGTATGTGTTAGGTGTCAGAGAGAGACAGGACTAGCTGGATTTCCTAGGCCAACTAAGAATCCCTAAGCCTAGCTAGGAAAGTGACCATGTCCACCTTTAAACATGGGGCTTGCAACTTAGCCCACACCCGACCAATCAGGTAGTAAAGAGAGCTCACTAAAATGCGAATTAGGCAAAAACAGGAGGTAAAGAAAGAGCCAATCATCCATTGCCTGAGAGCACAGGGGCAGGGACAGTGATCGGGATATAAACCCAGGCATTTGAGCCGGCAATAGCAACCCCCTTTGGGTCCCCTTCCATTTTATGGGAGCTCTGTTTTCACTCTATTAATTGAATCTTGCAACTGCAGTCTTTTAGTCGTGTTTGTTACAGCTCGAGCTGAGCTTTCGCTTGCTGTCCACCACTGCTGTCTGCCGCCATTGCAGACCTGCCGCTGACTTCCACCCCTCTGGATCCAGCAGGGTGTCCCCTGTGCTCCTGATCCAGAGAGGCGCCCATTGCTGCTCCCAGTCAGGCTAAAGGCTCGCCATTGTTCCTGCATGGCTAAGTGCCCAGGCTGGTCCTAATCCAGAACACTTACCACATGCCCCAAGATTCCATTCCTTGGAATCTGTGAGGCCAAGAACCCCAGGTCAGAGAACAAGAGGCTTGCCGCCATCTTGGAAGCAGCCCGCCATTATCTTGGGAGCTCTAAAAACAAGGACCACCCGGTAATATCAGCTAGAGGGACTCGTGTGCAATCACTCACCTTAACAGCCACCCTCCCAGAGGAGTAGGATTATCATACCATGTTCCCCATGAGAAGACTGAGGCCTAAGGAGCTGGGTTCCATACTGGTAGAGCTATGGTTCCAATCCAGGTGATTATTCTGCAAACCTGTGCTCTTCAGCACCTCCTCCCTATGCTGAAATCAAGAGGCAGCTTCTGTACTTAGGAAGCTCACAACCTCCCACCTAAATTGCAGGGGGTGTGCGCTCTACTAAACAAACAGCAGTTACTCTTTTTTTTTTTTTTCTACCAGATAAGTTTCACACTCTTAAACTTTGAGAATGGCCCTCTGTTCTCCCAGGCAACTTCTGATCCAGTCTCAGTCCTCCCTTGCCATCCCTGAACTCAGCACCCAGGTCACACTCAGAGGCTTTGTTGATGCCCGTCCCTCTGCCAGGCTGCCCTCTGTCCACAGGCTCAAAGGGAAATTTATCTCCCCTGCCTGAAGTAAAGGAGTAAGAGAATGGCTACTCCACAAAGCAACCCTGAAGGCTGCTAGTTGACCATTTTTATGATTATTCTTGATTATATGCTAAGCGAGGGGTGGATTATTCATGCCTCCCCTTTTTAGACCATATAGAGTAACTTCCTGACGTTGTCATGGCATTTGTAAACTGTCATGACGCTGGTGGGAGTGTAAAAATGAGGACCACCACCAGTCACTCTTGTGGCCATCTTGGTTGTGGTGAGTTTTTGACCAGCTTCTTTATTGCAACCTGTTTTATGAGCAAGGTCTTTATGACCTTTATGACCTTGTGCTGACCTCCTATCTCACCCTGTGACTTAGAATGCCTTACCTGTCTGGGAATGCAGCCCAGTAGGTATCAGCCTCGTTTTACTAGCTCCTATTTAAGATGGAGTTGCTCTGGATGCGCCTCTGACAACAGAGATCTGTTTGGGAAAAAGAATGGCAGGGTTGATGGCTCAGTTCCCAGGCTTGATGTTTCCCTTGGCATAAGGAGTTTGGGGGTCCTGAGATGTTATTTTCTTTGGCACACCTGTCCTCCTCCAGGCCCAGGTGGACTTACATGCCTGACACCACAGGCTCCTGGGCAGGCAGGGTCCAGTGGAGCCTGGCCTTGTGGCACTGGCCTGGCCTCTGCTACGAGGCTGAGGACCGGGTCAACCGGCAGCCCCAGGCCCAAGCTGGGTGCTACTGCACTTGGGATCCGGGCACAGCGTGGTTCGGTGCTCCTGGAATGAATGAATGGGGAATCGAAACGCCGGCCCTGGTCCTGCAAAAGCGGGCCTCAGGGTTCTCCACTGGGCTGGCTTCTCCCTGCGCTCTCTGCCCCCATCGCGAATTTCCTAGACAATTCAGTTTCGGTTTCATTTCTGCTCCCTGGTTTCCAGAAAGGAAAAGTCAAATTGCATGACTTCAGGCTTCAGAATCCAGGAGGCGGGGAAGAAGGGGGCGGTGCCACGAGGAGGGGGTGGTGTTGCTCACAAACACCACTGGCACCTCCCCCAGCTTGGATCCTGTTCTGCTGGGCTGGGGAGGGGGGCGGTCGCGGAACGGTGGAGCATCCCATAACCGGCCAACCTGCCCATCCTCCTGGCTGCATTGCCTGCAAGTCTGTCCGCCTGCCAGCGCCTCCGCCCCCGCCCCCGCCCCCACCCCTGCCCGCTTTGTCCTGCCTGGGCGCGAGTACAGGGACTGGTTTTCTTTGCCTCGTTTCGTTTCCTCTTCTGTGCGTGTGGTATAGACCCGTGCTTCTCAAAGGGTGGTTCCTGGAACAGCAGCATTGGCTTCACCTGGGAAATTATTAGAAATGAAGGGTCCGGGGCCATCCCAAGACCCCTGCATTAGCACCCGTATTTTAAGGGCCTTCCTCAGGTGATCCCTTGGCAACTGGGCATGAGAGCGCTGGCGTCTGGCGTGGTTGCTCTTGGCCCTCAAGGTCAAGGCGGGACTTTTCCTTCATGTCTGCCTGGGGCCCACCAGAGAGCCCTGCCGGGAGGAGCAGAGGCTGAAATCCTTTTATACTGGTGAGCTTTAGAGAGTCGAGCTGGGGGCTGCAGGACCTGGGTTCAGGCACTGTGTACAGGTGGCCCAGCTACTGAAGGTAAGCAAAATATTGTACCCCAAAATCTTTTTTTAAATTTTTTTTATTTTTTTATTTTGAGATGGAGTCTCACTCTGTCATCTAGGCTGGAGTGCGGTGGGGGTGATCTCAGCTCACTGCAACCTTTACGTCCTGGGTTCAAGCGATTCTCCTGCCTCAGCCTCCTGAGTAGCTGGGACTACAGGCGCCCACCACCATGCCCAGCTAATTTTTTTTTGTATTTTTAGTAGAGAAGGGGTTTCATGGTGCTAGCCAGGATGATCTCGATCTCCTGACCTCATGATCCGCCTGCCTCAGCCTCCCAAAGTGCTGGGATGACAGGCGTGAGCCACTGCACCCGGCCACTTCTACTACTTTTATATTTCACTCAGCTCTCTAAATTTATTTCACCTCTAGGTACTGTTAAATCCTTCCCCCATGATCTGGGATTTTTGGGTTCCCCAGTGAGGATGTGTGTTTGGAGGTGCTTTCCCCTCTTACATCTCGGGCGCTCACAGGTTTTCGGCTGTCTCACAGTGTTTGCAGTGACAAGCCACTTCTTTCAAAGGGTCTGTGAATTCTTTTGGTTTTCCTGCTGTGTTCCTGAGGTAGTTCTTGGAGAAAAAGCTCACAATGTGAGTCTCCACATGCTGTTCTGTCCATCCAAGTGGGAAATGTACATGAGTCCTGCCTCTTAACCACCATTTTCCCTCTGGAAAAAAAAAGAAGCCAGCTTCTTCCTTTTAGGTTGACATTCTTAATTTTGGAAATCAGTGCTAATGAAACCCAAGTGTTCCTTATGGAAATGTAGTTTGAAGAGTGAGGCTCCCTTGGACCTCCCAGCCTTGTCTAGCTTCTGTGTGACTGTGATGCATGGGTGAGACAAGCAGAGGAACAACACAGACTTCCCACAGAATCCAGAGAAAGAATACCTCTGCTGTTTTAAGCCACTAAGTTTTGGGGTGATTGTTACACAGCAATAGATAACTGGAACATATCCCCGAATTCCACATTTGGAAGATTGCAAGTAATCGATCAGTGTCAGTCTTTCCACGATCATTTGGTTTGCTTCAGGCCAGATCTGCTGCCTTTTGAATTAGAGATACCGTTTTCCAAGTTTTTGGTCATTGCTCGAGTTTTGTGTTCAGAATGCACATGTCTATTTTCTTACTTGCTGTAATGGACCAAATTATGCGTCCCCCGCCCGCCCCCCCACCCCCTACCACCCGCCACACAAATTCATGTGTTGAGGTCTTAACTCTCAATGTGACTGCATTTGGAAGTAGGGTCTTTAAAGAGGTGATCAAGCTTAAATGAAGCCCTGAGGGTGGGGACCTGATTCAAGAGGACTGGTGTCCTTGTAAGATAAAAGAAAGACGCCAAGCATAGACCTGGTGAGAAGGTGGGCAGTCTGTAAGCCAAGGAGAGAAACCTCAGGAGAAACCAAACCTAGCAACACTTTGATCTCAGACTTCCAGCCTCTGGAGGTGGGAGAAAATAAATTTCTGTAGCTTAAGCCACCCAGCATGTGATATTTGTTATGGCAGCTATAGCAGACTAATACACTAGCATTTGAACACAAATCAAAGAGACCTCTGCAAGAGACCTCTTGGGGATGCTGGTCAAGCTGTGATTTTTGACTTGAACTTTCTTTTCCAATATCTTTTACAGCAAATGAAGAAAGAAATTCATGTAATCTTTCTTGTCTGTACCCCTGAACAAAGCTGAATGTTTTTGAGGCCCTCTTTTCATCTCAAACTTGGGTTTTAAAACAAATCAGTAATGATATTTATTCTATTGTCTTTTTATTAAGGAATCTATATGTTCATAGTTTGGAACATACAGGAAAACATGAAGAATAAAATAAAATTACCCGTAATGATGATCACTGGTGTGAAGTTCTCTGTGTGTGTGTGTGTGTATTCAGAGACAGTCTCGCTCTCACTCTGTCACCCAGGTTGTAGTGAAGGGTGCAGTCATGGCTCACTGCAGCCTCAAAGTCCTGGGCTCAAGGGATCCTCCTGCTTCAGCCACCTGAGTAGCTGGGACTACAGGTGTGCACCACCATGTCTGGCTACTTACAAACCAATTTTTTGGATACAGGGTCTCACTATGTTGCCCAGTCTGGTCTTGAACTCCTGGGCTCAAGCAATCCTCCTGCTTCAGTCTCCAGAGTCACTGGGATTAGAGGTATGAGTCACTGAACCTGCCTACATTTTTAAAAAGTCTCTTTGCTTTATTAAATTCCTCTTCAAGACTTCACAGAGTAATGGTAGCTCATCATAATCAGGGAAACAAGAAGAAAAGAGAATCACTCAGGCTTCTTTCTGGGGGGCAGTGGAGAATCCGGGAAACACAATGACAGTGAACCATGGGAAGCAGGGGGCATGGCCAGTGGATCTGAAAGGGACCAGCTAACGGTCACTAAATGTCCAAGGCCTGGGCTTCAGCGATAGCCTCAGGTATCTCTGTCACTCCAAGGCACTCATTTGTTCAGTGAGATGTCATTTATTAAGCAGTTACAATGTTGCAGGTGCTGTGCAAAAGACTGGACATACAAAAGAAGACTTTGACCTGCACCTTCCCACTCTGGGGTCTATAATCTTGTAGGGGGAAGGGAACACAAATGCAAATTAGTGAAGAATGAGAGCAGTAGCTTAGGACACTGCAACTGTGTGCTACAGGGCCCAAGGACTGGAGACCCACCCCTTCATGAAGGTCAGGGAAGAGCTGGGTGGTGGAGAGAGCTGAGCCTGTGTGGAGCCCTGATGTATGCTCTGATGCTGAGGGAGCACAGTAGAGATGGACACAGATAGTAACAGAAGAGTGTGGCCCCGAAAGCAGAAGCAGCATCCTGCACCGTCTCCCCTTAGAATGAATGAGTATGTACAAGAAAACAACCACAGGCATCGCCGTCCTTCAATGGATCTCTTCGCTGGAGAATTGACAGAGCGCGTGCCGTGCCTGAGTGAGCCGGTAAATTCTCTCCTTAAGCATTCTTCTCTTGGTGGCGGTCTCACTGTGCTCTTGAAGCAGCCAGGAATAACGATTTTTTTCCTGTAGTATCTGCATCATGGCTTTCTGCAAGGAGTCACCATTCTCTCGGAGCATAAAATACTGAATTATAAATGGGATCTGGTTGGCGAGACGTGTGCTGGTTTCCTGGAAGAGGGAGAAAGAAGGGTTTGCTGGAGTGGGCTCAGCCCAAGGCCTGTGGTTGCAGAGAGAAGGCACGGAGTTCTTGGATGGTCATATGGTTGCCTTGTGAAGCCCTGGTGGGCCCGCCCACCTCCACTCCAGTGGTCAGCATCAAGCCCCATGAAGGTTCTATCTGCACTGACCCCTCTTTACTACCAGGCATCCCCTCTAGCACTAAGAATCCCCCTGCTAGGCTAGCAATCCCATACCACCTCTGGGCATCCCCACAGCTCCTCCCTGCTGGAGAGAACCCCCGGCCCAGGACTCCCCTGGCTCCCTTCTGGGTGTGCATCAGGGCCATTTCGAATCCTCCCCTCATTCCATCTTCATAGATGCAGCCAGTGTGTCTGGCAGCCAGGTGCCCATGGCTGGGAAACCACTCTATTCTGATTGAGAAAGGGCTTCGGGAGGTGGGTGTCTTTGCAGTTTAAAAGCTGTTTTTCCTTCCTGGGCACAGTGATACTTGCATACTGGATAGAAAGTCAGAGGCCAAAAAGTTCATTGGGTCACAAAATCTAGGGAAAGGAAATTTCATTCCTATCTTGTGGGGCTGGCGAGTGTGGCACATTAGTGCCTTCCAGACACCAAAGAAAGCTGATTCATAGCCATTATCATTGACGTTTGTTGTATTTTGCTGTATTCTGATCATAGTAATTTTGTAATTCATGGACTGCATATGAAATATAAAGAATTTGGGGGTCGGAATTAATTTTGAGTACATGCTCTGCTCACTTTAAAAACTGATTGTGGGGAAATTAATTAAAAATGCCTTCGCAGGGCTCGTGTAAAATTATAAATGAGAAAATATATAAGTAGTTTATCATAGTACAAAAGGGCTTAATACATTGTAGTGGTCCCTCCCTCCTTCCCTCAGCAAAGCCTCTCTAGGTTAGCATAGTCCCTGCTCAACTCTACAAATGCCAGAGAGCACAGATTCTGCCCCCCAGGGAACTCACGGAGAAGTAGGCGTTCAGGTGGACGCCTATTTCATTAAAGGAGGAAACTGAAGACTCATTAATGGGAAAATGAGAGTTCAACTTCATATTCTGTGAAGGCTTCCCCAGAGGATTAAAAATCTCTTCTCGGACTTTCTTCACAACAACACTGTAAATCTGATCTTGACAAAAAACAATCTGCTCCATTCTGAACTGAAGTTGGATCATGTTTTCTGCCTTTTCTGTGTGTCTCACTTTTATGTCTTCAATCTTGCTCTGGTTAGATAAGAAAGACAAGCACATTACTTCTTTTTCTTCTTTCCTGTTGGCTTAAACAAATTTGGAAGTACTATGCTGCTGAACTCAGAATTAAAACGAATCTGAGGTCAAAGACGTCCTGAGACTTGAAATGGTGATTTTTAGAAAGTCCCACTTCCCCCTTTCTGTCCTTATGAACCCGGTTTCTTCACTCCCCGCTTGCAACATGCCTTCTGTCCTGCCCTTTCTTCCTCTCTGGCCATCCCCAGTCCCTCCCACACCACCAGCTTTCTGCTCCTTCATCAGGAACAGGCTTAGTCCATGCTGTTGGGACGGTGTCAGTCATTCCTGGAGTTCTCCTTCTGCTGGAATGGTTCCAGTACTGACACTGGGATAACAGTGTGATATACCTGTTTCCCAGGAATCCCAGGGCTCCTACGTCACCCATACAGTCAAGGAAGAAAGGTTGACTGGGCACGGTGGCTCATGCCTGTAATCCCAGCACTTTGGGAGGCTGAGGAGGGTGGATCACTTGAGATCAGGAGTTCAAGACCAGCCTGGCCAACATCGTGAAACCTCATCTCTACTAAAAATACAAAATTAGCTGGGTGTAGTGGCGAACACCTGTAATCCCAGCTACTTGGGAGACTGAGGCAGGAGAATCACTTGAATCTGGGAGGCAGAGGTTGCAGTGAGCTATCACACCATTGCAATCCAGCCTGGACAACAAGAATGAAACTCTATCTCAAAAAGGCTGGGTGTGGTGGCTCACACCTGTAATCCCAGCACTGGGAGACTGAGGCAGGTGGATCACCTGAGGTCAGGAGTTTGAGACCAGCTTGACCAACATGACAAAACCCCATCTCTACTAAAAATACAAAAATTAGCTGAGTGTGGTGGCAGGCGCTTGTAATCCCAGCTACTTGGGAGGCTGAGGCAGGAGAATCACTTGAACCCAGGAGGCAGACGTTGCAGTGAGCCGAGATGGCACCACTGCACTCCAGCCTGAGTGACAGAGTGAGACTTCATCTCAAAAGAAAAAAAAAAAAAGGAAAGAGGTGATATAGCAGAGAACGGGGATCACAGAGTCACTGCCACGGACTGAACATTTGTGTCCCCCACCCCCCAATTTACATGTTGAAAACAAAGCAGAAAGGTAATGGTATTGGGAGGTGGGAGGCAATTAATCATGAGGGTAGAGCCTCATGAATGTGACTGAGGCCCTTATAAAGGAACCCCAGAGAGCGCTCTTTCCACCGTGTGAGGGTACACAAGAAGGTGGTGGCCGTCCGCAACCTGAAAGACAGCCCTCACTGCCACCTGACCATGCCCACACACTGATCTCAGGCTCCCAGCCTCCAGAACCATGAGAAACACATTTTTATTGTTAATAAGACACATCCAGTTTGTGGGACTTTGTGATAGAAGCTTGAACTAAGAATGTTATGTCCTGGCTTTGAGTTTTTCTTTTTTTTGTTTTTGAGATGGAGTCTCGCCCTGTTGCCCAGGCTACAATGCAGTGGCACAATCTTGACTCACTGCAACCTCCGCCTCCCAGGTTCAAGTGATTTTCGGCTAATTTTTGTATTTTTAGTAGACACAAGGGTTTCACTGGGTTGGCCAGGCTGGTCTCGAACTCCTGACCTCAAGTGATCTGCCCGCCTCGGCCTCCCAAAGTGCTAGGATTACAGGCGTGAGCCACCACGCCCGGCCTAGGCTTTTGAGTTTCAAACAGACTTTTTAAAACTGAAAGCAGAAGCAGTGGCTTGAGAATAAGAGGGTGAGTTTCAGAGGTGAAGTTTCACGGGTGCTGGTTCCTTCTCTCTCTCTTTCTTTTCTATTTTTTTAAGTATATGTGACAACTGTGAAAGAAAAATAGAATCTTGGGACCACAAACTTACTATACCAAAGGGAAAGTTAACTGTCTTTCTTTTGCTCCCAAACAGAAGCTGTGATTTCACATGCACACTTTATCCGATGTAAAATGTAGATTTACTGAGCGTGAGATGAATGCATGATTGACTTGCCCTCCATGCCTTTCTTTTCACATATAACATGTAGATTCATTGAGTGCTAGTCAGAGTCTTACAAGAGTGTGACCTCTGCCTCACTGCCTACCCTCCTTCTTTCTTCCCAGCTTGCTCTTTCCTTTTCAAATACTGAAGTTCCTCTAAACCCTCGTTAGGAAAAGCACAGGTCACAGATCGCACTGGGACTTGTGTTTCTTTTTCCCAGGTACATCCTCGACCTGGGCAAAATAAACCTCGGATCGAGGCAGATCTGCCTCAGTCACTTTTCGGTCTACACAACGATGGACAGTAGACCCTCTGGGAGCAGAAGCGGCCTGTGCTACACTCCTCAAGATTTGTGACACAGGAGGCAACGTGCCCCCCAGGCTCTGATGTGGCTCTGGGGAGTGTGCAGGCCATGGCCTTGGAGAGCCCCATGGTCCCTGGTATGGAGCCGGGAGACGTTGCAAGGCTGTGTCTATCCAAGGGCAGCACAAAAGAGGTGAAGAGCCTTGGTGGATGCCAGAGTTCCCATGGCCCAGAGCAGTCGGGCCTGCAGCAGAGTGCTTCATGTGTCCTGGCGGGGGTTGGCAGGAGCTCAGGGACCAAGGGGACCAAGGCCTGGGAAGGACAATGGACATCTTGGTGACTGGGGACCAGGCAGGTCACCCACCCCATGAGCAGGCACCTGGGACTCAGACACAGCCCCTGAGAAAGTGGGTGAGGGTCAGAACTGAGATTTAACTTTTACCAACAGGTCAAAAGGGTGAAAGAAGAAATTAATTTACATGATGGAAAAATGACAGAAATTGTCCTTCTTGCTTGCCTGCACTAAGGAATGAGATTTCAATCCACGAGCCCAGGCCTGGGCAGAAGAGGAATGTTATCTAGAGCCCACGTAGCACATGCCCTCTCTTGCCTTTGCTGAAGGTAACTCAGGGAAGAGTTGCTAAGTAGAAACCCACAGAGCAACATCTTTGAGTCAAACATACAAACTTGGGAGTAGGACTAGTGAACAACGCTGTGCTTTATGCTTGAAAAAGATTCAGCTACCAGCTCGGCCTCGGTGGAGCCCCACGTCCTGCACGAGGTCATGCAAAACAGATGGCAGGGCCCGGGCCTCCTTTCATTTCTCCTGCGGAGTGAAGCCTCCTCCTGAGCAGAAGCCAAGCAGGCAGGTGCTCCTGGAGTCGCCAGCCCCGCCAGCCCCGCCAGCCCCGCCAGCCCCGCCAGCCCCACCAGCCCCACCAGCCCCGCCAGCCCCACCAGCCCCACCAGCCTGCCATTGCATCCCTGGCCTCATGGTTCCAAATGACAGGGTTCCAAACGACAGGGAACATATCCAGCTTCTCTCAAGGTTAAACAGCCAGTGGTCCAGGTGACTAGCAAGTGAACTCTGGGCGCTTACCTGAACAGTATGGTTAAGGTTGAAGAATTCACCAAAATGTTTTTTGGCCATGTTAACGAAAGCTTGCCGGATAATTTCTGGCCAAAAAAAAAAAAAAGAAAAGAAAAGAAAACATCAGTAAAACACAAGCAGAAATAAAATGGTTAAAGACACAGGGAGGATGACTGATGATACCCTGACCCATTCCAGGAGACTGAGTTTCCTAGGCCCGCAGACCAAGATAGGAGAGGGTGAGATGTCATTCCAGGGACATGCAGTCCAGCCCTCGTGCAGTCTGGGCAGGTCCCGTCCATTTCCCGTGCCTGTGTGCATGTTAACCTCTGACTATTCCTCACATCATCAGGGATCCGCAACCCCTGGGCTGGACCAATTCCAGTCCACGTCCGGCAGATGTGCAGTGAGCTAGTGAGCATTGCTGCCTGAGCCCCACCTCCTTTCACATCTGCGGTGGCACCAGATTCTCACAGGTGCACAAACCCTGTTGAGAACTGCACATGCGAGGGATCTGGGTTGCGTGTTCCTTATGAGAAACTCATGCCTGACGATCTGTCACTGTCTCCCATCACTCCCCCGGTGGGACCGTCTAGTTGCAGGAAGACAAGCTAAGGGCTCCCACCATGATGAGGATTCTACATTATAATGAACTGTGTAATTATTTCATTATATATTACAATGTAATAATCATAGAAATAAAGTGCACAATAAATGCAATGCAGTTGAATCATCCCAGGGCCATCCCTCTCACCCCTCACCGGCCTGTGGAAAAATTGTCTTCCATGAAAGCAGTCTCTGGTGCCGTAAAGACTGGAGACCGCTGCCTTACACAGCTGTGTTGGGGGCTGCGTATGATACAGATGAAGCACATGTGCACCCTCTGCCTGTCCCCTAAAGACAAGAGAAACCATCTTCCCCGCCTCCTCTGTGTGTTTGAAGGATAGCGATGGAAAGCGCCTACCGCACTCAGCATGCTTCCCCATCTCCTAGAAACCTCAGTACGAGTTCTCAGGCAGAAGGGCAGAATCTGAGCTCTGACCGGCTCCCAGGCCTTGCCAGTGCTGCTGGCTCACAGACCACACCAAGTAGCAATCTAGCACACCAGTGAGCTGGTCTGCAGGCTGTGTTTGGTAACTCCATTCCAATCTCTTCCTCCAAGGCATTGGGGTCTATGGAAGGTATGAGAGTGATGGTTTGGGAGTCCTGCGTGAAAGTCCTCACCCACGGCTTTCTGGAGCATGCTAAGGGCGGGCTCCACCAGGTGCTGGATGTACTGATGCACGATGGTCTCAAATGTCTTGTAGTTGACAAATCCCAGAAGTTCCTTGCCTCGATACTGCTTTTCATATTTTTCAACTTCTTCATGGATAATATTTTTAACTGCAACATCGAACAGACCTCCATGGTGAATTCTAATAATTCTGCAGACGTTATAAAGCTAGCAACAGTTTTTTAAAGTCTTGCTCCCCACTGCACGCAGAGGCAGTGTTGCAAAGTGGAGTTTTGTTCACAATGAGAAAAATATTCATGGTCTAATAACAGGAGTTTAAGAAATACTGACTTTTGGGAAACAAAAATCTTATTCTATGAAAATGTGTTTCAATTGAAAGTCATCACCCCAAGAGAGAAGTTACTATTTCTAACTGGTAGGAACAACAAAACAAAACAAAAACAAAACAAAACAAAAAAAACCTGATTAGAGGCCAGGTGTGGTGGCTCATGCCTGTAATATCATCACTTTGGGAGGTCGAGGTGGGAGGATCACTTGAGGCCAGGAGTTCGAGACCAACCTGGGCAACATAACAAGATCCTGTCTCTACAAAAATAAAAACAGATTAGCCAGGCATGGTGGTGTGTGCCTCTAGTCCCAGCTATCTGTGAGTGATCGCACCACTGCACTCCAGCCTGGGTGACAGCAAGAGCCCGTCTCTGAAAAATAAAAACAAAACTAAACACGAAAATGTGATCAGTTAAATGAATATGGAAAATTAATCTTGTACGCCTCACCTCCTAAGCATGCAGCCACAGATTACAGTTGGAGGGATCTTACCATGGAGGTAAATAGTGCTGTTTTCTCCAAGTGCCAGAACAAAAACACAACAGCATACACACAATGAGATGGTTTGGCTCTGTGTCCCCACCCAAATCTCATCTCAAATTGTGTTTGGCTTTGTGTCCCCACCCAAATCTCATCTCAAATTGTGTTTGGCTCTGTGTCCCCACCCAAATCTCATCTCAAATTGTGTTTGGCTTTGTGTCCCCACCCAAATCTCATCCCAAATTATAATCCCCATGTGTCAAGAGAGCAAGTGAAGACACCTTGGGGAGCAGTGACCCCAGGTCCTGCCCTGGAGGATGAGGATGCTGCAACCCCTGGGCAGGGGGAGCTCCCTGGGACTTGGAGGTGGTTTGTGGGTTAGCATGTCAGGCAAGACAGGTCACGCCAGGAAATTGATAAGGTCTCCTGGTGGGAGGTGATTGGATCATGGGGGTGGTTTTTCTCATGCTGCCCTCATGATCGTGAGTTTTCACGGGATCTGATAGTTTAAAAGTGTTTGGGGGCTGAGAGTGGTGGCTCATGCCTGTAATCCCAGCCCTTTGGGAGGCAGAGGAGGGCAGATCACCTTAGGTCAGGAGTTCGAGACCAGCCTGGTCAACGTGGTGAAACCCCATCTCTACTAAAAGTATAAAAATCAGCTGGGCGTGGTGGCATGCAACTGTAACCACAGCTACTTGGAAGGCTGAGGCAGGAGAATTACTTGAACCTGGGAGGCTGAGGTTGCAGTAAGCCGAGATCACACCACTGCACTCCACCCTGGGCAACAAGAGTGAAACTCCGTCTCAAAATAAATAAATAAATAAAGTGTTTGGCAGCTCTCCCCTTGCTCTCTCTCCTGCCACCTTGTAAAGAAGGTGCTTGCTTCTCCTTTGCTTTCTGCTATAATTGTAAGTTTTCTGAGGCCTCCCCAGCCATGTGGAACTGTGAGTCCATTAAACCTCCTTTCTTTATAAACTATCCAGTCTCAGGTAATTTTTTATAGCAGTGTGAAAATGAACACACACACGCCCTACTGGCACCTGGGCTGGAGCATATGGGAATCGAAACTTTGCCAGGTGAAGCCAGCAGGCTCTTGTCAAACCAGGGATCTCCCTGGTCTTGAATTTGGGGCAAAGAGAAGGAGGATTGGGATGAGTGATATTGTTTGGGTGACCTGAGCACATTTTAGCACTTAAAAAACTGCTACTTCATCTAGTCTTTACTTATTGTTGAAACCAGATCATCACACCCTAGACCTTCCAGAGGGGGAGATGGTAAACGATTTCATGTGGACTCCCCCCTCCCGTGGTCCCCTGGCACCCATGCTGAGCTCTGTCTTAATACCACCAAAATAAATAAGTATCCCAGGTCACTTTTTCTACTAGGCTGAGGTTTAGCAGCTACTAACGAAGGCTTCGTGTCTGGTGTGTCCACAACAGGCACCACGGCCAGCCAGCAGCTGTGCACTCAACTCAGTGGCTGGAGAGCCTTCATGTGGGGCTGGCCCCCAGAGTCATCTGGACCTCTGCTTTGGGCACAGGCTTCCCTCCAGGCACTCAGAATAGCGGCCCTGAGGTACCCTGGGCTGCTCTGCGAATTCCTCAGGTGGGCATGGAATGCCATTTAGCCTCAAAACCAAGAAGCAAGGCCAGGCACAGAGGCTGACATCTATAATCCCAGCACTTTGGGAGACTGAGGCAGGTGGATTGCTCGAGCCCACGAGTTCAAGAGCAGCCTGAGCAATGGTGGTGAAAACCTGTCTCTACAAAAAAGTACAAAAATTAGCTGGGTATGGTGGTTCACACCTGTGGTCCCAACTACTCAGGAGGCTGAGGTGGGAGGATCACTTGAACCTGGGAAGTTGAGGCTGCAGTGAGCCATGATTGCACCACTACACTGCAGCCTAGGCAACAGAGGGAGACCCTGTCTCAACAAAACAAAACAAAACCAAGACGCAAGAGGACGTCAGAGGCAGTGGAATTGCCCTGTGTTGAGTTGCTGAGCTCAATGCCCCATATTTCTGGGTCTTGGTTCTTGAGGGACAGTTGCTGATTACCAAGCGTTCCAGGGTCTTGGATGAGCGTGTTCTGCTCTGGGCACACTTATGTGCTGGACATAGCCTCCAGTCTAGGTAAATACCACCCTGTTTTGCGGGCAGCCCTGCCCAGAACTTACCTTTTTGGGTATTAGTTGCAAGTATGCCTATCCAGTTTTTAAAATCCTCTCTGATTTTGTTGTATAAACGGGTCTCGTTCTCCCTTACAACTTCTTCTCCTTCTATTAACTTTTCGATGTCCTGATTAAACATCTTGATTTTCTGAAAATGATATAAAGTCAACAGTCTGTGCTGAAATCATATGAAAGAACTGGAACCGGTGTTGTAAGGAGATGTCCACTCACATGCCTCATCTCATGGGTGAGGAGGGGGAAGGACACACTGTCACGTGGAGGCCCGCGGAAGTCCTCACCTCAATCAGAAAGAACATCTTGTCGGCATCCTGGCTGGGGATGTCAGCACCGCAACGCCGCAGCTCCTCGGTGGCCTTCTGGTGGCTCTCCCTTATTTGTTCTTCTAACAATGGGAGTGATTTCTAAACAAAACAATTGCAAACAATCAAACTATGGCTTAAGAGATTGGCCAACATATTTCTTTGATATATGGGTAGGAACCCTTTAAAGCATGCAGGAAGATCTGGAATTTTTGTTATTTTGTGACTCTCAGTGAGATGGAAACCAGCCAAGGAGCCCAAAGAGAGTTTTGCATGCAACAGGCAAGTCCCACAGCTTGGACGGCTTGGCTCGGAATTTCGCATTCTGCTGTGCAATTGGAGTGGTGAGGAATCGGGTGGTGGACAGTTTTTACTTTTGTTTTGTGGTGGTTGTTTGATTTGGCTTGGTGCCTTGTAATTCCAGAATAAGAACACTTGAATATAATGTGCAATGTCTTAGTAAAATGGGATTTTTGGTGACAATGTGAGTGTTATAAACTGATAAACACTGTGTCTTGGGGTTGGCGACACACTCCACACCTCATTTAATCCCCACACTGTCGTATGCTGCCAGTTTTTTGTCAGAGAAGAAACTAAGGCTCAGAGAATCCAATTACTTGCTATCTTCACAGACCTAGTGAGCAGCAGTGGCCAATCGCAACCTGCCTACCAACTCCCCAACCCTGCTCATAAACACTGCAGGTGAAGACACCTTGGGGAGCAGTGACCCCAGGTCCTGCCCTGGTGGACGAGGATGCTACAGCCCCTGGGCAGGGGGAGCTCCCTGGGACTTGGAGGTGGTTTGTGGGTTAGCATGCCAAGGCAAGACAGGTTATGCCAGGAAATTGATAAGGTCTCCTAGGCTCTTTTTTGGGAGACAGTTTGTATCTGTAGGCAAAGTGTATTACCTTCTGATATTTCAAATTGTCATTGTTATAATTCAGTTGATTTAACATTTAAAAATTAATTTAAAATATTATACATTTTAAATTAAAATATTTGTGTTGAAAAAAGTTATAAAAATACAACATTTTTATTTTTTCAAAAACCAGATTTTTTCTCAATTAGACAGGGATATAGCTTTCAGAAACCTCTTCTGCAAACTTAGTGAATTCCACTGGAATCAGTGATTCTCAAAGTTTGTTCCCAGGAAGACCTGGGAACGTAGAAATGCAAATCCACAGGTCTTACATCTAAGTCAGAAACTCTGGGTCTGGGACCCAGGAATCCAAATTTTTTTTTTTTTTTTTTTTTTTTTTTTTTTTTTTGAGACAGAGCCTCACTCTATTGCCCAGGCTGGAGTGCAGTGGCGTGATCTCAGATCACTGCAAACTCCGCCTTCTGGGTTCAAGCCATTCTCCTGCCTCAGCCTCCCGAGTAGCTAGGACTACAGGTGCACAACACCACGCTGGCTAATTTTTGTGTTTTTAGTAGAGACGGGGTTTCACCATGTTGGCCAGGCTGGCCTCGAACTCCTGACCTCAGGTGACCCACCCGCCTCAGCCTCCCAAAGTGCTGGGATTACATATGTAAGCCACCGTGCCCAGTGTGCCCAGCAGAATCTAAATTGTAACAAACTTTCCAGGTAATTCTTGTGTACCTTAAAGTTGGAGAACCACTGGCTCCTTCCAACCAAATTTTCTTTGAGTATGTGCTTCCTGGCTCAAGTAAGTCATTGCTTTTGTCTAATACACAATTTAGCATGGGCCAAGTCCTAGGATCTGAAATAATCTTTGCTCAAAGGGTAAACTTAAATCTTCCCATGTTGCTTGGCCTCATTTGTGAAGGTTTAGGCAAGCACTAAAAATATTCAATTTCTCAATAACCACCAAACCAAAGTTTTTCTATAATTGATGATGTCATGAGGCCCTTGTCTGTAGTTGTCTGCTTTTGAGAATCCATAAAAATGGATTTATTTCTTACAAACCAATTATTTCTTAGAAGTTTGAGGCTAGAAGAATTTTTTTTTTTTTTTTTTAAAGACAGAATTTCGCTCTTGTTGCCCAGGCTGATGTGCAATGGCACGATCTCAGCTCACTGCAACCTCCACCTTCCGGGTTCAAGTGATTTTCCTGCCTCAGCCTCCTGAGTAGCTGGGATTACAGGCATGTGCCGCCATGCCCAGCTAATTTTGTATTTTTAGTAGAGATGGAGTTTCTCCATGTTGGTCAGGCTGGTCTTGAACTCCTGACCTCAGGTGATCCACCGGCCTCAGCCTCCCAAAGTGCTGGGATTACAGGCATGAGCCACCATGTCTGGCAATAAAAATTTTTTTTACCAGGAAGTATTAACAACATATTGAAAAAAGACAACTGGCTCGCTCAGTGGTCAGTCCTTTTTATATTGCTAAACTGGTATTACAAGTTGTTTCCTTCTCTTTCCCCTCCCCACCTCTGTTGACCAATTCAACCCTTTGTTTTAACACTATGTACTTGTTGCTTCCCCAGTTTGGAAGTTCTTCCTGTGAGCCTATGACGGTGAGTGAAACAGTTTTCAGAGGGTACTTGTTTGCTTGTTTGGACAGAACAGTGGGGCATCTTAGCCAATTCCAGAGCAAGAGAGTGACTTGGGCATGCTGTATTGATCACTTGTCACCCAACCCACGTGGCTCACTTGGATGTGCGTGATGAGTTCAGCGGTAAGTCTTTCTGCCAGTCGGGGAACCGTGGCTGACCCCTCCTCCAGGAGAACTCTGAAATGAGACAGATACTCATGCATTCAGGAAGGACTTGTGTACCATCTTGCCAGTTCCGGGCTTTGTATGTGGTAGGTGAGCCCAGCTCCCTGGGGCAACACATGCCATCAGAAAAGCCAGGTGGTGCATGAGCAAGACACTTGCCACCAGCCTGTACCCAAGCAAGTGTGGGCCAGGAAGCTTCCTTCCCTTCTCCCTTTCTATCATCCCCACAAACTCATGAGGTAGGTCATCTTAGCTACAGGAAAACAAACCCAGCCTCATGGAGATTAACTGAGTTGCCCAGATTAGTATTTTATTTCTCATCACAAAAGTACGGCGCTTACTAAGTGCCGGGCACCAGTCTAAGGGCTTTATAAATATTAACACATTTAGTCATTTAACAACCCACTTTAGAGCAAGAAAGACTAAGACACAGAAAGGTTAAGCAGCTTGCTGCATTTGCTTGCTGCAGCCACACAGCAGGCAGCGTGGCTGCGGCGTGTTTGCCAATAGCAGGAATTTAGGATGAAGCACACAGGATTATTCCCTAGCACTGCCAGTGCCTCTCACTGCAAGGGTCAGCTCTCAATGCAAGGATTTCAGATTTCCCAAAGACCTTGAGAAGCGGTTCGCAAAGGGAGGTCCCTGAACTGGCAACATTAGCCTCAACCAGGAGGAACCTGTTAGAAGCAAAAGTCTTGGGTCCCTCCCCAGACCTCAGGGCAGGGCAGAGCTAGCGCTATTTTAAGGAACTCTCCAGAGAGTCTGATGCTCACTTAGCATGGAGAACCGTAGGCCTGATTATTTTGAAATCTCCCAGCTCGAGGAGGAGAGTTTACTTCTCCTCATGTCCTCTAGTGCTATTGAAAACAGCATGTTGAATCCACTCAGAGCAGGAGCAGAGAGGAAGAAAGAAGGAACCGGGGTGGTATTTACTGAGTGCTGGCTGCTGGCGCTCAAGACTTTTGTGTATGTCGCGTTATTTAATCTTAACCACATCTTGGAGAAGATGGGAAAGACAAAATTCAGAGAAGGTGGCCCATATTGTAAGATCACATAGTTAGCAAGCAGCAGACCTGCTCCGCCCAAATTCACTGTTTTCCCATTAGCTCTCCTTCAAGCAGGAGTGACCTGTGTGCTACTGGATCATTCAGGAATAACAAGTTCCAGAATGAAGGGGAAAAGAGCTCCATTCAATGGGGAAAATCCCAGCGTCCTACAAACTACAGAGTCTCTATAGGATAATTTCTATTCAATAAAACCAGTTATTATTAAATTTCTATGTAATAAAAACCAGTGATGTGCTGGTGAATGACTGTGGGCACTGGAAGCTCTAAAAACGTGGAGAGTTCCATAGAGCAGGTTTTCCTGTGTGCCGCTTACAGTGGTAAACACGGGTTTCTGGAAGTTAGGAGCTCTGTGTTCAATCCTGCTCCCATTCACTGTTTGACTTCATTATTCTTATCTATGAACATGGGGGAAACTTCACCTGCCTTATGTATCTCTTAATAAAAGGACTCAAATCAGAAAGCAAGTGAAAACATTTTGGAAAACCAAAGTGTTCTATGCTTTACGTCATGACACATTCCAATTTTTAATCAGCACCATCATTAGAATCTAAAAAACAATAATGTGTCTAAATAAGCCAAGAAATTTAACACCAAAATAAGGTGAGGCTAGGTTATACTACCTTGTGTAATTTGTGCATATACTTTGGTCATCATCCGGGCCAACTCTGGCAGATGGGCTGGCTTTTCATGGAGTCTAATTCCAGGGCTTTCCTGAAGAGTCTCACCTGAAACATGGATGCGTTTGAAAGAATGTAATCTCTTTCTTGGTTGCCTCTGCCAAACTCAGTCTGTTCATGATCTCCTGCTGGCCCCGGCACTTCACGATCATGTAGCCCTTCTTGAGGGGGTATGTGAGGTTCCGTACCACATTAATGATGCTTTTCTCGGTGCCCTTGTCCATTAGATCTGGTTTGGTCAGGATCCCTGTGAGATGGTTAAAGAAGGGAAATGGAAAGGTCAGTGATCCCCTCAAATAGATTTGACTCCTACTGGGCTATGGGCTCCTTTTTTGGCCAGCAAGGTCTTCTGTAGTCTTGATCCTCCAGTGCCTCACTCCCTCCTCATTCCCTCATCGCCCCTCTTCTTTGCATTTCTTTTGGCTCACTATCTCACCCTCTCACTCAGTTCATTCGTCCTGGATAGTTGACTTAACAAATAGTTCTTGGATGCCTACTGGGTGCCCAGCATTAACGCAGCATGCATGGTTAGAATGAACTGGCTCCATGCACCATGTTTCCAAGAACGCCTCATTCCCTACTGAGGGGAGTCCCTCTCTAGTGTTTCCTGAACTGACTCACTCGGCTCCCTCTTGTGGGTACCTCCTCTGATCTCCTCCTCCCCACTTTCCTCTCCCCCTCCTCTGTCCCCACTCCTTCCTGCTTGCACTGGCTTGAAAACTTTGAATTCCAAGTGCTTTTTTTTTTTTGTTTATGTTGCCTGAGTGTCAAATAGCCACTGCATTTCTTGTTTGTGTGTGTTGAAAAGCCCTTCCTTCCTTCCTTCCTTCCTTCCTTCCTTGCTTCCTTCCTTCCTGTCTTTCTTTCTTTCCTTCTTTCTTTCTGACAGAGTCTTGCTCTGTCACCCAGGCTGGAGTGCAGTGGCTTGCTTCAACCTCCACCTCCCCGGTTCAAGCGATTCCCCTGCCTCAGCCTCCTGAGTAGCTGGGACCACAGGCGTGTGCCACCACGCCCAGCTACTTTTTGTATTTTTAGTAGAGATGAAGTTTCACCATGTTGGCCAGGCTGGTCTCAAACTCCTGACCTCATGATCCACCCACCTCAGCCTCCCAAAGTGCTGGGATTACAGGCATGAGCCACCGTGTCTGGCCTTATTTTCTGCTATTTTGCCCTTCGTTTTAATTTGTGGATAAGTCTGGCTATCTGGTCTACTATTCCTGAACCTCTCTCTCCAGATAAATTAATCTAGTAATATACAAGAAATAAAGAAGAGTGGATATTGATAAGGGCCACACAGAGAGTTAACATAAAGTGATGTACTGGCAAATGACTGTGGGCAGAGATATGTGGTGTAGTCTCAGGTTGGGTGGACAGGGAGGGCCTCTCTCAGAAGGCAACATTTGGACTGAGATCTGAATGAAGGAAGGAGTCAGCCTAGTGGGGATGGAGAAGGAGCACTCCAGACCCTGGGTGAGAGGGAGCAGGGATGGCAGAGCCATACTGAAGCGTCATGAGCAAGGCAGAGAGCGTGGGAACTGAGATCAGAGAGGCAGGCAGGGCCAGGTCACCTGGGGCTCTGCTTTCTAAATAAAGGAGTCCGGGGTTTATATGCATGTGAAACGGCAGCAGGAGAGAATGTAAACAGGGAAGGGCATGACTTGATTGACATGTTTGAAGGCCAGTGGAGAGGGCACTGCCGTGGGCAAGGTGAGTGCTAGAACGGCAGGAGAATGTTTGAGCAGTACAGGCAGGAGACCATGGTGGCTTGGTCTAGGCAGTGACAGTGGGGATGGAGAGGAGTGGATGGATTTGGCACCCGTTTTGGAGGCAGAGTCACCAGGACTTCAGATACATTGGACTTGGAGGCAAGGGGAGGGAGGACTCAAATGGGACTCTGATTTGGCTTTAGAACTGGGTGGGCGGATGGGTTCTGTGAATGAGGTGGGGAAGCCTTGGGGAGGAGGAGAATCAGGATGGAGTATGAAACCAAGAGTTCTGTTTTGGTCATGTTTAACTGGAGACATCGGCCAGACAGCCAAATGGAGTTGTCCAGTTAAGCAAGGTCAAGGTTACAGATACAGATTTGGGAGTCACTGGCATGTAGATGGAATTACAGACCACAGCCAGATAAGATCACTGAATGTGATGATGTGTTGATAGAAGGAGAGCCCAGAACCAAGTTTTCCATATTTAGAGGCCTGAGAATTGAAGAGACATGAAAACAAGGAGTCTGAGAAAGAAAAGAAAGAAAATTGAAGAAAATTGACTTCCAGCTGGCCAGTGATGGAAGCGACCTGAGACAGAGAATGGTGAAGGAAGGAGGGAGGTTCAGGAAGGAGGGAGTGGGCAACTGGGGTGACTGCTGCTGAGAACGGGAAGGCGAGGACAGAGATGTGACCATGTGCTCCTCAGTGCAGAGGGTGTGGGTGACCTCGACAGGAGCAGTCTCTGTCTCAAGAGGGGACAGGAGCTCAGCTGAAGCCGAGGGAGTAGACAGCATCCATTTAGCAATGGATGGGTGGGGAACCAGCTTAGTGAGGGCCTGAAAATATTGACCCACTGTTCTTTTTGAAACTTGATATTCTCTAAGCCACTGTTATATCATCATCAAATTTGCTCTATTCTCATCCTTTGGGAGTATTGTGTAGATAGTCATTCAATTTTCTTTCTTTTCTTTTCTTTCTTTCTTTTTTTTTTTTTTTTTTTTTTTTGAGACAGAGTCTCGCTCTTTCACCAGGCTGGAGTTCAGTGGCATGATCTTGGCTCACTGCAACCTCCATGTCTCAGGTTCAGGTGATTCTCGTGCCTCAGCCTCCCGAGTAGCTGGGATTACAGGCATGTGCCACCATGACCGGCTGATTTTTTGTATTTTTAGTAGAGACGGGGTTTCACTGTGTTGGCCAGGGTGGTCTCGAACTCCTGACCTCAGTTGATCTGCCCGCCTTGGCCCCCCAAAGTGCTGAGATTACAGACATGAACCACCGCTCCCGGCCTCAATTTCCTTTTTAAAAGAATTGTAAAATACAAGTAACTCAAGTCTGCAAGGGAATAATTCAACTAATAAAAATAGGATGTTCCCCCCTACTCTGTCTTTAGCTACCTTGTTTTTTTAAAAAAAAAGTTCTTTAAAAAATGGTAATAAAATCTACATAAAGTGAATTTTCCTATTTTAGCCAGTTTATAGTTAGGTATAATTAAGTACATTTACATTGTTGTGTAACCGTCACCACCGTCCATCTCCAGAACTTTTCCATCTTCCCAAACTGAAGCTCTTCACCCATTAAACAACAATTTCCCACTTCCCCTCCCTCCGGTCTTGGGCAACCACCATGCTACTTTGTCTGTATGAATCCAACTACTCTAGGGACCTCAAATAAGGTAGAATCATCCAGTGTTTGTTCTGTTCTTAGTGGAATTTCACTTAGCATAATGTCCTTGAAGTTCACTCATGTTGTTGTGTGTTTCAGAATTTCCCTCCTTTTTAAGGCTAAATAATACTATTTTACATGTATACCACGATTTATTGATCCATCCATCCATCTGTAAACACTTGGGTTGCTCCCACCTTTGGGCTATTGTGAATAATGCCGCTATGAACATGGGTCTCTTTCTCTTTTAAGCCTAGCACACTTTTCTCTATTTCTATGCTTGAGCTAGAATGCATAGAAAATTTGCATTTCTGTGGGATGGAGCTGGAGGCCATTATCCTTAGTAAACTAACCCAGGAACAGAAAACCAAATGCCACAAGTTGTCACTTATAAGTGGGAGCTAAATGATGAGAACACATGAACACGTAGAGGGGAGCAACAGACACTAGGGCCTGTCAGAAGGTGGAGGAGGGAGAGGATCAGGAAAAATAACTAATGGGTGCTAGGCTTAATACCTGGGTGATGAAATCATCTGTACAACAAACACCCATGACACAAGCTTCCCTGTGTAACAAACCTGCACATCCTGCACATGTACCCCTGAACCTAAAATAAAAGTTAACAATAAAATAAAATACCCCAAGTTAAAAAGAAAAAAAGAAAATGTGCATTTATTTCACAATATTGTTTTGGGCTATACTAAGAGCAGATCATGTATATCCCATGACTATAGTGATTGACTAAATTTATAATCATAATAGCTGGCTGGGGGCTGTGTTTCACACCTGTAATCCCAGCACTTTGGGAGGCTGAGGCAGGTGGATCACCTGAGATTGGGAATTTGACACCTGCCTGGCCAAGACAGTGAAACTCCATCTCTACTAAAAATACAAAAATTAGCCAGGCGTGATGGCATGTGTGTGTAGTCCCAGCTACTTGGGCGGCTGAGGCAGGAGAATCGAACCCGGGAGGCAGAGGTTACAGTGAGCCTAGATCATGTCACTGCACTCCAGCCTGGGGGGCAGAGCGAAACTCTGTCTCAAAATAATAATAATAGCTAATATTTATTGATAACTATTGATTATCTGAGTTTGTGGCAATGAGAGGACCAGAAAACTGACTATTAAAAAGTAGTACTAAGTTTCCTTGGAGATGTTAATATTCAAATAGATCCTTTTTTTTTTTTTTTAAACTTTTTTTCTTTTCTTTCTTTTCTTCAGTGTTAACTTTGTTGACATGCTCAGGTCCATCTACTGAGTAGATGATATTACCTACTTCAGCCCTCAATAAGCCATTCCTAAGGAACAAGCACAGTAGCACTTGTATTCAGCACAGGACACACGGCATGAGATACGTTCCAGGATCTTCCAAAGACATGCGGCAACCCTCCCTCCCTTCCCATCCATGCGCTGGAAGCTTGGTTCTTTTTTTTTTTTTTTTTTGAGATAGAGTCTTGCTCTGTCACCCAGGCTGGAGTGCAGTGGCATGATCTCGGCTCACTGCAAGCTCTGCCTCCCGGGTTCACGCCATTCTCCTGCCTCAACCTCCCGAGTAGCTGGGACTACAGGTGCTCGCCACCACGCCTGGCTAATTTTTTTGGTATTTCTAGTAGAGACCGGGTTTCACCATGCTAGCCAGGATGGTCTCGATCTCCTGACCTCATGATCCACCCACCTCGGCCTCCCAGAGTGCTGGGATTACAGGCTTGAGCCACCGCACCCGGCCACTTGGTTCTTTTCTCTTACCGATGGTCCTGTCCCCTTCTGGGTCCACCTCGTGAGCCATGCTCAGTGCCTCCGTGGTGGCAATGTCCACGTTACAGGGAACCACCACCAAGTTGATCGTCTGCTGCCTCTGGATGTACCTCTTGATGAGAGCCTTGATCTGATGCCAAAGAATCACACAAAAAAAGAGCACACGTCTCACTTCTGGTCACCCAGCCACACGGCCAGGCAGACAGGCATGATGGCGCAAAGGCAACATTGTCCCACAGCGTGACTCTGGGCTTTGCTGGGCCGAACCCCGTCCTGGGAACGCCTGCCCCAGCGGCCCTGCCCTGGTCTCTGATGATCTCCCACTTGTCCTTCAAAGCCCATGGCTGGCGTATCTTCTTTCCTGAAGACCCCCTGCATTGAGCATACGCCCCCAGAGCCTTACAGCCCAGGAGGTGAGACAAGCCATAAACACAATGGAGACATATCAGGGAGGGCAAGTGGAATGGAAAGGGCCAGGCACCCCTGGTAGGGCAGCCCTGCAGCAGAAACCTGGGAGGAGTGAGGGATGCCCTCTTCAGAGAGCCAGGCGCACAGAGCCCTGGGCAGTGAGAAGAGTGTGTGTGCACGCAAGAGTCCAGGCAAAAGTGGACAGGAGGGACCAAGGGCCGCAGAACCCAGATGTGGTGGGGTGGAGCGAGGGGCCATGGTGCAGTGACAGGAAATGTGGTCCATGAAGTAGGGGGGTTGGATCCCATGGGACCTTGGAACTTTTACACTGATTGACATGGGAGCCGCTGGGGAACTTTAAGAAGTGACAGCATCGGACTTGAGCCTTAAAACACAAGAGCTATGTGGGGAACACTCTTGGGAAGGGTGCTGCCCAGAAGGGCAGAGGCAGAGAAACCCAGCAGGAGGCCAGCAGAGGCAGTAACCCAGGTCTGAGATGGCAGCAGCTTGGGTGAGGGTGCTGGTGGAAGTGGGAGGAGACGTGGGCCTGGGCGTTTTATTTGAAGCAGAGCCAGCAGGCTTTGGACTGGATGTGTCGCATGAGAGGAGGAGAGAAGGGAGGCTGACCCCAGTGGTCGTGGCCTGAGCCACTGTGAGGGCGGAGGTGCCACTGTCAGAGATGGGGATGTCTATGGGGCAGGCCGATGTCGGGGGGAAGATTGGGTGTTGCTTGGACCCACTGAGTTTGTGTACCGATTAGATGTTCAAAGGGTGATGGTGAATGAGCAGCTGGAGATAGGAGCCTGGATTTCAGGGGAGAGAGCTGGGCTTGAAATAATGATTTAGGAATCGCTGAAGTGGTATTTACAGTCATGAGACTGGACTGTAGCCCAGGAACATAGCAGGGAGAGTTTTCAATGGGAAGAAGGGATCTCTAGGGCATTGCACCATTTAGAGGTCTGGGAAGTGAGGAAGAATTCACTTAAGGAGAGACCAACAGGAGGGAGGGAAAGAACCAGGGTCAATGTGCCCAGATGCCAGCGAAGAAGACTTTCAAGAAGGAGGGAGTGATCAATTGAGTTTGAAAACTAACACATTTGGTGGGTGAACACTGCCAAGCGCTTGTTGCCGGGAAAGTGGAGCTGTACAATAAGGCCATGAATACAGAAAGACCTTTCACAGGGACAGTCTAGGGAGACAAATCAGGCCAAGAATAGAACCCGCCCCCTTCCTTATGAGCATTAATCAGCTTTCACATAGAAGAGAGGCATGAATCTTTCAAATGAAAGACACATGTGTTCTTGCTGGAGGAGCTAAGATTTCCATGAGTTCTCAGGAAGACAGGGAGGGGAGGAAGACAGGGCACGCATGACCAGCGGTCTGACCTTGGCAGTGCCTCTGGAAATCAAAGATGATGAAGAATCTGAGAAGAGACACAACAATACGATGGGAAAGGGTGGTAGGACTCCAGAAAGGCCCATGATTGTGTGCAGGAAGCTTTGACTATATGACTAAGCTTGTCCAACCTGCCTTATTTTGTTGTTGTTGTTGTTGTTCTGTTTTGTTTTAGGTTTTTAGCAGCCTGAAGCCAGTTTTTGGTTTCTGTCTTTAGTAATACGTGGCAAAGAGGGATGAGGAAGGGGCTTTACTGGCCCAACCAGAAACAGAAACTAAGAACCCGTGACTGTATTCTCTCCTTCTGACACCCCTGGACATCCTGAGGAGTTAAGACTCCTGAGCCAAGTAAGGGCTGAAGTTCCAGGAACGTGGAGGAGGGTGTTCCTTCACAAGCCCAGGAACGTGGAGGACGATGTCAAAGAATCGAGGAATTCCCAACTTCCTGGTGCTCAGACAGGCCACCTGGAGGCCTCAGCCAGGTTGGGTAGGGCAGGGCCCTGGGGCTCCATGGAGTTTGTGGGACCTGGAGGCCCCGATCTGCAGGAGAGAGGTCTAAGACAGACTAGAGGTGGCCAAGGAGGGTGGGAAGGTGGTGGAGAAGGAGATGTTTGGGGATGGATTTCCAGGCTGGTCTTCATCCAAATTCTCCCTCTGCCATTAACAGTTCCTACCCCCTACTCCTTCACACTCCCAGCCTCTCACAGCCACAATGACAATTTTCATTACTCCCTCTAAACATCTGTGACCCTGTTCTCTCATGCAATTTGCTCTAAGAAATCAATTTTTTTTCTCTCTTGAAGGCAGCACTTATACCTGAGAAGGCTCAGATGTATAGGGACTGTGCACGGGCAAACCTTCTTTTCTTATGCTTTGCTGATTTTATTTATTTATTTATTTATTTATTTATTTATTTATTTATTTATTTTTGAGACGGAGTCTCACTCTGTCGCCCAGGCTGTATGTATTGCAGTGGCGTGATCTCAGCTCACTGCAAGCTCTGCCTCCCGGGTTCGAGTGATTCTCCTGCCTCAGCCTCCTGAGATTACAGGCACAAACTCCCGACCTCAGGTGATCTACATGCCTCGGCCTCTCAAAGTGCTGGGATTACAGGCACAGTGAGCCACTGTGACCAGTTTTTTTTTTTTTTAACAAATCAAAGGTTTGTGGGAGTTGACCAAGCCTATTGGTGCCACTTTTCTCAATAGCATATATTCACTTTCTGCCTCTGTGTCTGGTAATTTTTGTGCTATTTCCAGCTTTTTCATTATTATTCTATCTGTTATGGTGATGTGTGATCATCGATTTTGGGTGTTTTTATTGTAATTGTTTTGGGGTGCTATGGACCAGACCATATAAGATAGAGAACTTAATAAATGTTGCCTGTGTTATGACGGCTCCCCAATCTCTCTCCCTCTCTCTATTCCCTGAGGCACCACAATATTGAAATTAGGCCAATTAATAGCTCTATAGTGGCCTCTAAGTAGAGTGGCTGCATTAGTCTGTTCTCACACTGCTCATAAAGACATATCAGAGATAGTGAAATTTATACAGAAAAAGAGGTCGAATGAACTCATGGTTCCACATGACTGGGGAGGCCTCAGAAGCATGATGGAAGGGAGGAGCAAAGGCACATCTTACATAGCAGCAGGCAAGAGAGCGTGTGCAGGGAAACTGCCCTTCATAAAACCATTAGATGTCATGAGACGTATTCATTAGTATGAGAACAGTATGGGAAAGACCTGCCCCCATGATTCAATTACTTCCCACCAGGTCCCTCCCACGACACATGGTGTTATGGGAGCTACAATTCAAGATGAGATTTGGGTGGGGATACAGCGAAACCATCAGTGGCTTTCCTTCAACTAAAAGGAAAAGTTGCATGACTCTTACTTTAAATCAAAAGCTAGAAATGATGAAGTTTAGTGAGGAAGGCAGGTTAAGGCGAAAAGCTAAGCCTCTTGTGCCAACCCATTGGCTAAGTGTTGAGTACAAAGGAAAAATTCTTAAAAGAAATTAGAAGTGCTATTCCAGTAAACACATGGATGATAACACAGTGAGACAGGGAAGGAGACACACACACACACACTCACACTCACACTCACACTCACAGAATGCCACTTGCAGGTTTATATACTCCATGTTAACAGGGATGGGGTATAAAATAACATTTATTCCTCCTGTTCTATCTGGACAGTTTCAGTAACAAAATCCCTTCCCTTTGTAATGATTTAAGCAAGAATTAAAGAAACAAACTTAAGGTAGGACATTTTATTCCTAATTAGTTTGTTAAATTCTTTTTTTTTTTTTTTTTTTTTTGGAGACAGAGAGTCTCACTCTCTGGCCCAGGCTAGAGTCCAGTGGCATGATCTCGGCTTACTGCAACCTCTGCCTCCCAGGTTCAAGCCTCAGCCTCCCAAGTAGCTAGGACCTAATTAATTTTTATAAAACACTTCTCTTGTTCACTTGGCAGTGTTTTCATATACTGCCACCTTTTCAGATAGAATTATTTTTGGTCACCAGGTCAAGGCTTGGTAACTGATACGACGTGCATCA
This sequence comes from Chlorocebus sabaeus, assembly GCF_047675955.1. Taxonomy (NCBI): domain Eukaryota; kingdom Metazoa; phylum Chordata; class Mammalia; order Primates; family Cercopithecidae; genus Chlorocebus; species Chlorocebus sabaeus. The sequence goes on along the minus strand of NC_132905.1, from coordinate 95,390,383 downwards.
TAACTTACTGTTAGGGACTAACCAGTCCCATAGGGCACATGGCTGTAATTATGAGCTGATAATTAGAAGTAAAAGAAGGTAGAGAAACAAAGCCTTTTAGAAATCTGAAACATAAATGAAAAGCTTAGAGACACTGCACACATTTTTCCCCCAATGTTTAGAAAAATGGAAAAATTTTGCCATCTCAACCAACTTGCTTTTGATGAAATTGTTTGAGATCATACTGTCTCAGACCAAATCACGTGTATCCTCCATAGAGGAGAGGAGAGGACGGAGTGGCAGGAAGAAGCTGTGTGTTCTGACCCCACCTGTATTAGTCCATTCTCACACTGCTATAAAGAACAATACCTGAGACTAAGTAATTATAAAGGAAGGAGGTTTAACTGACTCGCAGTTCCACAGGCTTAACAGGAAGCATGGCTAGGAGGCCTCAGGAAACTTACAATCATGGGGGAGGGCAAAAGGGGAGCAGGCACCTTCTTCACAAGGCAGCAGGAGGGAATGTGTGCGAGAACAAGGAAATGCCACACTTTAAAGCCATCAGCTTTATGAGAACTCCCTCAGTCACAAGAACGGCATGGGGGAAAATGCCCCCATGATCCTATCACCTCCCACCTGGTCCCTCCCTTGACTCGTGGGGATTACAATTTGAGATGAGATTTGGGTGGGGACACAGAGGCAAACCATATCACCACCCAAGGATCTTTTGCAGTTTCTAGGAAATCCCATAACTTGATGGATGAATCAGCCACCCTCCTAGGAGGGTTAAGAAATAGGGAACTCATCACTTAACTCAGCAAGGGATATGAGCTAATTTCCCTGCTCTTAGAGAGACAGAGAATGGTAATTTGGACGTTGAGGAAGATCATTAACCAAGATTTTGCCCCAAACAGCAGAGCTAGTAAAGACTCCACCCAGGAGGCTCTTGGGGCTGCCACCCCTTAATTTGGTTGTGGTTGGGTTCTCAACACTGCCGGTGTCTCCCACAAAATGGAAGAAGCCAGGAAAGTGGCCTCAGTTCTAGTAGAGGAGGGCCTCATCTCCCCAGCCTTCTCCTGCCCGGGCGTCCACTCTGTCTCCTTCATTTTCACATGAGCTGGCTTGCCAAAGCATGACAGGGCTGGTCTAGGGACCGGCCTAACCCAAACAGGGTGTGCACAAGTCTTCCTGGACCACATTTGGTTCAGGTACCCGAGCCAGGACTATGTTTTCAGGCAACCTCAGGTTTATTTGTTTATTTATTTATTTTTGAGACAGAGTCTCTCTCTGTCACTGAGGCTGGAGTACAGTGGCACAACCATGGCTCACTGCAGCCTTGACTTCCTGGGCTTGGGTGATCCTAGCACCTCAGCCTCCCAAGTAGCTGGAACCCCAGGCATGCACCACCACACCCGGGTAATTGTGTTTATATTTTGCAGAGACAGGGTCTTACTATGTTGCCCAGGCTGGTCTAGAACTTCTGGCCTGAAGTGATCCTCCTGCCTTGGCCTCCCAAAGTGTTGGGATTACAGGTGTGTGCCACCGTGCCTGGCCTTATGTTTAGATGGGTAGGTTGTTGGCAGAGAAGCCACAGCCCTGCTGTTGGCTGACGTGTGTCCTTGTTTCCTGGCCGCCCTCCCTCTCCCCTGTGCCTCTCCTGCCCTGACCGGGACCACAGTCCACGTTCTGACTTATGTAACATTCATTTTTTAAAATATTGGCAAAATGGACAGGTTTCATGTAAAAATCCAAATTTCTGCCCTCTTTTGACTATCAGCACAGCTGGTCACACTGGGCTCACAGTCCTGAATGACTGGGCAGGGCGTGCACTGTCCCATATGCCTGCCAGTCCCCCAGAGTCCACCTCTCTTTTTTCTGTGACTTGTCAAGCCCGAGTCAGAACCTGGGCATGAGGCCCCCACCTGGGCGGGTCTTACCTGAGACTCCATCCTCATCCCTCAGTGTAAAGGCTCCAGGAGGTGCACTAGGACCCTGGGGACCTCTGACCCCTCCCCCACTTCAGCTGAGCTCAATCCCAAATTCCAGAAGGGCTCACCTGCAGTCCGATGTCCCGGGGCTGGTTGCCCACAGCCACCCTGGCGATGCCGGGAAGGTCAATGATGGTCAGGTCTGGAACCTCAGGGGAGGTGATCTCCAGGCTGATGAGCTCATGGCTGATGCCCAGGCCATTCCCGGCCATGACGTTCTGGGCTATGGGTGAAATTGGGGTGAAGACTTCTCTATTTGGGAAGGGAGCCCTCCAGAAAGTCATTTGATCCGGGCAGACAGGGGTTCTCTGGGAAAGGGCTGAGCCCGTGGGGTCATCTAAAGGGCTCCCGCTCAGGCACTGAGTTTGCTATCCAGTAGTGCAAAAGGCCTTCCTTGGACTTAATTCCTCACTGCAGGGAGTCTTAGTACATTCAGGGTTGTTTTTCCATCTATCCTGGCTGAGTCCAGGATGGGCGTGCAAGTAGGATAGGGGAGAAGCCTTTAGGGAGAGTGAGAGGCTCCAGTGCCTGGGGCAGGCAGGGCTGTGCGCTCCAAGGGACATAACCACCAGGGCCTGTCGGGGTACAAGGCTGTGGACTGCAGGAGCAACTGAGCATTTTTTTGATCAGCCATGGCCAAGAACAAGCATTGGGAAACTTGTCCCACAGCTGGGTGAGCGGGGTCTGCGTTTGGAGGGGGTGCTGGGAGGAAAGGTGGCCACAAGGTGGCTGGCCAGGGTTAGAGCTGAGCTTCAGGAAGACAAGCCATGGTTGTGACAGCTGGGGTGGGACCAGGGGTCCTGCAGTGGCACTTCCAAAGGGGGCACAGGTGACCTGAGAGCCAAAGATCGAGTAGGGATTGGGCAGGTGAAGAGGAGAAGCCTGGAAGGAAGAGAGGGTGAGTACCCTGTGGAGTGGAGAAAGCCTGGGCTGGGGGAGGAGAGGACGGGCAAGGTCAGCCACGTGGGCTGCAGGCTGCTAAGGGAAGCCACCAGAGGGTCCTCCGCGTGGGATGACTCGATGAGCGGGGACCTGGACAAGGACCTGGAGGGATGGTGGAGGCGACAGCAATGGGGGTAGCCCCATGTGGGAGCACATGGAGCTAGGAGGTAAGCAGTCACTGTGAGGGTGATTTGAGGAAGAGAAGGAATCGAGGAAGTGAGAGGAGCAGCTGTCAGATCTGAACCTTGGAATGACGTGGGCCCACCTTTGTGTATCTCCTTCTCCACCTGGCCAGGGTCCTGCAGCTCTATCTCGGTGTTCTGGTAGCTGATCCTTCCGGCCCACGCCTTGTAGGGCTGCTTTTTCAGTTTTAGCACCAGCGGACACCTGGTTACGATTCCTGAGCGAGAGGTTCCCCAAACATTCTCAGTTTCCTTTAAAAGAAGAGGCGCTGGGCCCTTTGCTCCCAGGACCTGCCCTGCTGTCCTCAAAGTCCTTGTCTGAGCTTTCTGACTCTCTCTGGGGCCTGGTAGTAGGTGAGGGGTTCCGGATTGAGCAGGTGCAAAGGGGCACAGGTCCTTGGGAGGTGCTACTGTCCTTGGGAAGTGTTCGCTACCAGACTAAGCACCCTGAGCTCTGATGGACATGAGCAAACGGCTGTAGCCACAGTCCCCACCACAGCTGCAGCCCCCACCACACTGCCCTGGAAGTGATGGAGGCGGACGCTGGGGCTCTGGCACATGTCCAGGCTCTCCGTCTTCCTGCAACTGGAGTCAGCATGTCGGGTGTCTGCCCCAGGCTCTGTAACTGTCCTGGTGGGCAGCCCTGGTTAGGATGGGGGGTGGGGGACAGCAGGAATGTGGAGCAGTGAGACCCATCCAGGGGCCATGGAACCCCTCTCAAGGAGTCGGAAAAAGGTGGCGAGAGCCTGGAGGAGAAGCCGGACATCCCGAAGGAGGGGCAAGGGGAATCCTGACAGCGCCCTTTGAGGCAGGATCCTCCGATGCTGCTGAACCCAGGAAACGTGGGAGCGGTGCTGAGTTCCTTGGGGTGGGGGCCCTCATGCTCCTGCCGTGAAGCCCTGAGAACCCGTGTCCTTTGTCCCGTGCCTATAGGGAGGTATTGTCCCATCTTCCAACTAGGGGACTCGCCCAGGGTCCTATGCTTGCCCTCTGGCATTCAGACCTCCACTCTGGAGTCTCGCTGCCCAAAATGCTGAACCAAGAGCACGGAGGAGGGCTGGCCTCCCCACACCCTTACTCTCTCCTGCCTTGTGCCCAGGCTGATGGGCATCTTACAGGACACGCTGCGTAAAGGACCAGGCTGCAGGTGGCAGCAGGGAGGCCAGGGGAAGGGCACTCTCCCAGGCTCACTGAGGCTTTGCGGTTGCTGCAGGGGGGTTTGGAGGATCCAGGCAGCCCTCCAGCAGCCCCACCTTGCTCTGGGCAGCCCTGGAGAAACCATCAGATGCCTCCCGCCTGCCCCAGGGTTCTGGTTGGGTTGAGAAGTAAGCAGCAGCGGCAGGAGAGCGGAGCCAGGGAGGAGAAGGAGCTGGGTGCTCTCTGCTGCCGCCGCACCTGCCAGGGCCCCTGCACACTGCTCCTTCTCGGGTTCTGGAAGCTGCTCCCCTTCCTGTCCCACACGCTTCTTGCTGGCTTCCCCACGCCCTGCTTACCCCATTGTAAAAACTCCTTTCTAAACACTCTCCAGTACCCACTCTGAGGGTAGTGCCTTTATAATTATCCTTTATAATTATTTTATTAAATTATAAATGTACAACAGCTTCTTCACTGTACACAGATTTAAAAATTTTTGTCCAAGGAAAAGGTGTCTTATATCACGATCCTAAATAAGGGATTTTCAAAACATTGAGAAAATTCTTTAAGAAGACTTCACCTGTCACCCAAAGCATCAATTTAACCCTATCAAAGAAATGTTTCTACATTCTTACAAAGACCACTAGGAAGAAGTGGCAAGGTCCCTGGACCTGACTGACACACAGGCAGTGAGAGCTATTTAAACATGTATGGGGAATCCGGCCCTCTGCCACCAAGCCTGAGAAGCTGCCCTCCTAGGGCCCTCCCAGTGGCCTGTCTCTCCCAGAGGTGTGTCTCTCCCAGTGGCCTGTCTCTCCCAGAGGTGTGTCTCTCCCATTGGCCTGTCTCTCCCAGTGGCCTGTCTCTCCCAGAGGTGTGTCTCTCTCAGGGGCCTGTCTCTCCTGGTGGCCTATCTCTTCCAGTTTCCCATCTCTCCCAGTGACTTGTCTCCCCCAGCAGCCTGTCTCTCCCAGTGGCCCGTCTCTCCCAGTGGCCTGTCTCCCAGCGGCCTGTCTCTCCTAGCGATCTGTCTCTCCCAGAGGCATGTCTCTTCCAGAGGCTGTGTCTCCCAGCAGCCTGTCTCTGAAACCTCTTGGTGCCTGGGGAAGTTTTGTGGCTTACAGGCGGCGCTGCTTGCTGCGGAGGGAAGGTGGTCCATTGGAACTTACCGCTGCCTCTGGGAAGGGCAACTCCTGACAATGCCTCCAGCACAGAGCTCTTGCCTGAGCTCTGGTCCCCAATGACGGCGATGGCTGGCAGGGCCAGGTCCTGCTCCACACCCAGAGCCCGCAGGGAGTCAATGAGGTCAATGTAGGGGCGCACCTTCTGCTCGTACTGGCTGTGCAGGTTGTTCTCGGGCCCCTGGAGAAGGCAGAACAGATGCCACTGCCTTGATCCCTGGTAGGGTCCCTGGTGTCATGGGGATGTGTGGCAGAGTTTGTGCAGCTATGATGTTAGTTGGGGTTGCAGACAGGAGGTGAGAAGGTGGATGGAGGGGTGCTGCTGCATGCAGGGGCCCTTCTGTTCTGTTCCTATTGAGGCCTCACTGGGGCAGATGCTGGGAGGATTTGGCTGCAGGTGTGCAGGGTGTGCCTGCCAGGAAAGGGCTGGGAACCCTGAGCCAGGAAGACGTTCCAAGAGGCAGAGGCTCCAGTCAGAGGGAGAAGAGGTTGTGGGCCAGGGCACTGTGGAGCTGGGAAGGGTGGCAAGTGGGTAGGGTGGCAATGGGATGGCTGCAGGGGAAGCTGGAAGAAAAGCTCCAGGAAGGGGTCCCCCCCACACAGAAGCCCCCAGACCCACGTCACAGCAGCCCATTGCTGCAGGAGAGTCTGCGTACGTTCCTGGTACTTGATGGACATGACCAGGAGAGCTGGAGACACCAGCTGTGCTGGAGGAGCAGACTGGCTGGTTCTATTATCGTGGTGGGCTTACACGACAGCCCTCTGCACCAGCAGCCAGAATGCACCCTTTCCAAACGTCCCTCCACCGGGCTTACCTTTGCCCTTGGTTGGCTCGTGTTTCCTGGTAGTGGCTGATTGTTCAAAGTGAGCAAGTTGAAGTCCTTGGTGAGGAAAGCAGGGTCCTTCTCTACCCCCTGCCAGTTTGGGGGAAACATCATTTGTGGTGGCGCTGTGCGGAATGGCGGTGGCTGTTGCTGGAAGAAATTCATTTCTTTTTTCAGGGAGCGTTGGGAAGAAAATTGATTTCTTCTCCGGTGGGGCCAAGACTTGTGGGCCTTAGACATGTGCTGTCTCCCCGTCAGAGCTGGGGGATGCTTTCTCTGCTACTTGGCACCTCCAATCTTCCTGACAAGCTCTGCAAAGACACAAGAGGGAAAGCGGCCCACAGGTCACCAGAAGTCCTCCCCAAGGTGGCACTTTTGCCAACCCCTCCTCACCCCACCCTACAACCTACCCTCTACACACAGATGCAGAGACCAGGGGTCCGGTGCAGGTCCCCTGTCTGCCGAAGGGGCTCTTGGCAACCAGAGAGCACAAGTGGATTTCTACCGGCCCGGGCTTGGGGAACAGGGGGCAGTGGACTCCACATGCCCGGTAGAGAGTCTCAATGTTCCTTTGTTACTTGTTGTTGTCATTGTCGTTGTTGTTTTTGAGACAGGGTCTCACTCTGTCACCCAGTGGGGACTATAGTGGTGCAATCAGGGCTCACTGCAGCCTCAACCTCCCTGGACTCAAGCAATCCCCCTGCCTCAGCTTACCAAGTAGTTGGGACTAGAGGCATGCACCACCATGCCCAACAAGTTTTATTTATTTATTTTTGTGTTTTTTATAGAGATGGGTTTTTGCCATGTTACTCAGGCTGGTCTCAAACTCCTGAGTTCAAGCAATCTGTCTGCCTCAGCATCCCAAAGTGCTAGAAATACAGCCGTGAGCCACCACACCCAGTCTCCTTTGTCACCTCTGATGGTCTGTGTCATCTATGGCATCAGGTCCCTGTGGTCAGGACCAGGCAGGAGAACCATGAGGTGTGCAGAGATGACAGGCAACACCTCCTGGGCCTGCTGGAAGCCAGACCTGGCCTCACACCCAGGCTTGGCCAGGCACTGGGGGAGTGTGGGAGAAGCAGGTGTTCAGCCCCAGTTCTCAGGCTGTGGCCTGCACTCAGATGAGGGCAGCACCGTGCTGAGACATGCATTTAAGTTTCACAACAAGTCTATGCATTTGGCCCTTATCTGGTTTTTCAGGGTCAAGAAACTGACATCTGGGAGGGCCAGTGATGCCTAAGCCAGGACTCAGAGCTGGGCCTGTGCTCCAGGGAGGAGCCCCCCACACTCTGGCTCGCACTGTATCCCCCTTTCCTCTAGCAGTAAGGTGGATCCAGGAGGCTGAATGGTGTCCCCACAGTCCCCCCAAAATTTATGTTCACCTGGAACCTGGGAATATGACTTTTTTTGGAAAAAGACTCTTTGCAGATATAATTAAGGTGAAGATTTTGAGATGAGATCATCCTGGATTTAGAATAGGCCCTAAATCTCATTGCAGGTGTCCTTATCAGAGACAGGCAGAGGGAGATTTGGGACACAGAGACACACAGGGAGAAGAACCTGTGAAGACAGAGGCAGAGATTGCAGGGCTGCAGCCCAGGCCAGGGAATGCCAAGGCCTCTGCCATAGCCACCAGGAGCTAGAAGGAGAGCACAGATACCCCCGGGGCCTCTAGAAGGAACCAGCTCTGCCGACACGACACCTGATCTGGCACTTCCAGCCTCCAGGGCTGTGAGAGAACCAATGCGTGTTGTCTAAGCCACTGCATCTGTGGTCTTTTGCCATGGCAGCCTGAGCAGACTCATACAAGGGTACGAGTCTAAATGTGCCAGGCACTTTCCACCACGTGGATATCATGGTGACCAAGTCAGACCAAGCCCTCACTCCAGGCACACCATCCTAGCAGGGAAATGCCAAAACAAATACGCCAACCAACAAGGGACTCCAGCTGATGATGGAGTGTCTGGAGAAAGACCGGTGGTAGGTTTGAGATTCTGGGGTGAGGGTAACTTGGGTGCCCACTGGAGGGTGTGCCCCGGAATGGGCAGAGGAGCAAGGCTTGGAGGAACTGGGGACCAGTCTCCCCAACAGAGGAAATGCACGTGCAAAGGTCCTGAGGTTGGAATGAACTCAGTGAATAGGAAGATCGTCAGTGTGACTGGGGAAAAAGAGGGAGGACCAAGGCTTGCAAGATGTGGGCAGAGGCCTTGCATTGCACGTGGGTGTGAGGGAGGCCTTTGGAGGGTTCTGAGCTGGAGAGTGGCGTGACGGGCATCCTTGAGGATAAGGAGACCAAGTACAATAAAGGACACAACCCTGGACCAGGGAGGGCATGAAGAAGAGATAAGGTTTACACATGGTCAGAGTCCTGGGGCTTTGGGACAGTTGGGCCAGGCCACAGGACTCAGGCTGTGTACTACTGGATCTCATGCGTCCAGAGTTTCTCCCTCGAGCAACCTGCCACATCTGCTACCTGAGACACCTGCTGGCTTTCAGCATGGCAGCCTGGAGGAGTGGGAAGCTAGCCCCGGGGCAACCCCCGACCCGGAGGGACCTGCAGACAGCTCCCTCCTTCTCCCACCTCTCAGATGGACGTGCTTCCATGTGGCTCATTACAAGGTGCATGTAGGATGGAGCCCAGTCATCCTCGTGGGGTCTGCTGTCGGGGCCTTTGCCGTCTCTGCTCAGCAGCCCAGACCTGACTCCTGCTGCCCGTAATCCCAAAGCCATGCACGAGCCTCTAAGGAGGCTCCACCCGGCGAGGGGCAGGGCGGGGCTAGACGGAGGCAGACTGTCCTCCACAGGCAGGGTACAGCACCATCTCCCTAAGACAAGGCCTGCAACCTGGATTTGGGATAAAGAATTAGAAAGCAGGGTTGGGGCCGTCCAGCACAAGGGCTGTAAATGGGACCCATAGCATGTGCTGAAATCTCTCTGGGTGTCAGTTTCCACATCTAGAAAATGGGGCTGACCATTCCTCCTGAGGATGTGGGAGGGTTCCATACAACTACTTATATAAAGGCTCAGCAGCATGCCAGACACTTGTGGCTCAAAGACTGGGTGCTGGTACCAACACTGTCATGTGTGGTGGTCATGTGTGGCACTGGTCTCTGCGGAGGGGACGCTAGGCTTCTCACCACCCCCTTTCTTGGGAGGGCAGGGCTGCTGGGCCTGGTCAGGCTGAGAGCAGGGACTGGGCTGTGCAGGAGGTGGTGCTTAGTGAGTGTGTGGAGCCTGTCCCAGGGCTGGCTCCTGCCTGCTGTTGAGAAGGGGCTACGGCACAGCCACCAAGGCCCGGCTGGGAGGATGCCTGCCTGTCTCTGTCTGTTTTTTTTTTTTTTTTTTTTTTTTAAGTTCGAGAGCCTGGGAAAGCAAGGCCTGCTTGAGGTTTGGTGCCTAGCTCTCTTTCTGTGTTTAAAGTCCTCTTTTCTCCTGGGGGCGCTAAAAGACAAGCCTAGGGATAACACCCTTTGGGAAACAATGGCAGTGGGCAGTGGGGGAGGTGAGAGCCGACTGGATTCTGGATGCTTTGAAGTCATGATCAACAAGTCAGCTAATGGCCGGCTGTGGGGTTGAGGGGCAGAGGGGAGCTGGGGAGAGCAGGAAGATCTGTGGCCAGAGCAGCTAGAGGGGAAGCCGCAGAATTCCAAAGGGCCTTGGGCTGCCTGGAGCCTGGAAGACTATGGCCCGTATGGGCTTCAACTTCCAGGACACCGTCATCCTAATGACCACTCCCACCACTGCCAACAAGGCACAGAGAGGGTGTGGCTCACCCAAAGTCACATCGTGCATTGGTGACAGCCAGGGCTCCTGGGCCTGGCAGACACCCCTCTTGCCACACCCAATTTATCTGCCTAAGCTCCATGGCTCCTCTGGTTGGGTCCCTTGCCCTCTCTGAGCCACAGTTCCTGAGTCAGTGTAAGTCTTCCTCCACTCTGTAAACATTCACTGAGCGCCTACTGTGTCCCGGGCTCTGGATAGCCAGCCGGGAGACATTGCCACCATTTTTAGAGCTGAGGATCTGATCGGGGAGGCAACAGTCAAAAGCTGCATTCCCAACATCTGCACGATACCTTTCCTGATGGATTCTGCCTGTTTCGTCTCTCCCCAGCTGCAATAAGGCCCCCAGGGGGGCAGGGATTTTTACCTGTTTTTTTCACAGCTGTACCTGCAGCTCAAAGTAGCTGGCATACAGTAGGAGCTTAATAAAGGCTGTGGAGGAAAAAACAATAAAAACGGCAAAAGCATTTCCTGTATAGGAAACTATCATTCACCCATCAAAATGTTCTATCTCCTAATGTGAGATATAACCCAGTGGATAAGCTGTAGTCCTGACTCCAAGTCACATTATTTTAAGAGATAAAAAAATAAACATTTATACCCAGAATAGATGAGATGGGCATTTGGAGCTGCTTATGATTTGGGGATGCTATGGAAGCATGTGATTGTCCACATTAAAGTAAGGGATCAGTAACTTAGAAGCTACCCAGTATCCAGAGGAGGTACCAGATACTAAAGTAGAAGCTTTTAGTTGAGAAGCCATTGCAGAAGTCAAGGGCAATGTCCTTATTGACTTCATGTTAAAAAGTAGCTTTAAATACTATATTATAGTTGTAAAATAGTAATTGATATCTACCCATCAAACTTTCAGAAAAAAAATTGGATCCATTTATAATTGACTTAAAATAATCAATGCAAACTTCTGGCAAGTAATGTTGGCAATCTCAAAAATGCTTTCTCAATAAAGGTGGAATCTGGTCATCTCAGGACACCTGCCTTTGAGTGCCATGAGCCTTCCTAGCTAAATTACTCCATAATTGTTTGCATCATGGAAAAGGTAAATTAAATGTTACATGCAATGCATATTGGTCAGGAAATTTTCTGGAATTGGCCTAGGAAGTGGTAGAGTCATATCTCATCTGCAACCAATATAATCCAGGCAAGACTGTGAAGGTGAGATAGGATTCAGAGCCATGGGTTCATGATTGCAAGTCTACCTCTTGCTAGACTTTCTGTTCTCAGCATGGATAATACCTATCTTCCTGTCAAAAGACTGTGGAATTACTGTCCCGGAGGGTCCTTCTTCCAACACAGACACTTCACTGTGTCTGAATCGCCCTCGGTGTTCCCAAAATACAAAATCAATCACAAAGCGAAACTGAAATTCCCTAACTATAAAAAGCCCTCCATCTCTCTGGGCCTTGAGTTTTGCCACCAGCTTTGTTGGCCACGCAGTCTTGGCCTCTATCTGTAAGCAGAAGATTACTCCTTAACTCCTAAGTCGAGGATATAATAGGCTATTGGCGTGACCGTCTCTGAGTGCTCACTTAGTCCGGCGCCCCATGAGATCATAACGGGATGCTGTACACGACCAGGAGTAACTTCAGCAAGGCCTGGCTCCACTCCATTTCATGTACACAGTAAAGCATTGTCAAGGATTAGCCTCACACATGAAGTCTTGTGCCCAAAGGAAATGGCAGTCAGAGGAAATGCCAGCCAAACTTTTTCTGACCTCCAGCTTGGTCTGGGTCCGCTGGAAGAGACCTCGAGGCAAAAACTCTTCAGACCTCTTTGGAAGGAGCCATTTCAGGTCCTCCGAACAAATGTCAGGGCGGTCAAGATCCAAGGTATGGACCCAAGTGCCCATGAGACAGTAGAAACAGGCAACAAACCCAGACCAATGGGACGGCTCCAATGACCTCAAACCAGGACTAACCACAAAACCTCCAGATGCAAAAACTAAGAGCTGTGGACCAAGCAGACGGCTTCGGGAGTGGGCAGCTTCCACTCCCGATGACGAGACCAGATAATGATTGAACTTCTTGTGACTTCCACCACAGTGGTTTTCTTTGTGTGCATTTTTAAACATTATACTCATGGCTGTTCTCTCTTTTTCAGGATCAGATTTCAATCCTGCAACCACGTTTTATAATTTACTTGTTCTTGACTTCTTCCTCCCTCCTTTAGACCAAAGCACATTTTCTCCTAACCCACCCTAAGAATGACTCAGCAGTCTGTTTGGAAATCTTGCCTCTTGCTGGATCTGCCACCCATTTCTAACTCCAGGAACCACACAAACCGTGGGCATTCCCTTACTGAATTCCATGCTATGCATTTTCTAACACATAATGCCAACACATAGCTACCTTAAGATCCATAGAATAAGTATTCTTATGCCCCCACACATAGGCTGCCATAATCACTCCTACCATAAAACACAACCGGCATGGCCGGGGTCTGGGGGGAACGATCCTGCCTCCTATATGACCATCCTGATGCTTTTCACATCCCTTTAGATCTGCTCTTGATTTCACTAAAGGCAGTATTACCACAGACTTACATTTCTCATGAACAGTCATGATTTTTGCTTCCAACTCTTCTCCACTCACGAAATACAATTATACAAACAATGGAACCATTTGCAAGAGGAACATGCATGAAGAAAAATGTCCACGTGCAGGAAAGCAAGACTGTGAAGTTGCCAAAGTGGTCATCACTGTTTGCTGAAACAGAGCTCACGGGAAACTTTTATCTCTGAACATCCCCACACTGCCCCATCCCAACTGTGCCATGTGAGGGCCCCTTTCCTTACATGGTGCCAATGCACCCCCATGCTGGCCTGAGGACCATCATCGTACTTTGGGGGCTCCTAGTGATACAATTGCAGGATTCAGCTCCTCTCCTGTCCCATTTCCTCTGCTCTTCACAGCTTTCACAGAAGTAGCTTTGCTGGAAGAGTTAGTGCTGCAGGTTCCAACAATTAACTTCAGGGTCTTTGACCTTGGTAGTGGTTCCTGACTCACGGCTATCACAGGCTTATCCCTTGCTCTGGCTGGAATGATATAGTCCAGGAAAAGAACCTTTATCCACCCGCCACAGTGGGATGGACGACCACCCAGCTTTGAGCCACGCAAGTCGGCGCCTGAGCTCTGGGGAACACTTCCTGTTGCTTTGTTACCCTTGTCGAGTCTAGCAACACAATCTCCAAATACAAACATTGGCTTTCCAAATTAGAGAGCAGAGCTTGGAATATTTTCTGGCTAAAGGCAGGCTGAGGGGGATGCGGGCTCCCTGGAAGTTCCCAGACTTTGCTGATGGTACTGTCCCCTGCTAGATGCACAGCCACAGCAGGGGCGGGGGCGGGGTGGGGGTGGCGGGCAGGGAGGTACTTGCAGTTGTGGAGAGAGGAAAGTGACTGACTACAAGGCTCCGTGCTGGGTGCAGCATCATCCCCCATGCAGGGTGATCCTGGCTTCTACCAAAGGTGGCTGCTGAGAGTGCCCTGCAGGGAAGGCCCCTGGGGCACCACAGTCCCAGAGCAGCACCTCACTTCTCCGGAATACCCCTTCCAGAAGCCCTGAGGCCAGCCCCACACTCCCATCTGCTGGCCCAGCAGCTCTCAGCAGCTTTCCTCCCTTGGGACAGAGACTGCTTACACTGCTGGGCTCAAAAAGCTGCCCCATGCCCCCGCCAGCCTCATCCCCACATGTCACCCTGTGCTGACCTGGACTGCTCCCTCTGCAGCGGAATCTTCACTCAGACCCTCTGTCTCAACCTTTCCTAATGAGCTTCTGCCCTGTCTTGCACCCTCCCCCCGCAGCCTCAGACGGGCGGATCTTCCAGCAGAACCAGCTGTTCCTGGGCTCAGCAGCCCCACCCGGGGCCCCACTCACTCGCAGGAAAGACCATGGTTGTGTGAATGGCCCTGCGGCCACTCAGCCTTCAGCCCCTGTTCTCCAGCCTGGCTCCCAGAGGTCCAGCTCCACAGGCCTCCTGCACCCCCCTCCTCCCACGGGGGCTGAAAGCACTTCCTGTTTTCAGAACTAGCCCTGGGTTCATAAAAAGTTTTCTGATGTGAAATCTGTGAAACCAGAAGGGCTAGGCAGCAATTTTATGGGATCACTGAGAGATGGCACAAACAGCTCCCAGCCCTGTGGAGACTTTCTCAGGGGGTACAGGAGGGCCTGGCCAGGACCCAGCAGCTCAGTGTGCCTGCTGGCACCCGCCCTAGCAGCTGAGATCTCAGGTGGCCTCACTCCACCTGTCTGTGTGGGAGGGAGCCTGGGACTCTGAAACCCCAGTCACAATATCCTTCAAAGGCTGAGAGCTGGAGCCAGCTGCCTTTGGTGACGAAGTCAGGAACAAAAGTGAGTACTGATGGGAGGTGGTAACTCAGCCTCGACTTCTTCCTCTCCATGGGAAGAAAGAACAAGGGAAAGGAGGGTCCTTTTGTGAAGTCCAATATTCTTCAATAAGTCCAATATTGAAGTCCAATATTCTTCATCTCATGTTCTTTTTAAAACATGTTTAAAACTGTCGCCACCCTCACCCTTATTTTCATGAAGGGCAGGTCTTGCTAAGCATATCATGAGCTGATTATTAAGTTTGAGAGGACAGGAGCTGGACACAGATTGCTCTGCAAAATAAAGGGGTGAAAAGTTGCAGGAGTGACCATGTGTGAAGGTCGGAGGCAGGAGTGAGCAGTGGGGTGACATGTAGGGGATGAGAAGTACCTCAGTCCCCCTCCCCATTGCAGTTTAGGGAGGATTTTCTGACATAGGCCTGTAGAATAAGGAATGTAGGTTTCAGGTTGTGTGGTGTGTACCTGGTGAACCATCTGTCTCCCCTACGCAATCTTCAGAGATGGCTACAGTGCGTCTGCGCGAGTGGACTGTCTCGGGAGCCCGTGGGCTGGCTGGGTGCCCCTGCAAGCTCACGGAGAAGACACAGAAGACCAGGTGACACATGGACAGGCGGGACTCGGACTCTGCACACAGGCAGGAGAGAATGGAAGTGGGGGGCTTAGGCGGCTTGGGGACGCAGGCCTCTGCTTTCAGCAGCCACTGCACTGTGGTTTCCTCTCCAGGGCTCGGTCCCCACGTGGGAGCTTCCGGAGCCTGGTACAAATGCAGACCACGGGCGCCATGGACCTTGACTTGAAGAGAAAGTGCAGGTCTTGAGAGAGAGGAACTGAAAAACTAAGAAGACAGCTGGTGAGAGAAGAGAAGGGAGAAGACGACGTGGCTGTCAGGGTGCAGGGGACACCCAGGTTAAGAGTTAAGACAAAGATAGGAACAAGGTGAGGCCAGAATCCAGGAAGGAGCTACCGAGGGCCAGGTAGGGGGTGACGGATCCAAGGAAGGAGAGCAAGGCCTTGATAACATGCAGTGGACCCAGAGGAGAGGCGAGGTCAGGTGAGCTGGAATGGTCAGCTCTTCGTGGAACGAATGACTCTGTACTGCTGAGCCGCAAGATTTGGAGTTGCTGTCAACTTCGAGGCAACTGTTAAACCAGGGAGCTGCCAAATATTTTCAAGGGGTGACCAGGCCAGGAGTCTGAAGACTGAGAAGTATGCATTCTGGATAAATTGAAAATTGGTAAGAAAATAGGAGGGGATCCGTTTTTCTTAGAGGATCAAGCTTGGAAAGTCCCTCCTTCTGATTGAGAATAAAAAAAGGGATTTGGTTTGTTGCAGCTCCCACACTAGCAGGCTGCTTTGCGTCTTCCAGTTTTAGTCATTGACAGGTTCTGCATCAGACACTTTCCTACATTACCATCTTATTCGGGTTTCCCCATAGAATCATTCACTGCAAAACAGCCACTTAACATGGTCCTGCCTGCCTCCTAGGAGTGTCAAAAGAAATATGGTCCCATGGAAAAGGTCTCCGTTTTTTTTTTTTAAATAAAATTTCACTCAAGAACATATCCATGGTTTTATTTAATCTCCTTAATATAAATAAATTATGTTAAGATTGTATTAGTCTCGTGAATATGCAATCACAACAAATTACCTTGCAGAAGTCCAAGCTAGTCAAATTTGCTCTCCTGGTGAATCCAGGAGCTCTCTCTTGTTCAAGAGTGAGAGAGACAATTGTCCTGTCCTCCCTTAGCCTTGGCCTTGGCCTTGGGAGGCTGAGACTCTGGCCAGCTTGAGTGATGCGGATCCTGAGAGCACTCCCGGGTAGGCATTTGCCCCGGTGGAACGCCTCATCAGAGCAGTGCACAGCAGGCCCCCGTGGAGGATCCACACAGTGGCTGAACACCGGGAAGGAGCTGGCGCTTTAAGTCCGGACATCTGAAACTTGGTAAGACTGGTCTTTGGAACTCACCCACTCCATTTGAGTGGAAGCGTGGCCTGATCACCCACGGCGTGCCTGTACTGGCATTTTGGTTTTTTTTTTTTGACTTGACTTGAATTAATTGCTTGATATTTTGGTTTAGTTTTGTTTTTGACTTGAATTGCTTGATAAACAGGCGTGCCTTTATTGGCACTTTGGTTTTGGTTCTGCTTTTGACTTGGCTTAAATTGCTTGACGAATAGGTGTGCCTCTAACAACACTTTGGTTTTAGTTTTGATTCTGATTTAGTGTAAATTAGATGAGTGAGTGATCTTTTACCCTTTCCTTCTTGTAGTGTGAATGTTGTTTTGTCTCAAGAGAAAAATAGGTCAGACACAAAGTAAGGCCACTCCGCTAGGAACTGTGTTAAAACATTTCAAAAAGAAAAATTTCAAAAAGGAAAAAGGAAAGTCATCAAATCATCAAAACTTACTCTATTAAAATGCATGTTACAGAACCTTAAGAAAGGTTTTGCAGGAGATTATAGAGTTAAGTTAACCCCTTAGAGGTTCAGATCTCTGTGTGAATTAGAACTGCCCTCTTTTAGGCCGGGCGCGGTGGCTCAAGCCTGTAATCCCAGCACTTTGGGAGGCCGAGACGGGCGGATCACGAGGTCAGGAGATCGAGACCATCCTGGCTAACACGGTGAAACCCCGTCTCTACTAAAAAAATACAAAAAACTAGCCGGGCGAGGTGGCGGGCGCCTGTAGTCCCAGCTACTCAGGAGGCTGAGGCAGGAGAATGGCGTGAACCCGGGAGGCGGAGCTTGCAGTGAGCAGAGATCCGGCCACTGCACTCCAGCCTGGGCGACAGAGCGAGACTCCATCTCAAAAAAAAAAAAAAAAAGAACTGCCCTCTTTTGGTGTTGGATGGCCCACCGAAGGAACTATAGACAGAGAACAATTGGCCATGTATTTAAGGTGGTGACGGGTCGGAGGACAGCCAGTGTACCTAGATCAATTCCTTTATATTGACTCACGGTTAAATACAATATAGACAAAACCAGCATAAATTTAGCCCTGTTTAACAGCTTATTGCAAAAAAAGTCAAAAGCAAAAGTAAGAGCAGCTTCACCAGCAGACACAGAGTTAAAAAAGGGAGTCCCAGAAACAGCGAGAGAAGCCAGTTTCACAGGAGCTGCCAGAGATAATAGAAATTCTTTCTCCATATATCCTAGCCTACTCCGCTTTACCGAGGCCAACAACCCCCTCAGAAATGAGATTCGGGAGCTAACACGCCCCAGGTCTCCCCTCGAAGGGGAGGATCGGAGCCTCAAGAGGCCAAGGAAGGAAGTCAAGATAGTCAAGTGGGCCGTCTCAGATCTGGTCTTGCTCCAGCTATGCAAATGCCTCTCAGGGAGACCCAAGGACCTGTCTATTATAATGACCAGGCCTACATCCATGGGGGCAACAGACTTTCATCTATCAGCCCTTTTCAACCATTGATCTACTAAACTGGAAACACCCTCAACCCGCCACCTTGCTCCTGGCAGCTAAAGCCCTGTCGAGCATGACTGTGTAGAGGTGTTGGACTCAAGTTTACTCTAGCAGACCTCATCTCTGGGACCAACCTTGGGCATCAGTAGACTAGGAGCTATACGTGGATGGGAACAGCTTCATCAACCCACACGGAG
Source organism: Chlorocebus sabaeus (assembly GCF_047675955.1). Classification (NCBI taxonomy): domain Eukaryota; kingdom Metazoa; phylum Chordata; class Mammalia; order Primates; family Cercopithecidae; genus Chlorocebus; species Chlorocebus sabaeus. Next base: position 95,372,402 of record NC_132905.1, on the reverse strand, counting down.
AGAGATGTGCAGAATATGCGGTGGTAACCCTGGACACTATCGTTAAGCTGAGCTCATTGCTTTAATTCGGGCCTTAGAACTCAGTGAAGGTAAGACTGTAAACATTTACACTGACTCTCGGTATAATGCCTGTTTAACCCTCCAAGTGCATGGAGAATTATATAAAGAAAAGAGCCTGTTAAACTCTAGGAAAAAGGGAAAAAAACACCCAGAGAATGCAACTCAGCTTCAGCGTTTGCAGAGGTACTGAGAAGCACTTCTGCAGAAGCTAAGAGTTGGTAGAAAAAAGCAAGTAATATAAGAAAAGATTTCAGTAATGCTTCAAGGAGCTGACAAAAGTCTAAGTCAGTTTTAAAAGAGCTTCTATAAAGCATTCTGGTTTTACACCGCATTTAACCCTGAGGCTGCTGAAAATCAGTATATAGTGAATACTTCATTTGTAAAGCAAGCCCAGGGTAACATCAAGCAGAAGCTGCATGAATACCACCTAGTCTATAAAAGTGGCCACCAAGGTGTATGTTAACTGTAACCAAGGAACAAAACTGGGAAAGAGCAAAAGAGAAAGAAAGACTAAGTGTAAAAAAAAAAAAAATTAGCAATGCACGGGTTTAACACAGGTTTGATCCTAGGTCTTCATTTAGAAAATAGTTTCCAGCTATAAAAATTTAAAACCCTCATTATAAATATATTACTAGCAATAGAAACTTGCTTGCTGTTCCCCTGTGTATTACACTTGCTCCTTCAAATGATAAAAGGTTTTGTAGCTATCATGGTTCATCAGAAAACTTCAGCATAAGTGTATTACATAAAACACTATCACTCTGTCTCGCAAAGAGACTCAAAAAGTAAAAAGAAAAGTGAGAACTCCCACTAATTAGTGAAAATTCTCAAAGCGGGGAATAAGGAAGTAGACCACTACTACTTCTGCTGCCCTCCTCCCCCCACCTTGCCTAGTTCACAAGACAGGAGGAAAGAGAGAAAGAAACAAAAGTAAAATAAATAGCCGACAACCTTGACACCACCACCTGGCCCTAGAAGTTAAAAAAAAGTAGTAATAATAACATCAACCCCTTACCTAAACTACTTGTGTTATCTGTAGATTCCAGACACCATATGAAAAAAGCATTGTAAAACTTTTTGTTCTGTAGCTGATGCATGTAGCCCCCAGTCACGTTTCCCATGCTTGCTCGATTTATCGCGACCCTTTCATGTGGACCCCTTAAAGTTGTAAGCCTTTAAAAAGGCCAAGTATTTCTTTTTCAGGGAGTTCGGCTCTTAATATGCGAGTCTGCCGACGCTCCCGGCCGAATAAAAAACCTCTTCCTTCTTTAATCCTGTCTGAGGAGTTTTGTCTGCGGCTCGTCCTGCTACAGTACCATTGCACTCCAGCCTGGGAAACAGAGCAGGAAGACCCTGTCTCAAAAAAGAAAAAGAAAAAGAAAAAGAAAAAAGAAAGAAAAAAGAACTGCACATCCAAAGGGAGTCAAAAGTGCTTCCGAGGGTGGGAGGGGGGTGGGAAGTAGAGCAGAGTAAAAGGAGGAGAGGGTTCGAGGAAAGATAGCTTGGAATGCTGATCTTTTTAAACTGCTGCAGACAACATTCTAAACACAAAATAAGAAAGAACAGTGTTCAAAAGGTGTCATCAAAGCCGAATGGGGTTGCTCACGCCTGTAATCCTAGTGCTTTGGGAGGTTGAGGCATAAGGACTTCTTAAGCAAGCGAGTTTGAGACCAGCCTGGGCAACATAGAGAGCCCTTGTCTCTACAAAAATTAAAAATAAAATAAAATGAACCAGGTGTGGTGGTGCACACCTGTAGTCCCAGCTACTTGGGAGGCTGAGGTGGGAGGATCCTTTGAGTCCGGGAGCTTGAGACTGCAGTGAGCCATGATCGCACCACTGCACTCCAGCCTAGGGAACAGAGCGAGACCTTGTCTCCAAAAAAAAAAAAAAAAAAAAAAAAAAGGCATCATTGATACCACCATGTCTCCTTTCCACTCTGTATCAATTATAAAATGGACTTCAGCCCCCAGAGTGCAGGCGATCCAGGGTGCAGTGGTCCAGAGTGCTGGAGTTGGCCCCTACTGGCTGGGAACTGGCCACGGTGGGAACATTCACACCATGAGAACAGAAGAGAATCTGCAAAGGCTAGAAATCAGGCACCACCCCCTGCCCCGCCCCACCCTGCCCCATGACAGCCAATTTCCCAGCATATGACCGTCACCAAGGTCACGTCAGAGCATCACAAATACCACAAAAGAAGGAACACTTGAAGCCCTCCGAGACAGCTTTTGGGGCACAATGCTCCTTATTTAACCCCCAGACTTTGTAGAACGCTGAGCAAAGCTGTCCTAAAAACCACCCTTTTGTGTTCACCCAACTTTTAGCCAGATCAGGATGGAGGCCACCCTGTCCCCAGGGCCAGCCACTTCCCCTCCAGAGTCTCTCTGTGCACAGGGCTACTGTGGGCTGGAGGCAACATGGGTTCTTTCTGAGCCTCACACCAGAGGCAGCATCAGAATCTTATCTTTACGGCTCCCGACTCCCAGCACATGCCACGTTCACCAAGCAGATGTCATGTCACTAGGGAAATATTTTTTAAACGCGCATCTGCTGTGCATCAGACACAAAGCAGCCCTCCCTGCACTGGCCCCGTTCTTACCGCTGCACGTCCAGGATGGAGAAATCATCTCTTCCCTTTCCTCCACTTCACTTTTATGTGGTGTGTGAACCACTCCCTCCCCTGCTCCGTCACCAACAAACAGGGAGAGAAATGAAACTACTTGATCTGGCCACAGAAATGAAACTGAGTTATCAGCATGCTCTCCAGATGACTCAAGAGAGTGGTCCTCAAACTCGAGCTGCATCCAAATCCTGGGAGAGCTGTGGAGACGGGGTGGCAGTTCCCCCACCCCTGCCGGAGAGTCTGATCTATAAGGTCTGGGCTGGGACTGAGAATCAGCATTGCTAACAGATTCCAGGGGAGGCTGGCATGGGGGCAGCTCCAGAGTGGCTTGGTCACTGGAAGGCTCTGCCATGACAGTGCCATCCAGTACCCCCTGTGTGGCTCTGAAATGTGATTACCGTGACCAAGGGACTGGACTTTGAACACCATGTAATTTGAATTAATAGCCACGTGTGGTTCGGGTATTGGACCTCACAGATGCACTGCTGTTACAGCCCGGGGACATGCTCTCAGGCACATGATCTGAACACTCTGAGCTGTCCCGCTTAGCTTCATGCCTGAGCCGCACCTGACAAATGTCACATCTCCCCTCGTTAGGTGTGGAAAACCCAAAGAAGGAAGGTCAACAGCTTTCTGCAAGCACCTGTGCCTGAGATCCCCGACTCATAGCCAAGATGGTTTTCTTCCCATTGGAGATAAGGAGGCCCCAGGACAAATCCCAGGCTCCGGAACTCAGCCCCACACTGGCTGCATGTCATCTTTCTGGTCCTCAGTTACTTTTCACTGCAAAAGTGAAGGTGCACAACCGCGTGCTCCCTAAGGCTTCCTGCTCTGTGACCAAAGTCAAGGAAGGCCAGGCATTCCCATCACCAGAGCCAAGAGGTCTGGGAACCTCCAGGAAGAGCCTTCCAGACACTGGGGAGGGGACCAAGCCTCTTGAGGACTGGCAGTGATGGCTGGGAGGGAGGAAGTAGGCTCTCAGTTCTCCTTTCCACCCGTGATCCTCTCCCAAACAAAAATCAACTTTACACATTAAAAAAAAAAAAAAATCCTGAGCACCTCTTTGCTAAGTCATTGTAATGACTTCCCTTGAGCGCAGGCTTAGCTTTACAGAAGATATTTAGAAACTTAAAAATGTTTTTCAAAACCTTGGCATTAGAAATATTAATGCCAGGAGATCATCGTCAGGATCACCTATCCCTGAACCACTTTTCTTCCCAAGAGCCCGGGGACAGATGCTGAGGAGTGAAGGGAGGAATTTGAATCTCAGACTTGGCAGCGTGATATGACATTTGGTTTCACTAGGAATGTCTTTCACAACAGGGCCTGGACCGGCCTACTGCTTCAAGGAATGCACAAAGAAAGGCCTCAGAGAAGCCAGACAGAGGGACATGAGCAGTTTGGGCCAACTCAGGGGACCCTCCACCCTCCATCAAAGCAGTATCTCCCTCCTGCACGCCCCTCACCAGCCACCCTGGGAAGGACCAGAGGTGCCTGCGCATGCAAACTTCAAGGACAGGGTTCTTGCGTTCTGAGCGCTAAGCCCTGAGGGTGAATGAATGTCCCACGCAGCAGCCAAGCACAGGGACCGGGGCCGGGGCCAGGGCTGGAAAAGATGCTGCTGCTCGGGCCTCGGTCACAGCCGCCGGGTGGAGCTCTTTCCTCAGCTGCACATCAGGGAGCGTTACAGTGTGCAGCTTGGTAAAGAGGTGAAGTCCAGAAGCCCCAGTGCCCGCCTCCTGCTCTGGCACACTGACTCTATGGAAAGCACCAGCGCCTCTGTGTGCTGATGAAGTTTCTGGCCACCTGGAAGCACCTGCAGCACCTGGAGCCATCTAGAGCCAGCATGCATCCACTCTCCCATGGCCTCTCCAGTCACAGTAGGAGAGATCAAGCATTTAAATGCTTCCCTGGATTAACAGGACAAAGGCAATGGTGAAGTGCTGTAGACAAGCAGAGTTCTTACTTGGGGTGTGTCCCTCCCAGCAGAGCACAGGAGCAGCAGATGCACCTTAGAGTGGAACTCCACCCTCTCATTGTCCGTGTGACCTGGCTCTTTGTTTCTTTTTTGTTTGTTTGAGATGGAGTCTCACTCTGTTGCCCAGGCTGGAGTGCAGTGGTGAGATATCTGCTCACTGCAACCTCGGCCTCCCAGGTTCAAGCGATCCTCCCACCTCAGCCTCCCAAGTAGCTGGGATTACAGCAAGTCCCACCATGCCCAGCTAATTTGTTTTGTATTTTTAGTAGAGATGGAGTTTTACCATGTTGGCCAGGTTGGTCATGAACTCCTGACCTCAAGCGATCTGACCATCTTGGCCCCCCAAAGTGCTGGGAATTTGGTTGTGAGCCACTGCACCCAGCCTGGCTCTTTGGTCCTTAGCCTCTCTGTGCCTCACCAGTTCCACTGGGTTAAATCATCATGATCCTGTCACAGGGCGGGTGTGAGCAGTGACCAGCAGGGTCCATATCAGGCAGGGAATGTGACTCTGGCGTGGCCAGCCCCCTTGCATGGTGTCCGTTGGTGGGGGACTGGGCTGGGGGCTGGCAGTGCCTAGCGCCTTTAGAGATGGAATGACAGTCTCCACGCTGAAGACCACATTGTAGGGAAACATCAGCAGGATGTGGAAATGAATGGCAATTCACAGTCCTGTGCCCCGGGCGCAGACACAGCAGTGATCTGCAGGGATAGCAGAAGTCCAAGGGGCCATCACTGGGTAGGAGGGGCCGTGGTCACAAGAACTTCACAGCCCAAAGCTGGATCCCTAGGCAATGCCTGGCCAGGAGTGCCCCTGAGGCCTATTCCATGACAGTGAACTAAGATCAACGATGCTACAAAAATAGAGCAATTTCGGCCAGAATAAAAATGTACTGCCCTCCTTTTTTCATACACAAAAATGTCTATGCATACCAAGAGCTTAGCACTTACCAGGGCCTATATGAGTTTTGTGGGGCTGCCATCACGAAGAACCACACCTGAGTAGCCTAAACAGCAGAGGTCTCTGGTCTCACAACTCTGGAGGCCAGAAGTTCCAAATTGAGGTGTCAGGACTGTGCTCCCTCCGAAGTCTCTAGGGGAGACCCTGTTCCAAGCGTCTCTCCAGCTTCCCATGGTTTGCTGGTGATTTGGGGTGTTGCTTGGCATACAGGTGCATCATCCCATTCTCTGGGTGGGTATGTCCAAATTTCTCCTTTTTATAAGAACACCAGTCCTGATAGGTGGGGGCCCGCCCACTCTACTCTAGGACCACTTGATCCTTACTGACGGCATCTGCAGTTAACCTGTTTTCAAATAAGGTTGCATTCTGAGATCCTGGGGGTTAGAACTTCAGCGGATGAAATTTTGGGGGATACAGTTCAGCCCCTACTAGGATCTGAGCCATGACCCCATCCAATGGTTTGCAGCCTCCCTTGCAGACACCAGGCTCCCTGAGGGGCCTCTGCCCAGGGTAGGGCTCACAGGCTGGGTGATGCTCCTCCCTGAGCTAGAGCACTGCTTGACTCTCAGCAGTCATCAGGTCATTGCATCTCCACTCACAGTGGCCACCCCCTTCCCTGGAAGAGGGCCGTCATGCAGCCCACAGCCACACTGCCCATGGTTTGCTGGGGCCCCTGAGGGAGGGGTTGACATCCTCTGGCCTCACTGACCTGGCGCCTCCCATGTTTGGGGCCTTGGTATGTGAGCAGGTGGGGCTGACACATCAGGCCACGAGCTTGGTGAGGCTTGGAGGCTGGATTTCTGTTCCCTCCCTGGCTTTCATACCTGACAGGGGACACCCCTTCAGCCTGGCTTTTCACACCTAGGGCTCAGCCGTGGCTGGCCTGTGGCCACACTAACACAAACAAGAAATCAATGCTCTTATAAGCCACTGAGACTTGGGGCAGTTTGTTACTGTGAGAATGCTGGAATTCAGGGTGCCGTGTAGCACCATGTTTTAAAAAGGAGTCCTGCCAACAAAAATGCTTGGAAACCATTCATCTATCCCAACTCTTTTATTTTACAGATGAGATATAGAGGCTCAGAGAAGCAGTATTAACCTGGCACCAAAGTCTCCTAGCTCTTCTGGGGCCAGGCCCGGGAAAGAGGTGAGAATGGACACCTGGCACCGACTGCTAGCCCCAGTGACTCTATTTTCTTAGCTCCGAATCACACACATCATCTGACCCACCGTTTCAGCAAGTGTGGAACATCCCAGACTCTTGGATGTACTGCTGCATCTTCTAGAGAGTGAGGTGTTCCGTTGCCCTCCAAAGAGCTCAACAGCCTGGCATGAAGGCAGGGACTGTGTACTGTACCGCCGGTACCAGGGCTGGGAGGTACCCAGAGTTGTGGAATGAATACATTCACAGGCCCACAGGAAGACTGCAAGAGCTCAACTTGAGTTGAACAAGGAGGTTACCAAAGCCCTCAGAACTGCTGCTAATTCTCCCGGCAGAAGGAGACGACTGTCGGAAACTAGGAGGTGCTTCGTGATAATGGAATAAAGGTTTTCTCTCTGCAGAGCTGTCTGGACCACACAGGGGTCACACTTAGATCTGATCATAACATAGCTCCACCTGGACAAGTTGTTTCACCCAACCCTCTTTCCAGCTTGAATCACATCATTACCTTTAAGAATTTCCATTCGTTTTAGTTTCCTGCTAATTGACATCTTCACTATATAAAATACTGGTATAAAAATACTGTGTACCAAGATTTGATACAACTAGCAAATGTTCATTGGTTTACAACAAACCCAAAATACTCATCAACTATGGACTGTTGGATTTAGAAAAATAAGATTGTTGAGCGATTCCAGCTGCATTTGTTTATACAGAACACATTTATTAAGGACCCTGCAGCGTCAGCTTGGTTCTTTGGGTATGCAGCCTTCTATCTGGATCTCTGCAGGCCAGCCAGAATATCTGTTGTTCTTAGTATCAGAGTGGTTGATCTGTGTCGAGAAAAGAAGAGTTTTATTTATTCATTAATCTAATAAACAAGTATTTAATCAGTGTCAGCTGTGAGCAGACACAACCACTTCCTAGACGTAAATTTGCTCCAACCAAAGCTGCGTGTTTGATTTCCAATACATTTCTTAATATTTTAAAATTTAAATTAATTATATAATAGATGTACATATTTTTGGGGTATATGTGATAATGTGATATATCCATATCATGTGTAAAGATCAAATCAGGGTAACTGGGATATCCATCACCTTAAATTACTTTTTCTTTATGAGAGGTACATTCAAATTATTCTCCTCTATTTTGAAATGTACGATAGATGATTTTAAACTATAGGTGCTCTAATGATCTATTGAACACTATGTCTTATTTCTTCTAACTGTATATTTATATCCTGTTTTTTAATAATATTTGAAGCAGTTGTTAATACGGCTGTAGAACTTTCTGCAATGATGAAAATGTTCTATAATCTACCTATTTGGTGGAGTAGCCCATAGCCACAGTAGGTTATGGAGTACAGATGGTCCCCAACTCATGGTGGTTTGACTTTACAATGGTGCAAAGGAGGTAATGCATTCAGTAGAAACTACACTCCGAGGACCCACACAACCATTCTGTGTTTCACTTCCAGTACAGTGTTCAATAATTCCATGAGACACTCAACACTTTATTGTAAAATAGGCTTTGTGTTAGGTGATTTTGCCAACTGGAGTCTACTGTTAAGTGTTTTGAGCATGTTTAAGGTAAGCTAAGCTAAGCTATCATCTTTGATAGGTTAGGTATGCTAAATGCATTTTCAATTTACAATATTTTCAAATACGATGCTTTTATTGGGATGTAAGCTGAAGAGCATCTGTACTTTAAACGTGAATAGTGTAACTGTTAAACCAAAATTTGAATTCTATTTAATTTTAATGAATTTAAGAATAAAATGTAAATTTAGCTAGTAGGTATCATATTGGACAGTGTAGCTCTAATGTTTAGTTTTCAACTCTGGGGGTAAAACTACATGTTTATATATATATGTGTGTGTGTCTGTGTGTGTGTGTGTGTGTGTGTGTGTGTGTGTGTGTGTGTGTATGTATTTTTTTCCCAGAGTTCTTGCAGAGTTCCTTGCTCAGCAAATGTGTATTCATCCTGAAGTGGGTTTAGTCCTCTATATCTTCAACTCTTTCACAGATAATAGAGCACCTTAACTTGATGCTTAAATAAAGTAAGGTGCATTTTATTAATAACCTTGGAATTCTAGTAATATATCCCTTTTTATATAGCAGCTTTACTGGGATATAATTCACATAGTATAAAATCCACCAATGTAAAGTGTGTAATTCAATGGTTTTAGTATGGTCACAGAGCTGTGCAACCATCACCATGGTCAATTTTAAAACATTTTCATCACCCAAACAAGAAGCCATGTACCCATTAGCAGCCACGAATCTCCTTTCCCCCCACCCTAGGCAGCCACGAATCTCCTTTCTGACTCTGTGGATCCTCTCATTCTGGAAATTTCATATAAATGGAATCACACAATATGTGACCTTTTGTGTGTATTTGTTTGTTTCACTTAGCCTGTTTTCAAGGTTCATCCATATTGTAGCATGTATCAGAACTTTATTTCTTTATGTATTTCAATATATTCCATTGTATGGCTATACCATATTTTATATATACATTTCTTAGCCATTAATCAGACATTTGGGTTGATTCCATTTTTTGGCTATTATAAATAATGTTGTTATGTGTGCACAAGTTTCTGTGTGGACCTATGTTTTCATTCTCTTGGGTATATACAAACAAGTGTAATTGTTGGGTCATAGGGTCACTGTATGTTTAACTTTTTGAGGAACTGCCAGAATGTTTCCCAAAGCAGCTGTACCATTTTACATTTCCTCCACTAGTGCATGAGGGTTCTAATTTCTCCATATTCTCACCAGCGCTTCATATTATGTCTTTTTAAAAATCATAACCAACCTAGTAAGTGTTGGGGGTATCTCATTATGGTTTTGATTTGTGTTTTTCTGATAACGAATGATGTTGAGTTTCTTTTCATGTGCTTATTGACCATTTGTATATCTTCTTTGAAGTAACATCTATTCAGATCTTTGTCCATTTTTAAATTGGGTTGTCTTTTTATTATTGAGCTGTAAGAGTTCTTTATGTATTCTAGATTCAGGTCCCTTATTTGCAAATATTTTCTCCCATTCTGTGGTTTATCTTTCACTTTCTAGAAGGTGTCCTTTGAAGCACAAAAGTGTTTTTTTTTTTTTAATCTTTAAGTTCAGGGGTACATGTGCAGGATGTGCAGGTTTGTTCCATAGGTAAACATGCATCATGGGAGTTTGTTGTACAGATTATTTCATCACCCAGGTATTAAGCCTAGTATCCATTAGTTATTTTTCCTGATTCTCTCCCTCCTCCCACATTCCAGCCTCTGATAGGCCCCTCTGTTGTGTGTTGTTCCGCTCTATGTGATAGTGTGTTTTCATCATTTAGCTCCTACTTATCAGTGGGATCATGTGACACTTGATTTTCTGTTCCTGCATTAGTTTGTTAAAGATAATGGCCTCCAGCTCCATACATGTCCCTGCAAAGAACATTATCTCATTCTTTTTTATGGTTGCATATTATTTCATGATGTACATGTATCACATTTTCTTTATCCAGTCTATCTTCAATGGGCATTTGGGTTGACTCCATGTCTTTGCTATTGTGAATAGTTTTGTAATGAACATACGTGTTCATGTGTCTTTATGATATAACAGTTTACATTCCTTTGTTTTTTGAATATTAAATTTTACTTATAACAAATATAATTTGTTAGGAATATTCCCAGTAAGGGGATTGCTGGTCGAATAGTGTTTCTGTCTTTAGGTCTCTGAGGAATTGCCACGTCTTCTACAAAGGTTGAACTAATTTACACTTCCACCAACAGTGTAAAAGCATTCCTTTTTCTCTACAACCCTGCCAGCATCTGTTATTTTTTGACTTTTTAATAACAGCCATTCTGACTGGTGTGAGATGGCATCCCATTGTGGTTTTGATGTGCATTTCTCTAATGATCAGTGATGCTGAGCTTTTTTTCATACGCTTGATGGCCACATGAATGTCTTCTTTTGAGAAACGTCTGTTCATGCCCTTTGTCTTTTTAATTGGATTTTTTTGGTAAATTTGTTTAAGTTCCTTATAGATGCTGGATATTAGACCTTTGTTAGATGCATAATTTGCAAAAATTTTCTCCCATTCTAAAAGTTGTCTGTTTATTCAGTTGATAGATTATTTTGCTGGAAGGACAAAAGTTTTAATTTGCTGAAGGGCAACTTACTTTTCTTTTTTTTTATTATTATACTTTAAGTTCTAGGGTACATGGGCACAACATGCAGGTTTGTTACATATGTATACATGTGCCATGTTGGTGTGCTGCACCCATTAACTCATCATTTACATTAGGTATATCTCCTAATGCTATCCCTCCCCCTTCCCCCCACCCCACGACAGGCCCCAGTGTGTGATGTTCCCCTTCCTGTGTCCAAGTGTTCTCATTGTTCAATTCCCACCTATGAGTGAGAACATGCAGTGTTTGGTTTTCTGTTCTTGTGATAGTTTGCTGAGAATGATGGTTTCCAGCTTCATCCATGTCCCTACAAAGGGCATGCACTCATCCTTTTTTATGGCTGCATAGTATTCCATGGTGTATATGTGCCACATTTTCTTAATCCAGTCTATCACTGATAGACATTTGGGTTGGTTCAAAGTCTTTGCTATTGTGAATAGTGCCGCAATAAACATACGTGTGCATGTGTCTTTATAGCAGCATGATTTATAATCCTTTTGGTATATCCCCAGTAATGGGATGGCTGGGTCAAATGGTATTTCTAGTTTTAGATCCTTGAGGAATCGCCACACTGTCTTCCACAATAGTTGAACTAGTTTACAGTCCCACCAACAGTGTAAAAGCGTTCCTATTTCTCCACATCCTCTCCAGCACCTGTTGTTTCCTAACTTTTAAATGATTGCCATTCTAATTGGTGTGAGATGGTATATCATTGTGGTTTTGATTTGCATTTCTCTGATTACCAGTGATAACGAGCATTTTTTCATGTGTCTGTTGGCTGCATAAATGTCTTCTTTTGAGAAGGGTCTGTTCATATCCTTCACCCACTTTTTGATGGGGTCATTTTTTTCTTGTAAATTTCTTTGAGTTCTTTGTAGATTCTGGATATTAGCCCTTTGTCAGATGAATAGATTGCAAAAATTTTCTCCCATTCTGTAGGTTGCCTGCTCACTCTGATGGTAGTTTCTTTTGCTGTGCAGAAGTTCTTTAGTTTAATTAAATCCCATTTGTCAATTTTGGCTTTTGTTGCCATTGCTTTTGGTGTTTTAAACATGAAGTCCTTGCCCATGCCTATGTCCTGAATGGTAATGCCTAGGTTTTCTTCTAGGGTTTTTATGGCTTTAGGTCTAACATTTAAGTCTTTAATCCATCTTGAATTAATTTTTGTATAAGGTGTAAGGAAAGGATCCAGTTTTAGCTTTCTACATATGACTAGCCAGTTTTCCCAGCACCATTTATTAAATAGGGAATCCTTTCCCCATTTCTTGTTTTTGTCAGGTTTGTCAAAGATCAGATGGTTATAGATGTGTGGTATTATTTCTGAGGGCTCTGTTCTGTTCCATTGGTCTATATGTCTGTTTTGGTACCAGTACCATGCTGTTTTGGTTACTGTAGCCTTATAGTATAGTTTGAAGTCAGGTAGTGTGATGCCTCCAGCTTTGTTCTTTTGGCTAAGGATTGTCTTGGCAATGCAGGCTCCTTTTTGGTTCCATATGAACTTTAAAGTAGTTTTTTCCAATTCTGTGAAGAAAGTCATTGGTAGCTTAATGGGGATGTCACTGAATCTATAAATGACCTTGGGCAGTATGGCCATTTTCATGTTATTGATTCTTCCTATCCATGAGCATGGAATGTTCTTCCATTTGTTTGTGTCCTCTTTTATTTCGTTGAGCAGTGGTTTGTAGTTCTCCTTGAAGAGGTCTTTCACGTCCCTTGTAAGTTGGATTCCTAGGTATTTTATTCTCTTTGAAATATTTTATTCTCCTTCTTTTGTTTTTAGTGGTGTCATAACTAAGAAACCATTGCTTAAACCAAAGTCACAAAAATTTATGCCTCTGTTTTCCTCTAAGAGTTTAATAGTGTTAGCCCTTCAATTTACATATTCGGTTTACTGTTACTTAATTTTTGTATATTGTGTGAGGTAGGGTCCAAATCTATTCTTTTCCATGTGAATATCCAGCTTTCCCAATACCATTTGTTGAAGAGATGATTCATTCCCCATTAAATAATCTTGGCACTCTTGTCTAAAGTGAATTGATCAAAAATGTGAGAACATGAACATCTTCTGGAGTCTAAATTCTATTTAATTTCTCTGTATGCCTATCTTTATGCCAGAGTGACAGTATCTCAATCACAGCAGCTTTGTGTGATGTTTTGAAATTGGGACAAGTGAGCCCTGCAACTTTGTTCTTTTTCAAGAACATTAAAAAGATGTTTTTGTTATTTGGGTCTCTTGAATTTCCATATGAATTTTAGGATAAACTTCAATTTCTACAAAAGATATCAACTTGGATTCTAGTAGGAATTGTGTTAAATCTGTAGATCAATTAGTACAGTATTGAGATCTTAACAATATTAAAATTTCTGACCCATGAACATGGAATATCTTTTTTTTTAGGTCCTCAATTTCTTTCAACGTGTTTTACTGTTTTCAGTGTACTAGTCTTGCATCTCCTATGTTAAGTTTATTCCTAGGTATTTTATTTTTTTGATACTGTTATAATTGCTTTCTGAATTTCATTTTCAGGTTGTTCATTGCAAATAAAAAGTATAATTGAGTTTTTACATTGATTTTTGTGTCCTGCAACTTCGCTAAACTTGATATAAGTTCAAATAGTATTTTAGTGGACTTCTTAGGATTTCTGTTAAGTTGGTGCAATTACTTTTGCATCAGCCTAATATATATATAAAAATCATGTCATCTGCAAACAGAAATAGTTTTATTTATTTATTTATTTATTTTTGAGATGGAGTTTCACTCATGTTGCCCAGCCTGGAGTGCAGTGGCACTATCTTGGCTCTGCAACCTCTGCCTTCTGGTTTCAAGCGATTCTACTGCCTCAGTCTCCTGAGTAGCTGGGATTACAGGCGCCCGCCACCATGCCTGGCTAATTTTTTTTATTTTTAGTAGAGATGGGATTTCACCATGTTGGCCAGGCTGGTCTTGAACTCCTGACCTCATGATCTGCCTGCCTTGGCCTCCCAAAGTGCTAGATTACAGGCGTGAGCCACTGCACCCGGTCTACTTCTTCCTTTCTAATGTGACAACAGATCTTTCTTCTCTTTCTTCTCTCCCTTTCCGTCCGTCCGTCCGTCCGTCCTTCCTTCCTTCCTTCCTTCCTTCCTTCCTCCCTTCCTTCCCTTTCTTTTTCTTTCTCTTTCCTTCTCCTTCCTTTCTTTTCTCTTTTTTTCTTTCTTTTTCTCCCTTCCCTTCCTTCCTTCTCACCCCTTTCTTCCTTCCTTCCTTCCTTCCTCCCTTTCCTTCCTTCTGTCTCTCTCTCTTTCCCCTCTCTTCCTTCTTAGAATCTCCACTACAATGTTGAAAAATGTATCAATGATGAATATCCTTGCCTCATTGCTGATCTTAGAGAAAAAACATTCTGGTTTTCACCATCAAGTATGCTATTAGCTAGGAGTAAATTCTCTTTTACGTTTAGTTTGTTGACTGTTCTTTATCGTAAAGGGGTGTTGAATTTGTCAAATTATTTTTTCTGTGTCTGTTAAGATAGTCATGTCGTTTTGCTTTTCATTCTATTAATGTTGTACACATTACATTGACTGATTTTTGGATGTTAAGCCAACTTTGTATGTCTGGGATAAATCCCACTTGTCTTATATATCCCTTCTTAAAAACACCCTTCAGATTAATGTATTCATTGTTGAGACTCTGGAAATCTTAAAAGGTGGCTCCTGCCTTTAAAAGCTAGCAATCCAAGCATGAAAAGGCAAATAACAACAATGCAAAGCACTGCATGCCCTCTCAGGGAAGGTACAAAATGCCAAGGGCATTACGGGCAGTGGTGGCAGGGCCAGAGAGGCTTCTCAGAAGAAACAGCCTTGAGGTCGATCTTTAAGGCGGCTTTGAGAAGGCACCCCCTGCACGGAGGGAGGCAGGTGCAGAGGTCCACATGTGGAAAGTTACTGCAGGAGTGTAAAGACGAGACCTGAACAGAGCAAGCATATGTGCTGCAGGGTGTGGGAAGAGCAGCCACTCATGAGGCTTTGCTGGGGTGCTGAGCACACAAAGCATGGGAGGGGCTGAGTGGGGCTCAAGACAAGGGTCTGTGCTCCAGTTAGGATCACCAGGGACAAGACTCAGACCATGCTGGAGATGATGAGAATGACGGCTCCTTCTGCTGTGTCGTGCTTGTCATGTAGCAAGGCAGGCTTCGCTACCCACAGTTCAGAGTGCAGAAGAGGCTCAGGCCTAAGAAGTGCCAACCTCAGGTCATGCAGTCAGGGTGGCCAAGTCCAGATCTGAACCAGGTTATCCTCACTTCCAAGACTCCTGTCCTTGTTTATTTCTCAGTTTCCTTTCTCCTATAAAACCAAGAGGTTGGATGGAATAATCTTTGAAGTTCCTTGTGCTTTAAAATTCAATTCAGAAGGTAGTGGGGTCATTAAAGGCTCTGCATGAGAGTGGCCCAGGCACTGTGCCTAGAAAGCTGACTCCTGGAATAGCAGGTGGAGTGGGAGTGAACAGGGGGCTGGGGAGACCCCTGAGGACTCAGGAGGCCCTCCCAACATGGGTACACCATCCTTAGGGAAATATATCACCTGCAAGTCTGAATAGCCAAAGTAACACAGACACAAATGATTCCTTCAATGGCACTTGTCTCAAGCTCGTGGTAAGACCTGTCTTGAAGCCCTGGCTACCAGTCCAGGCCTCGCCAACATTTAAGCAAACATTCTTTAGCGCCCCTGAACCAGAGCAACTCTAGTAACTCTCCAGCACTGACTGCTTGCTATCTTCAGGTCTCGTCTTTATACTCCTGTAGTAACTTGGATAACTTTTAGCTGACACAAGTGGGCAAAACAGGCATTTTCCTGAAATTCACTTGGAGCCGCCATTTCCAAACACATTCCTTTTCTAAATTCAGCCCTGTGACATCCAGTCTTTCTCTTGATTTCTCCCATTCCAGAAACTCTTTCATATGAAGGAAATCATAAGGAAGGATCACCATTATCTCTGTGCAATTCCAATGAGGTTTTTGTTTTCTATTACTTAGCTACTAACATTAATGAAGAACCTGTTTGATGAGATGTTAACATTTGAGTTAAAAAGAATTTCAGCCTCACACCCCAGCCTTTCTGATACAGTCTGGACACTCTCATAAATAAGCTGGAGAACTGCAGCATTGGTAGTAGTAATAACCACGGATGCTCGCGTGCATGGGCCGATCCCTGTGTGGCACAACGCCCCAGCTGCCAGGAGTACCTGCTCACTGTCACCCTTGCTGGCTAAATAAGCTGGGGTGGTTAGATAAGGTAGGACAAGGCCCCTGGAGATGCTGAAGGGGACTGTGGAGCTGGGAAGGAGGGAAAGAGGAGGAGGAGGAACAGGGTAAAAGTGGGGAAGGAGCAGAGAAGTCGGAGGACGCTGTTAAGGGGAAGGGTGGGTATGTATGTGGAACCAGGGCCTCCATTATCTAACCACCCCAGCCGGGGAGCTCCAGGAAGGCCCAGCTGTTCTGGGTTACAGGACCCCACTCTGAGCTTCATGTGTTTATCTTCTTTCATCTTCAGGAGTCCTTCTGTGACAGGAATTATTTTTATTCACCTCTCACAGGTGATGATTCTGAGCACAAAGGGGTAGATAACCTTCCAAGACCACACGGCCAGGTGGATAAAGCCTGGACGTTCTGAAGATGCCAGCCTGTGGCACGATCACACAAGGGATCGGAGAGAAGAGGGCCGAGTATTCGCTCCCCAGGGTCGGCCTGAGGAAATCCCGGGGAGAATGGGGTGCACACCACAGCACGGCTGCTGGCCCTGGAGGAGGCAGGAAAGCTGGAGCCCAGAGAGGTGATGTGACTTAAGATCACATGACGTCGCCTCGCAAAACTAACACAGGACCCCAAGCCCCTGCTTCCCTGTTGTGTGGCTGGTTCAGCTTGCCCTCAATGTGGGTCCAGGCAGTGGTGGGGCCCAAGGAGCCCCACCAATCAGAGCTCAGAGAGTGCTTCTCTTGTTAGGGCAGACCCATGACAGCTCACTGTATAAGCAAGTGCCCAGGCACAATCATAAGCAAGGAGGGGTCGAGCCAGGGCCCTGGGAAACATTCCCTACATGTTCTGCAGGGCTGACTTCCTGGCTCTAGAGGAACATGAAGTCACAGGGGCAAAACATGCTTGTTTAGATGCATGCTGAAATAACCATGGTTTCCAGCCTCCAGAACAGGAGACTAGAGGGGGTCACAGAAGGTCTAGGGTTTCCTGGGAACTAGTCACAAGTTATCTGGTTGTGTGGCCTGCACTGAAGTTACACCTTATACAGGCCCCTTCTCCTCCACCTCAAGTGGTCATGGCAACAAGAAGATGCTGAGCTGCTTCTGTTGCTTGTCTTTCTTCCCAGAACTGTATCCACACCAGACAGCACAAGGAGGCAGACTAGGACCAAATGTCAGAGCCTGAAATCAGAAGCAGCCTACTGCACACCCTGGAGACGTAGAAATCTCTGCTTTCTTGGAATTTCTAGCTAAGTGGAAAGGAGGCCCTTATCCTCAGAAGGTATAGTGGGAGCGCTTGCTCCTTGGCCATGCAGCACAGTTTCCTCCTCTTCTGCACCGGTTACCGCAGCATCATTTCCTGGAGATGAGAACTCTCTGACATTCTCCAGGACGTCATGATTGTCATCGGATGCTCAGCTTGTTACTCCCACACATTTTGCAAACCCTCAGTTGGAATTTTCACAGGAGACTTAGTGGTTAGTAAGTGAGAACGTCATTTTTTGCTCTTTACTTCTCTTTGATAAATAAAGGTCATAAAGGGAGGGTCTTAGAATCAATCGTGCACATGTGTGCAGCATTGATTTGGTGTCCAGCCTCTTCTGCGTGTTTGGTGTTCACCCTGTCTGTTCATGCTCTCAGCCATCTTAAGAGGTGAGCTCTCTCACTTTCCCCACAGCAGGGGCTTGGGGAGGTAAACCTCCTGCCCAAGGAAGAAGAGGCCCAGGACAGATCACGTTGGCTGCAGCATGGTGAAAAATCAATACCAACAGCCCATTCAGAATTTTCTACTTTGAAAGAGATTGGAGAATTTGAAACTTCTGTCCGGATCTAATGCTGATCTCATGGAAACAGTTGACAAAACTCTTATGTTTGGAGACAGGGAGTTATAACATTACCACCAGAATGTTTTCAAGTCACAGCACTTACTATACTTACCACTGGTGGGAAGGGACATTTAAAAACCACTCACCTTTTCTCTCTGAATTTCGGAAGGGAGTTCAAAGCCTTTTGCTGCAAGAAATACCCAGCTAGACCTGAATTTCATGTTCCTGATTTCTTTACTTCCAAGTTCTTCTATGGCATTCTTTGCATCATCATTCAGTCTGCAGGACAAAGGTAAAAGCATGTGAGCATCTCAGGGAGATGTGGAGGGGAGTGGAGCCCTGCTCTGGGTGTATTACACTGCGTGTCCTTGGACGGAGGTTTCTAAACACATTTTTTTTTTTTTTTTTTTTTTTTGAGAGGGAGTCTGAGTCTGGCTCTGTGGCCCAGGCTGGGGTGCAGTGGCCGGATCTCAGCTCACTGCAAGCTCCGCCTCCCGGGTTTACGCCATTCTCCTGCCTCAGCCTCCCGAGTAGCTGGGACTACAGGCGCCTGCCACCTCGCCCGGCTAGTTTTTTTTTGTATTTTTTAGTAGAGACGGGGTTTCACCATGTTAGCCAGGCTGGTCTCGATCTCCTGACCTCGTGATCCGCCCGTCTCGACCTCCCAAAGTGCTGGG
Source organism: Chlorocebus sabaeus (assembly GCF_047675955.1). Lineage (NCBI taxonomy): Eukaryota > Metazoa > Chordata > Mammalia > Primates > Cercopithecidae > Chlorocebus > Chlorocebus sabaeus. The sequence continues at coordinate 95,353,710 of NC_132905.1, read as the reverse complement.
ATTACAGGCTTGAGCCACCGCGCCCGGCCAGGTTTCTAAACACATTTATCTCCTGCTGCAGTGCATGACACACAGTGGCAGCTAAGAGGCACACGTGCTTCTTGAGGATGTCACATTTCTAGTTAACCATTGGACATCCAGAGCCATTTTAGACCCCAATTTGGGACACAGAATTCTACTTCTCAATTCTGGAAAGCCCTTGTGCTTTGGGGTTCAATCACAGGCCCACTCTCAGCCAACACAATTTTCGGCTATTGCTCTGCCCCTTGTTTACTGATCACAAAATAAGGTGGAGAGAAGTTGCTGAAAGATGAAAGCAAATGTCAAAACTACCCCCTTTTCATAATCAGAAAAGTCCGCATCAAAAAGGAAAAAGAAATGTAAACAATACTGCCACTGCAAACAGTAAGATTTAGAGGAAGTGACAGGAGGGTAGACAGGAAAGTAAACAGTTAAGTTTAGATTGTTCTAAGTGAGTGAAATCAGAGTTTTTCAAAGTATGTGCTAAGGAACTTCGGTTTGGTAAGATGCTCCATGCAAAAAGGAATCTGAGGTCAGATACATTTGGGAAACGCTGTGGTCAGTAGCCCCATCTGGGAAATTCACAATGCAAATAAGCACTTTGAAGGTTCTTAGACATTCTGCAGCAAAGACAAAGGTTTGGTTTACTTAGTAAGATACACTCTGAGAAGCACTGACCTACATCCACTTCTAGTACAGTATTGAATGTGTATGTTCGTATTTCTTTATTCTCTTCTGTGTGTGTGTGTGTTTTTTTTTTTTTTTTTTTTTTTTTGACAGAGTCTCACTCTGTTACCAGGCTGGAGTGCAGTGGTGCGATCTCGGCTCACTGCAACCTGTGCCTCCCGGGTTCAAGTGATTCTCCTGCCTCAGCCTCCCGAGTACCTGGGACTACAGGTGCGTGCCACCATGCCCGGCTAATTTTTTTTTATTTTTAGTAGAGATGAGGTTTCACCATGTTGGCCAGGATGGTCTCGAACACTTGACCTCATGATCTGCCCACCTCGGCCTCCCAAAGTGCTGGGATTACAGGTGTAAGCCACTGCGCCCAGCCTCTTTTCCTATTTCTATAGGGAAATTATCTCAATTTCCTTTCACATTGCTGTAAGTATTAATGCCACCCTGGGTTTAGGCTTTCTGTCTAGAGGTTAGTTTTTCTGTCCTAATTATGGTCAACAGCAGCTTTGTCTTGATTCCTTGAAATACTCCTTTGATTTAGATTCTAGTACTTCTGTGGTTAGCGATGTAATTTTTTTAAAGAAATGCCATCTATTTTGTCATGATCTTTCATTCTTTCTCCTTAGAGAAGTACTTTGCTCCTGGACTTTCTACTTCTCCCCAGAGGATGTCACTAAGAGGCCCTGGCAGTCTCTGCCCCAGCTGGCTTCTCTTGCCCACCGCTGTGACACATCTACACCCACTCACCTTGTGCTTCCGTCGTCATAGGTCACCATGAAGAGCAGGGACTTTGGAGGAGCACTCTGAATAAACTTTATCATCGGTCCAGAGTTATCTATTGGGGGATGCAAGTCAGTTTTAGGGTCTTTGCTCTTCACTGAGGCTCTGCCTTGGGTGCTGGGCTTCCTCCTGCACCTGCATTCTGTGTCCACTCTGAATCCTTGGGGTTCTTCTCGCTGCTCAACTCTGCAGATGGTGTGCTAGCTCTGGATATGTGAACATTCACTGGGTACCATGGGGACTATGTGAGGTGAGTGGCACAGTATAGAAGGAAAAGAACTAGGCAGAACACTTGCAATAGGTGTTCAGGGTGGTAGTGAAAGGGGGTCAAGATAAGGAGCTTTTTTTTGACCAACAAACAAGAGAAGTAGAGCCTCTGGTAGAAAAAGAAAGAAAAAGAAAAAAAAAACCCTCCTTAGAAATGAGATCATAAAGATTATATTAACCAAACTCTTAACAAGCAGCAGCCTGTGTGGCACAGGTGGAGTGTTCTCTGCGGTCACTGATAAAGCGCCACACCCACACCATGACCACTGAGCAGAGTAGCCTTGCAATCACACCTCCCTGTGCAGAAGACAGACTCACACAGAACTCAAACATGAGACGTGTGGAACACGGGCAAGTCTGTGCCAAGAGACTTATCTATGCCTTATAAAATAAAGATAAACCACAAATCCTGTTACTCACCACTGTGGCTCATTATTTACTGTTTTGCTTAGGTTAACTGCAGAGTACAGCTGTGTCCTTCTCATTGGGTGGGTGCAGGCGTTTTCTATTCTTTGTCCTCACTATCTTTATAAAAGCTTGTTTTTGACAGTCTCAGTGATATATAAAAATAAGAGGAGATAGTATATCCTGGCCAGCAACTGTAGTCAAGAGTCAGTGCCCAGAAAGGAGAGACCATTGAGAGAGACTGGGCACCCGTGGGTTCTGGGAATTCTTGTGCTGCACCCAGCAGAGCACTGTGAGTCACCAGGAGTAATTGTGACAGCTTTCAAAGGATGATGGTATTTAGGGCTGGATGCTGGTGACTGTATTTTTTTTTTTTTTTTGAGATGGAGCCTCACTCTGTCACCCAGGCTGGAGTGCAGTGGTGCGATCTCGGCTCACTGCAAGCTCCGCCTCCCGGGTTCACGTCATTCTCCTGCCTCAGCCTCCCGAGTAGCTGGGACTACAGGTGCACGCCACCACACCTGGCTAATTTTTTGTATTTTTAGTAGAGACGGGGTTTCACCCTGTTGGCCAGGATGGTCTCAATCTCCTAACCTCGTGATCCGCCTGCCTCAGCCTCCCAAAGTGCTGGAATTACAGGCGTGAGCCACAGCGCCCGACCGGTTTTTTTTTTTTTTTTTTTTTTTTAAGGCTTTTTCTCTTTCTTATTATATCATGAGAGCTAAAAAGAGAAAGACTGAAGAAAACTAACAGAAGAAAAGACATTTCTAGATGATGCCTTCAAATGTTCTATGAATTCAATTAGAGTTTAAGAGGATCTACATAAGACCACACTAGATTACTCAGGAGAGCTGCTGGCATTTTTCTAGTAGACAAAATAAAAATGGTTGACATTTTTCTTTGTGCTTTGTAATCTTAATTTTATGTTTAAAATTCATTTGAATTTTAACAGAAAAAATTTTCTTACCACCTTCATACATATCAAAACGTTGTGTTGCTGTCACATTCCCAGTTACATCTGAAAATGAAAGAAATAGTATTTTAAAGGAAAGTTCACAGAACTAGGGCACACTTGTGACACCAGGGCCTGGGGAAGGAAATATTTCTTCCCTGTCTATCTCAAGGAAACCCCACTGATGTAATGATCCGGCCTGCAGAGACACGGCTGGCCCTTTGAGGAGAGTCCCCAAAACAAGATCACAGGAAAGTGCTGGAAGATGTGCTAGAACTTTCTACCAGTTTGCTTCACATTACAATTGATGGAACACTAACAACTCCCCCACCCACCTCGTCCCACAGAAACACCAGAGCCCCCTCAGCCAGGCCCAACCGCCTCAGCCCACAGAAACACCAGAGCCCCCTCAGCTAGGCCTACCTGCCTCATCCCACAGAAACACCAGAGTCCCCTCAGCCAGGCCCAATCAGTTTAGCCCACAGAAACACCAGAGCCCCCTCAGCCAGGCCTACCTGCCTCATCCCACAGAAACACCAGAGTCCCCTCAGCCAGGCCTAACCACCTCAGCCCACAGAAACACCAGAGCCTCCTCAGCCAGGCCCAACCGCCTCATCCCACAGAAACACCAGAGTGCCCTCAGCCAGGTCCAACCAGCTGAGCCCACAGAAACACCAGAGCCCCTTCAGCCAGGCCCACACGCCTTATCCCACAGAAACACCACAATCACCTTAGCCAGGCCCAATCACCTTAGTCCACAGAAATACAGGAGCCCCCTCATTCACACCCAACCGCCTCATCCCACAGAAACAGCACAGCCCCCTCAGACAGGCGCAACCGCCTCAGCCCACAGAAACACCAGAGTCCCCTCAGCCATGCCCAACCAGTTCAGCCACAGAAACACCAGAGTCCCCTCAGCCATGCCCAACCAGTTCAGCCACAGAAACACCAGAGTCCCCTCAGTCAGGCCCGCCCGCCTCAGCCCACAGAAACACTAGAGTTCTCTCAGCGAGGCCCAAACAGCTCAGGGCACAGAAACACCAGAGTCCCCTCAGCCACGCCCAACCATGTCGTTCCACAGAAACACCAGAGCGCCCTCAGCCAGGCCAAACCACCTCAGCCAACAGAAACACCACAGCCCCCTCAGAAAGACCCACCCGCCTCATCCAACAGAAACACAGGAGTCCCCTCAGCCAGGCCCAACAAGCTCAGCCCACAGAAACACCACAGTCCCCTCAGCCAGGCCCAATCACTTCAGCCCACAGAAACACCAGAGCCCCCTCAGCCAGGCCCAAACGCCTCAGCCCACAGAAACACCAGAACTCCATCAGCCAGGCCCAATCACTTCAGCCACACCAGAGCCCCCTCAGCCAGGCACACCCGCCTCATCCTACAGAAACACCAGAGTCCCCTCAGCCAGGCCCAATCAGCTCAACCCAGAGAAACACCAGAGTCCGCTCAGCCAGGCCCACCTGCCTCAGCCCACAGAAACACCACAGCCCCCACAGCCAGGGCCTCCTGCCTCAGCCCACAGAAATATCACAGCCCCCTCAGTCAGGCCCAACCACCTTGGCCCACAGCAACACCAGAGCCCCCTCCGCCGGGCCCACCTGCCTCATCCTACAGAAACACCAGAGTCCCCTCAGCGAGGCCCAACCACCTCAGCCCACAGAAACACCAGAGTCCCCTCAGCCAGGCATAACCGCCTCAGCCCACAGAAACACCAGAGTCCCCTCAGCGAGGCCCAACCACCTCAGCCCACAGAAACACCAGAGTCCCTTCAGCCAGGCATAACCACCTCAGCCCACAGAAACACCAGAGCCCCTTCAGCCAGGCCCACACGCCTTATCCCACAGAAACACCAGAGTCCCCTCAGCGAGGCCCAACCACCTCAGCCCACAGAAACACCAGAGTCCCCTCAGCCAGGCATAACCGCCTCAGCCCACAGAAACACCAGAGTCCCCTCAGCGAGGCCCAACCACCTCAGCCCACAGAAACACCAGAGTCCCCTCAGCCAGGCATAACCGCCTCAGCCCACAGAAACACCAGAGTCCCCTCAGCCAGGCATAACCGCCTCAGCCCACAGAAACACCAGAGTCCCCTCAGCCAGGCATAACCGCCTCTGCCCACAGAAACACCAGAGTCCCTTCAGACAGGCATAACCGCCTCAGCCCACAGAAACACCAGAGTCCCCTCAGCCAGGCCCAACCGCCTCATCCCACAGAAACACCAGAGTCCCTTCAGACAGGCATAACCACCTCAGCCCACAGAAACACCAGAGTCCCCTCAGCCAGGCCCATCCGCCTCTGCCCACAGAAACACCAGAGTCCCCTCAGCCAGGCCCAACCGCCTCATCCCACAGAAACACCAGAGTCTGCTCAGCCAGGCCCAAGCAGCTCAGCCAGGCCCAAGCAGTTGAGCCCACAGAAACACTAAAGCCCCCTCAGCCAGGCCCACACACCTCAGCCCACAGAAACACCAGAGTCCCCTCAGCGAGGCCCAACCACCTCAGCCCACAGAAACACCAGAGTCCCCTCAGCCAGGCATAACCGCCTCAGCCCACAGAAACACCAGAGTCCCCTCAGCCAGGCCCATCCGCCTCTGCCCACAGAAACACCAGAGTCCCCTCAGCCAGGCCCATCCGCCTCTGCCCACAGAAACACCAGAGTCCCCTCAGCCAGGCCCATCCGCCTCTGCCCACAGAAACACCAGAGTCCCCTCAGCCAGGCCCAACCGCCTCATCCCACAGAAACACCAGAGTCTGCTCAGCCAGGCCCAAGCAGCTCAGCCAGGCCCAAGCAGTTGAGCCCACAGAAACACTAAAGCCCCCTCAGCCAGGCCCACACACCTCAGCCCACAGATACACCAGAGCCCCCTCAGCCAGGCCGACCTGCCTTATCCCACAGAAACACCAGATGCCCCCCTCAACCAGGCCCACCTGCCTCAACCCACAGGAACACCAGAGCCCAATCAGCCTGTTCACTTCCTACTTTACAGTCTCCTTCAGGGCTGTCAGACTAGGAGCATTTTATCTCCACTTCCACAGCCCTCACGTCTCGGGGCTATATGTCCACTCACTCATAGGGACGTTGTGGGAAACCCTTTCCTTCTCCTCCGGGCCCCTCAATGGCAACTGTGAGAGAACTATTTTGCAGACCTAAGAGAAAGGCCAGGTTTTGTTTCCCATGAGGCTGCAGTGGCTCTTATCACACAGAAGTATGAGATGGTCTGTGGTCTCAGCCCCTAAGCAGACACTGGGACTCTGGGAGCAAATGAGAGGCTCAGTCCAGGACCACAGGCTGCACCCCTTTGGCGGCCCTTCTGGTTTTAACCCTACCTTTGGCCTATCCCTCTGTTTTTTCCTTTTTTTAAAATAAAATCTGTATTTGGTTTTCAGTTGTTTATTTGTTGTTAGAACCACAAATAATCTGTGAAGTGAGACATGTAAAAATAATTGAATATATAATTTTAAAATGCATTAAAATATAAACCTAGCCTAAATCATGTGCAAAAGTCTTGAAAACCCAAGGTACCTTTGCAAATCTGATCAGAGAGCTTTTAGAGAAGTTTAAAGAAAATATTTAATAACTTACAGTTGACAATGGCAATGTTTATTCCTCTGGCAACATTTCCCAGCTTTTCTCCCATGAGCCTGAAATGGAGCTAAGCATTAGTCAAGTACCAAGAGGCGTGCGACTCTCCCCGCTCCACGAAGTCTTCGCCTGACCAAATGTCAGTCTCATCTGCTGTCCCCCACCTTTTCCTTGAAGGTCTGCACTGGCCTTGGTGCAGCTCCTGAGAACACCACCCCCATGCTTACCCACACACATCTACTCCCAATGTCTACAGACTCAGTCCCTCAGAGGACCTGGAATCTCAGGGCACCTGGACACTGCATTCAATCTTATAATTTAGACAAATGGCTAGGGTGAAGAAAAACCAACATTTATTTAGCTCAGACTCTTCACAGATGTACTTTTTTGTTAATTTATTATCTATTTATTGATTGAGGCAGGGTCTCACTCTGTCATCTAGACTGGAGTGCAGTTGTGCGATCTTGGCTCTCTGCAACCTCTGCCTCTCAGGCTCAAACAATCCTTCCATCTCAGTCTCCCAAGTAGCTGGAACTACAAGCATGCACCACTATAACTAGCTACTTTTAAAAATTTGTTTTGTAGAGATGGAGTTTTGCCATGCAGCTAAGGGCGGGTCTTGAACTCTTGAGCTCAAGTGATCTGCCCACTTCAGCCTCCCAAAGCACTGGGATTATAGACATGAGCCACTGTGCCCAACTATGTCACTTAATTTTTAACCTTTAAATTGGAGAATATGAAAAGCCAAATTCAAGAGGATTGTGCCCTAAAATCAGGAAGACTAAATGACTTTCCTGGAGATGGTAATTATTGCTGAAGATCACAGAAATTGTGTGTGTGCATGTTGTACATGTGCATGTTCCCATTGTCAAGTGTCAGAATCAATGACGTTAGCTTTATGAAAAGAATTTGGAAGCTTTCCTCCTTTCTCCATGCTTTGGAATAGTGAACACAAAACTTTAATATTCTGTTTTGACACCTTTACCTAAACTCCCCTATGAGTTTTCTAGGCTTAGTGCTTTTTGATAATTTTAGAGAATATTCCATAATAACTTGAAGCAGAAAGAACTTTCTGATAATAGAAAATTGGCTAATCTAAACCAACTCTCTAATAGAGAAAAACAGAAAACATGAGGCAAGTTTTATTGTTGCTGTTGTTGTTAAAGATCTGGTTGTATACATTAGAGACCAAATAAGGTAGTAAAGAATTTCCCAGGCCAAGATCTGGGAGAAGACTAAATTTCAGGTTGGTAAGTCCAGCATTTAAAACTACTTTTAACCAAGGAGAATTTTCTGATTCCAGAAAAGGTGTGTAAGGATGTGAACAGCTCTTCTGACAACCATGTGAGCCAAGGAAACAGAAGTTGGGAGCCAAGGTCAGGGCCATGTTAAATCTCCCACATCTTATTTGGGCTGAGGCCACAAAGGGTTGAATCCTGAAAGTGAGAGCAAACCAGAAATAAATCAGAGCTTGTATAAACTTCAGCCTAGTTTTTAGTCAACTAGGTGGCCCAGAAAATCTTTAACACTTATTCAGGTCATCCTGTTCTGCTAAAGGTTCCAGGTCCCAATTCCTCAGAAGAAGATATCATCCCATGCCTCAATTTTTCTAAAAAAACAGGTGCAAGATCATATGAAACCTGACACATGAGGAAAGAAGCCAACGCACACAAGAGCCAATGGAACCAGCAGAAAACAGTAGATAACAGTGACAGACTCACAGGCACTCTAAATGGTTGTATACATTAGAGACCAAATAAGGTCTAAATGCTTAAATTAGAGACAAAATGCTAGAGTTATCCAACTCAGACTTTAACTATAATGTATTCAAAAACATGGTTGATAAAATTAAAAATTTCAGAACTGAAAAGTACCAAAACTGACATGCTGATTTAAAAAAGAACCAGAATAAATTTCTAAAACTAAGATAATATAGTAACCTAAAATCAGTAATGAATGAATGGGTTTGACAGCAGATTAGGCACAGTGGAAGAGAGAATCAGTGAATGGAAAACATCTCTGTCCATGATAAAGAGCAGAGAGATAAACAAATGGAAAATACAAAATAGACTGTAGGCTATAGAGAATATAGTAGTGATAAGGTCTAACATATGTTTCATTAAGAATCTCAGAAGAAGAGGAGAAAGTGAATGGGCAGAAGATACAAGAGCAGATAATTTGTTAAATTTGATGAAGGACTTCAATACCTACATATTTAAGAAACTCAAAAAAACTCCAAAGAAGATAAAACAACAAAAGACACACTGGGGTACAAATGTTGAAAACCAAAGACAAGGAATCTCAAAGGTTACAGGGATGAGGGGAATAGGCAGTTACTTTCACAGTAGCAACAATAAGACTGTCAGCTGACTTCTCAAAAAGAAAATATAGAACCTAGAAGACAGTGGAATAGTACCTTGAATGTGCTGAAATAAAATAATGGCCAACACAGCCTGCAAAAGTATTTTTCAGGAACAAAGATGAAATAAAGATATTTCAAAGAAACATAAACTGGAAGGATTCACCATCAGCAGGCCATGCTATTTTTCAGGAATGAAGGTGAAATAAAGATACTTCAGAGAAGCATAAACTAGAAGAATTCACCATCAGCAGAACATGCAGCAGCGTTTGCTCTGTGTCTTTTGCTGTAATAAACCTTACCTATAAGTGTAACATGTTATTGGGTCTTAGGAGTTTTTCTAGAGTATCACCGAATTTGAGGCTAGTTGTGAGAATCCTTCTGCAAAAAAACACTCAACAGAAATGTATGTGCATGTGCACCAAGAGACATAAACAGTACTGGGCATAATAACCCCAAACTGGGGAAGACTCAAATGTCATTCAACCATAGAGTGGATAACTGTAACATATTTATGCAATGCAATATGAGACAGCAATGAACATCTAAGAACAATAGCTACATCCAACAAGAAGGATAAATCTCAGACACAAAAGAGTATTTGGTTTACGATTCCATTTATACAAAGTCCAAAACAGACAACATTAAACAAATGTTTAATTAAATAACAGTATTTTGTAATGCATGCTTAGGCAGTAAAACTACCAAGCAAAGTGAGGAAATTAATCGACATAAAAAAAATCCAGGTTACCATTGGGCAGGAAGGAAAGAGGAAGTTGCATTTGGGAAGGGGTACACAGAGGGCTTATGGAGAGATAAGTGATAGTCTATTTCTTAGCCAGGATGGTGGTTACACAAGTGTTCACCTTATCATAATTTATTACAAAATGATATATTCATCATGTTATTCATTGCAGCATTACTGGTAATACCAAAATATATCAAACATCAGAAATGCCTATCAGTGCAGAACTAGCTGAATAAACTATGACACATCCATGCTATGGAATACCACATATCAATAAAGGAAATGAGGAAAAGCCTTATGCACTGATATGGAATAATCTCTATTAACTGTTAAGTGAAGAAAGCCAAAGTCAAAACTGTGTATAGAGTTTACCACCTTTTATGTAAGAAAGGATATATATGTGTGTGTACATGAGTGTATATGTATATACATGTGTATATACACATATATGTGCATATATTTATACACACATATATATTCACATGTATACATGCACATATATACATGTATACAAAACATACATAGATATGTATTAATTATATATATATAGCTTATTTTTTGCCATTAAAAAATACTGGAAGAATAAATCAAAAACTAATTTAAAAATTAATGGAGATGGGAACAGGAGGTGGGGAGAAAAGGTGGAGAATACAGGGAAGATTTCTCTGAGCCTCCTTTTTTGGAACTGTAATGTTCAAACATAATGCTGATTTCTTAACAACATAAATATATATACAAAAATTAAATGAAACCCAAAGAAAAAGAGAAAAACCTAGCATTGAAAGCAAATGGAAATTAGTCCAATGTAAAATAGCTACAGGGAAAGTAATTATTTCATATGACTGTGGCCATTGCTATGAGTTGAATGTTTGTCACCTCTCAAAGTCATGTGGAAATTTCATTGCTATTGCAACAATATTAAGAGGTGGGACATTTAGGAAGTGATTAGGCCATGACGACTCTGCCCTCCTGAATGGATTAATGCTGTTATCACAGGAGTGGGTGGGTTCCTTATAAAAGGACAACTTTGGCTGGGCATGGTGGCTCACACCTGTAATCCCAGCACTTTGGGAGGTTAAGGCAGGCAGATCACAAGGTCAAGAGATCAAGACCATCCTGGCCAACATGGTGAAACTCTGTCTCTACTAAAAATACAAAAATTAGCTGGGCATGGTGGTGCGCGCCTGTAGTCCCAGCTACTCGGGAGGCTGAAGCAGGAGAACTGCTTGAACCTGGGAGGCAGAGATTGCAGTGAGCCGAGATGGCGCCACTGTACTCCAGCCTGGTGACAGAGAGAGACTCTGTTTCAAAAAAAAAAAAAAAAAGATAACTTCAATGACCTTTTGTCTCTCTCTCTCTGTCTGCTGGAGCTGGGACACCCTTCTACTTCTCCTACTTTGAACATGAGAACTCCAGGCTCTCCAGCCTTTAGACTCCAAGACTGACACCAGCAGACCCCCCATCTCCTATTGATTTTCAAACTGAGAATTACACCATCTGCCTCTCTGGTTCTGAGGCTTTGGTACTTGGACTCAGCCATGTTACCAGCATCCCAGGGTCTCCAACTTGCAGATGGCCTGTCATGGGACCTCTTGGCCTCCATAATTGCATACGCCAATTTCCCTAATGAATAAATCCACTCTTTCCTTTCTCTTCCTACCTCCCACCGCCATTGGCTCTGTCTCTCTGGAGAGCCTTGATTAATATAGACATCTGACTTTTTATACCCTTAATAAAATATTTTTAAACCTGTAAGGAACTGCAAACGACATTTTTTAACTTCGCTCAGTAGTTGTATTGTTAGTAGTCCTGGTATTGCAATTTGAAGGCAAAGGTTAATAGTACTAGGAACCAAGATTCTCAGTGTAAAGGAAGAGTTAAAATGTAAAATCAAAGAACTTAAGGGGTAAGACTCCTGCACTGTTGAATTTGAATTGTAAATGCTAATGTAAATTTATGATTTAGAAACAAATGCATTACTTGGTTCTGTCCACTAAAAGTGGCCATGGGTGTCTAGATCTCAGTTTCTAAATACCATGTCCCATTAAGGAACTGTCCTTTTAGAGAAATGGCTGATTTCAGTCTGAACAAAGAAAGACTCGGCTGTGCTATAAATCAAGGAAGCACAAAAAAAAAAAAAAAAAAAGGCCCACTCAAGAAGAAACAGGTAACTTAAGTAGTGCTGTACTTATTACATCAATTAAATTTGCAGTTAAACACCTCAAAACAAACCCTTCCAAGCCAGGATGACTTTGTTAGGAAATCACACCAAATATTTAACGAAGAAATAGTATCAATCCTATATAGATTTTCCCAAAATATTGAAGAAGTGTGAAATATGGACTGCAAACAGAAACAACACCTGCTTTAATCCAGGAGGGTGAGGATCATAAAATAAAACTAAGAAACTATCAGCTGAATTTTCATATTCCCATGACTTTGAAGGACTTTGCCACATATTCAAAGTAAAGTAGTCTAACTTCGCTTTTTAAAGTAGTCTAACTTTGTTCAGAGCCCACCTGGCCCTGAACACCCCTGAGGCTCCCATGCCCCTACGTCCCCCACATGCCTTTCACTGCATCACTACTGATCCCTACTCAGATCCTAGAGTAGTTGTCTATCATCACCCACAGAACCCTCAGGGCTGTGCTCACTTCAGATTTAAATCCTAAGTATAACTGCAGTCAAATGAAACAGTAAAACCATTCAACACTGGACACATACAGCCATTAGAGACAATCAGCTCCTTCCCTGGTGAATACAGCAGAGCTTTCTCATTTCCACTTGGATGCTCTCAGCCTTTTGCCTGAGACCAACGACATATAGTTCTCTCCTATGGGCAGAACTGCTGCTTGGTCAGCCTCAGGGAAGGTGGAAGAATCAGTAGGATAGCTTTATTTTCCTTCTAAACACTGGTACTTACAGGTTATCCTCAAAGCAGATTTTGGCGTACTTGTTTATGCCACCTCCGCTGAGTAACCTGTAGGCATAGGTGTCAGATGGGCAGGGAGTCCAGTGGTCACATTTTTGCCTTTTGGGGACTGGGGCTGTAATGAATAAGAAAGTATATAGCCGTTAACATCCCACAGTAATTTGCAGATGCACCTGCTGCTTGGTGGAGAGCACCAGCACTTCATACCAGAAACTCCAAGCAGCAGTGGGAAAACCTGAGGGGAAGGATTTCCAGGCTTCACTGAGAATTCCCCTAAAGACACAAAGCTCACTGAATCTGATTTTATTTTAAAGTGACAAATAAGCAAAGAGAGAGAGGGATACTGAGTAGCGTAAAAATTTCAAAAGGGCTGGGAATCACTGCCCATGGCTGCCCATTGTGACGTTCTTGGTGGGCAATGTAATTTGCAGTACAATAAAAGAAAGATTACAGGGGTCTAAGAGAGCTGGTGAGCAAAGACAGCCCTCTGTGGAGCATCTATAAAGCATCCGCATCTACACAGCCTTAGACACCTTAAACACACACACATCACACAACATGCCACAGACACTATAAACACACACACCATACACAGCATACAACACATCACATACTCAACACACTGACACACACACCACACATGCATACACACACACCACATGATGTATCACACACACACCCCACACCATACACAGCACACATTCACACACATCATACAACATACTGCACATCTCACACACACACCATGTACTCACCACACACATATGCACACCATACCATACAGACACACACACACTGTACATGTACACACACACACCACACCACTCCCACACACATTCCCCCCCAACACACACCATATCACACAGACACACACACACTCTATACCACATACATCTGACCACCACAGCTGACCCACTCTCCTTCACTTGAGTGTGAGGAACTGAGCTTTTTGCCCAGGATGCTATGATGTCAGATCCTGGCATAAGCATCCTTATTTCACAGTTGTCAGCAATTTGGGAGGATTGAGGGACCTGAGGCTGGAATGCGAGGAGTCCACCTGGCCCCGAACACCCCTGAGGCTCCCATGTCCCAACAGCCCCCACACATCTTTCACTGCATCACTACTGATCCTGCTCAGATCCCAGAATAGTTGTCTATCATCACCCACAGAACCCACAGGGCTGTGCTCACTTCAGATTTAAATCCTAAGTCTGCAGAAAGGAATTCACAAAGCACTCTCTCACCTTAAGTTTGAGTAGAGACTTGGCTCTATTTTATGAATTACTGTACTCTTAGCACCTTAAACTAAGAAGTATAGTCAGCAAAATGGTAGATTATACATAAAATATCACAAGTAAAGAATCAAAGTAGGGGGGAGGGGGGAGGGATTGCATTGGGAGTTATACCTGATGTAAATGACGAGTTGATGGGTGCAGCACACCAACATGGCACAAGTATACATATGTAACAAACCTGCACGTTATGCACATGTACCCTACAACTTAAAGTATAATAATAATAAATAAATTTAAAAAAAAATAATCAAAGTATACCACTATAGAAAACCATATAATCGGAAACAAAGACAGTAAGACAGGAAGAAAGGAAAAAAGGATCTACAAAACAACCAGGAAACAATGAACAAAATGGAAGCAGTAAAGCCTTATCTATCAATAATTACCTCAAATGTAAATGAATTAAATTCTCAAAAGATATAGATTAGCTTGATGGATTTAAAAACAAACACAAAAACAAGACCCAACTATATGTTGCCTATAGGAGACTCACTTCACCTTTAAAAAATGTATAGATTGAAAATGAAAGGATGGAAAAAATATTTCATGCAAATGGAAACCAAAAGAGAGCAGGGATAGCTATATTTACATCAGTTTAAACAGACTTTAAGTCAAACTTTGAAAAAAGGCAAAGATGGTAATTATATGATAATAAAGGAGTGAATTCATCAAGAAGACATAATTGTGTGTGTCTGTATGTGTGTGTGTGTGTGTGTATATATATATATGCACCAAACATCAGAGCACCTAAATGCAAAAATTAAGAGATCTGAAGGCAGAGATAAACTGTAATACAATAATAGTAGTGGATGTCAATATCCCATTTTCAACAACAGATCAGCCAGGCAGAAAATTATTTAAAAATTAAATTTTGTCTTAGTCTGTTCAGGCTGTTTTAAAAATATACCTTAGGCTAGGTAATTTGTAAATAATACAAATTTATTTCTTAAACTTCTTGTTGTTTTTGAGATGGAGTCTCACTCTGTTGCCTAGGCTGGAGTGTGGTGGCATGATCTCGGCTCACTGCAACCTCTGCCTCTCAGGTTCAAGTGATTCACCTGCCTCACCCTCCCAAGTAGCTGGGACTACAGGCACGCACCACCACATCTGGCTAATTTTTGTCTTTTTAGTAGAGATGGGGTTTTGCCATGTTGGCCAGGCTGGTCTTGAACTCCTGACCTCAGGTGATCTACCCACCTCAGCCTCTCAAAGTGCTGGGATTACAGATGTGAGCCACCATGCCTGGTCTATTTCTAGAGGCTGGGAAATCCAAGGTCAGGGTGCTAGCAGATACAATGTCTGATGAGGGCCCATTTTTCATAGATTGCACCTTGTTGCTGTGTCCTGACATGGTGGAAAGGGGCAAACATGCCCCCTTCAATCTCTTTTATAAGGGTGTTAATACCATTCATAGGGGCTCTAATCCCATTCATAAGTCTTCACGTCTTACTTTCCACAAGGCCCTACCTCTTAATACTATCAGATGAGTGATGAGGTTTCAACATATAAATACTGATGGGACATCAACTCAGCATAGGAGACTTGAATTGCTCTTTATACCAAATGCATCTAATAGACATATACAGAGCATTCCATTCAGCAGCAACAAAATATCCATTATTCTCAAGCACACATGGAGTGCCTTCCAGGACAGACCATATATCAGGTCACAAAACAAAGCTTAACAAAAACGTAAGAAGATTGAAATAGCATCAAGTATCTTTTCCTACTACCATGGCATGAAACTAGAAATCAATAATAGGAGTACATTAGGCCGTTATCCCATTGCTATAAAGAAATACCTGAGACTGAGTAATTTATAAAGAAAAGAGATTTAATTGGCTCATGGTTCTGCAGGTTGTACAGGAAGCATGGTGCTAGTATCTGCTTAGCTTCTGGGGAGGCCTCAGGAAACTTAAATCATGGTGGAAGGCAAAGTGGGAGCATGGCCAGAGCAGGAGCAATAGAGAATGAGGGTGGGAAGGAGGTGCCACACACTTTTAAACAACCGAATCTCATGAAAATTCACTATCATGAGCACTGCATCAAGGGGATGGTGCCAAACCATTCATGAGGCATCCACTCTTATGATCCAAACACCTCCCACCATGCCCCACCTCCAACAACAGGGATTAAAATTTGACATGAGATTTGTTGGGGACATAAATCCAAATCATATCATTTTGCCCCTGGTCCCCCAAACATCTTGTCCTTCTCACATTGCAAAATACAATTATGCCTTCTCAATAGTCCCCCAAAGTCCAAAATCATTCCAGCATTAACTCAAAAGTCCAAAATCCCGTCTCATCTGAGATAAGGCAAATCTCTTCCACCTACAAACCTGTAAAAATCAAAAATAAGTTATTTACTTCCAAGACACAATGGAGGTACAAGCATTGGGTAAAATATTCCCATCTTAAAAGGGAAAAATCAGCCAAAAGAAAGAGGCTACAGGCCCCACACGAGTCCAAAACCCAGCAGGGTAGTTATCAAATCTTAAAGCTCCAAAACAATCTCCTTTTACTCCATGTCTCACATCCAGGGTACACTGGTATGACGGGTGGACTCTCAAGGCCTTGGGCAACTAGTCCCACCCCAGTGGCTTTGCAAGGCTCAGTCCCTGAGGCTGCTCTCACAAACTGGCATTAAGTTTCTGTGGCTTTTCCATGCTGAGGGTGCAAGCTGCCAGGATCTGCCACTCTGGGGTCTGGAGGATGGTGGCCCTCTTCCCACAGCTCCACTAGGCAGTGCTCCAGTGGGAACTAGTGTGGGGGCTCAAACCCCACATTTCCCCTTTGCACTGTTCTAGTAGAGGTTCTGCCCCTGCAGCGGCTTCTGCTTGAGCACTCAGGATTTCCCATGTATTCTCTGAAATCTAGGTGGAGGCTCCCAAGGATTAACTCTTGCATTCTGTGCACCTGCAGCCTTAATATCATGTGAACGCCCCCCAGGCTTATGGCCTGAACCCTCTGAAGCAGCAGCTTCAGCCGTACCTGGGCCCCTTTGAGCCATGGCTGAAACAAGAGCTGCTGAGATGCAGGGAATAGCAGGTTAGCGGGGCCCTGGGACTGACCCATGAAACCATGCTGTATTCTTAAACTTCTGGGCCTGTGTGACAGGAGGGGCTGCGGCAAAGGTCTTTGAAATGCCTTTGGGGCCTTTTTCCCATTGTCTGGCTAATAGCACTAGGTTTCTTTTCACTTATGCAAATTTCTGCAGCCTGCTTGAATTCTTCCTGTGAAAATAGGTTTTTCTCTTTTACCACATGGCCAGGCTGCACATTTTCTGAACTTTTATGCTCTGCTTCCCCTTTAAATATAAGTTCCAACTTTAGGTCACTTCTTTGCTCACACTTATAAGCACAGGTTACTAGAAGCAGACAGGTCATATCTTAAATGCTTTGCTGCTTAGAAATTTATTCCATCAGATACCCTAAATCATCAGTCTCAAGTTCAGAGTTCCACAGATCCCTAGGTCAGGGGCACAATGCAGCCAAGCTCTTTGCTAAGGCATAATAAAAGTGACCTTTGCTCCATTTCCCAATAAGTTCCTCATTTCCATCTGAGACTTCTTCAACCTGGCCTTCACCATCCACCTCATTATCAGCATTTTGGTCACAACCATTCAACTAGTCTCTAGGAAGTTCCAAACTTTCGCTCATCTTCTTGTCTTCTGAGCCTCCAAAGTTTTCCAATCTCTGCCTGTTTCCCAGTTCCAAAGTTGCTTCCTCATTTTCATATATCTTTATAGCAATGTTCCACTCCTAGTACCAATGTTCTGTATTAGTCCATTCTTGCACTGCTATAAAGAAATATCTGAGACTGGGTAATTTAGAAAGAAAAGGGTTTTAATTGGCTCACAGTTCCACAGGCTGTACAGGAAGTATAATGCTAGCATCTTCTCAGCTTCTAGGGAGGCCCCAGGAAACTTATAATCATGGCAGAAGCAACAGGGGTAGCAGGCATATCACATGGCCAGAGCAGGAGCAAGAGAGAGAAGAGGGAGGTACCACACATTTTTTAACAACCAGATCTCGTGAGAACTCACTCATTATCATGAGAACAGTACCAAGAAGATGGTGCTAAACCATTCATAAGAAATCCATTCCCACGAGCCAATCACATTTCACCAGGCCCCATTTCCAACACTGAGGATTACAATTCAACATGAGATTTGGTGAGGACATGGATTCAAGCCATATCAGAAAGTAATTTCAGAAAATTCACAAATATATAGAAATCAAACAACATTGGCTTCTGAACAGCCAATGGATCAAAGAAGAAATTAAAAGGGAGATTAAAAACTATCTTGAGACAAAAAAATACAAAAATAAAACCAGAAACACAACAAATTAAAACTTATGAGATACAGCAAAACAGTTCTAAGAGGAGTTTATAGTAATAAATGCGTACATTAAAAAAAGATCTCACATAAACAACCTAAGGTTATACATCAAGAAACTAGAAAATGAAGAACAAACTAAGCCCAAAGTTAGAAGGAAAAAAATGACAACAATCATAACAGAAGTACATGAAATGGAGCCTAGAAAAACAATAGAAAAGGTCATAAAAACAGACTTGGTTTTTTGAAAAGAGAAAAAATTGACAAACCTTTAGCTAGAGTAAGAAAAAAAGAAAGAGAAGACTCAAATAAAATCAGTAATGAAAGAGCAGACATTACCACTGATACCACAGAAACACTGAAGTATCATAAGAGACTATTGTGAACAATTATACACCAAAAAAAGGAATAGACCAATAAATGTAAGGAGACTAAGTCAGTAATAGAAAGTCTTCATCAAAAAAAAAAAAAAAAAAAAAAAAAAAAAAAAAAATCTCAGGACCAGATGGCTTCATGGCTGAATTTTACCAACCAATTAAAGAACTAATACCAACCAATTTCAAACTCTTCCGAAAAACTGAAGAGGAAGGAATGCTTCCAAACTCACTTTATGAGGCCAGTATTACCCTGATACCAAAGCCAGACAAGGGCACTACAGGAAAATAAAAGTGTAGGTCAATATCCCGGATAACATAGATGCCAAATTCCTCAACAAAATATGTATACTAGCAAATTGAATTCAACAAGACATTAAAAAAATCATTCGCCATGTGTATTAGTCCATTCTTGCACTGCTATAAAGAAATGTCTAAGATTGTGTAATTTATAAAGAGGTTTAATTGGCTCATGGTCCTGCAGGCTTTACAGAAAGCTTGGTGCTGGCATCTGCTTAGCTTCTAGGGAGGCCTCAGGAAGCTTACAATCACAATCATGGTGGAAGGTGAAGGGGAGCAGGCATGTCACATGGTGAAAGTAGGAGCAAGTGAGATAGAGTGGCAGGGGGAGGTGCCACACACTTTTAAATTACCAGATCTCACAAGAACTCACTATCACAAAGGCAGCACCAAGCTGTAAAGGATGCACCCTCATGATCCAAATACCTCCCCCTCCAGGCTCCACCTCCAGCATTGGGAATTACAATTCCAAATGAGATTTGGGCAGGGCCAAATATCTAAACTAAATCACCATGACCAAGAGGGACCTATCCTTGCAAGGACAGATGCAAGGATGATTCAACATATACAAATCAATAATGTGATATACCACATCAACAGAATGGACAAAAGCTGTATGATAATGTCATATGGTTTAGACAGAAAGTAGAAGCAAGAAAAGAATTTGACAAAATTGAAATCCTTTCATGATAATGTTCCTTAACACAATAAAGACCACATATGAAAAGCCCACAGTTAACATCATAGTATCAACTCAAGTTAATGGAGAAAGGACAGTCCCTTCAATAAATGGTATTGGGAAAACTGGATCTCCATATGCAGAAGAATGAAATTAGATCCTCATCTCACACCACATAAAAAAGTCAACTCAAAATAAATTAACGACTTAAACATAAGACCTGAAAATATGAAATTACTAGATAAAATATAAGGGAAAAGCTCCATGATGTTGGTTTGGGCAATGATTTGGGGAATATGCCCTAAAAATACAGGCAACACAAGCAAAAATTGGCAAAGGGAATTACATCAAACCAAAAAGTTTCTGCACAGCAAAGGAAACAATCAACGGAGTGAAGAGATAACCTACAAAATGGGGGAGAATGTTTGCAAAGTGTAAATCTGGTAAGTGATTAATATTCAAAACATACAAGGAACCCAAAAAACCAATAACAAGAAAACAAATAAAAAACCTGATTGAAAAATGGGTAAAGAACTTGATAAAGATTTTTCCAAATAAGACATACAAATAACTAAAACGTATATGAAAAAATGTTCAATATTACTGACAATCAGGGCAATGCACCAGCTCACACCTGTTAGAATGGCTATTACTAATAACAGGAAAGATAACGAGTGTTGGTGAAGATGTGGAGCAAAGAAAACCCTATACGCTATTGGTGGGAACATAGGTTAGTATAACCATTATGGAAAAACAGTATGGAGATTCCTCAAATAATTAAAAGTAGAATATATGATTCAGCAATCTCACATCTGAGCATACATCCAAAGGATATGAAATCAGTATGTCAAACAGAGATCTGTACTCCCAGGTTCACTGCAGCATTATTCACAATAGCCAAATACGGAATCAACCTACGTGCCCATCGACGAATGAATGAATAAGGAAAATGTGGTATAATAGAGTGCACGATAAAATACTATTCAGCCTAAAAGAGAAGGAAATCCTGCCATTTGTGACAAGGTAGATGAATGTGGAGGACATTATGCTAAGAGAAACAACACACCCACAGAAAGACAAACACCACGTGTTCTCACCTACATGTGGAATCTAAACAAGTTGAACTCATAGAAGCAGAGAGTAGGATGGTGAGAGGAGGATGGTCTTACCAGAGGCCAGAGGTTCAGGGTTTGCGAAGATGTTGGTCGAAATGTACAAAGTTTCAGCTACACAGGAGGAATAAGTTCAACAGATCTATTGCACATCATAGTGACTACAGTTAATAACAATATACAGTGGTCTTCCTGTCATTCACAAAGGGTACATTCCAAGATACCAGGTGGATGCATGAAGCCACAAATAGTACAGAACCCTATATATACCAGTTGGGTATCCCTTCTCCAAAATGCTTGGGACCAGCAGTGTTTCAAATTTTTTTGGATCTTGGAATGTTTGCAGTATGCTTACCAGTTGAACATCCCAAATCTGAAAATCCCAAATCCAAAATCCTCCGATGAATATTTCCTTGGAGTATCATGTCGCTGCTCAAAAAGTTTTAGATTTTGAAGCATTTCAGGTTGTGTGTTTTCAGATTTGGGATGCTCTACCTATATTATTATTATTTTTTTCCTATACAGACATACCTGTGATAAAGTTTAATTTACAAATTAGGCAAAGTAAGAGATTAACAACAATTAACAATACAGTTTAATTTATAAATTAGTTGGAGCAAGAGATTAACAACTAACTCTAATAAAGTTACATGAATGTGGTCTCTCGCAAAATATCTTACTGTATTTATTGAAGTTCTTAGCAAATTCAGCAAACGATTTTTTTCTTTCCTCATGAAATCGAGAGCTTTCACCTTTTCACTTAAAGAAAGTACTTTCCAGCTGGGCATGGTGGTTCATGCCTGTAATCCCATACTTTGGGAGGCTGAGATGGGCAGATCACCTGAGCTCAGGAGTTGACCAGCCTGGCCAACATGGCAAAACCCTGTCTCTGCTAAAAATACAATGAGCCACGCATGGTGGTGAGCACCTGTAATTCCAGCTACTTGGGAGGCTGAGGCAGGAGAATCACTTGAACCTGGGAGGCGGAGGTTGCAGTGAGCAAAGATGGCGCGACTGCACTCCAGCTTGGGTGATGGAGCATGACTTCATCTCAAAAAAAAAAAAAAAAGGAAGAAAGCAAGCAAGCAAGCACTTTCCGGCTTCTCTTTGGCATATCCAAGTTGCCAGCACCTCTACTCTTGCTCTGTGGAGCCATTATTCAGTAAAATAAAGGTGACTTGAACACAGATACTGTGACAGTCAATCTGATGACCAGGCTGGCTCCTAAGTGACTAACAGGCAGGGAGTGCGTACAGCACCGTGATGCTGGGCAAAGGGAAGATTCACGTTCCCCGTGGGATAAGGCAGGACAAGGCGAGAAGGTGTGAGATTACATCACACCAATCAAAATGGCACACAATTTAAAACATATAAATTGCTTTTTTCTGGGGTTTTCCATTTAGTATATTTGCACTGTGAATGGCCAAAGGTAAGTGAAATCACAGAAAGCAAAACCACAGATAAGTAGGGGGAACTACTGCATTGTATACACGAAAATCACCATTAGAGTACATTTTAAGTGTTTTCATCACATAAAAATGTTAAATATGTGAGGTGATGCATGTTAAGTGGCTTGATTGGGCCATTCCACAATGTATACGTATATCAACACATGCTGCCAATGAATTAATTAAAGATAAAAGCTATCATGGGCCGGGCGCGGTGGCTCAAGCCTGTAATCTCAGCACTTTGGGAGGCCGAGATGGGCGAATCACGAGGTCAGGAGATCGAGACCATCCTGGCTAACACGGTGAAACCCCGTCTCTACTTAAAAAATACAAAAAAACTAGCCGGGCGAGGTAGCGGGCGCCTGTAGTCCCAGCTACTCGGGAGGCTGAGGCAGGAGGATGGCGTGAACCCGGGAGGCGGAGCTTGCAGTGAGCCGAGATCCTGCCACTGCACTCCAGCCTGGGCGACAGAGCAAGACTCCGTCTCAAAAAATAATAATAATAAAATAAAAAAGCTATCATGACCAGGGCAAACAGCACTGGTGCTGGAAGGGCCTGCTGGAGAAAACTGGGCACAGAGAGGTGCTGTGACATCAGAGCAAGCTGTCAGGGCCGAGCCGGACGTGGTCTGGGTTTCTTGGTGACCACAGTCCTCCATTCCCAGTAGGTGAAAACACAGAGCTCTCCCGTGAGTGCTCACACCAATCCTGAAGGCTGGCCCCCTCCTTCAGATCTTTCTCCTTGCCGACCCCATCTCATCTCAACACTCCAGCCTACCCCAGTACCACCCAGCCCCACTCCCTGTTTTATTTTATTCCTTAGCAGTTAACACTCAAATAGCCTACAGTTTCTTTTCTCTTTTTAAAAATACTCAGCCAGGCACGGTGGCTCAGGCCTGTAATTCCAGCACTTTGTGAGGCCAAAGCGGGTGGATCTCCTGAGGTCAGGAGTTTGAGACCAGCCTGGCCAATGTGGTGAAACTTTTCAAACAATTAACTTAATGTTTTTGCTTTGTTTTGTTTTTTGTCAATTTCCAGATACCTAAATTTAAAGCAAGTGTCCAATTGCTCACATGAAAACGTGCTATAGACCAGTTTTTCCACTGTTTCTAGATTTTTGGACACTCTGCATTTTGTTCCTTTTTTTCAATTTAATAATTATACTCATTACTTAGGTATTTGCCTGAAAACACATTGAATATAGCATTTGAAAATGTAACTGACAGTTTAAAAGTAGGTGTGTCCTGGTTCCCAACTTTGCAGATACCCTGTGTATGCAAATTCGTGTATTCTCTCAATTCAGAGAGAATACACGAATGGGAATACTCAGGAATCCTCCCCTGGAGCCTGTGCTCCCCTTTAGCGTTGGCGACCTGTTCCCTTCACAAGCGCACAGACCTATCCACTTTCCCGTGGGCAGTGCTGTTCTCAGCACGGCAGCTCCATGGTTCGTTTAACCAGGACCTGCTCTCAGAGACTTATGAACTGTGTCTCGGAAACACTTCCAGGTCTTTTTGTCATCATCAGGATGCTGCAGGGAGTAACCTGGATACAGAATCCTCTCAGTTGGAGGACGAAGAGGATGCGTGCCTCTACACAGACACGCTGTGCATGCTGACAGGTGTGGTACGCTTACTCACAGAGGTGGATGGCATGCCACACCCATGGCCCTGATGGTTCCTAAAAGATAAAACCACCTCTGCATCCTGGAGGGTATGGTCATTAGGACAACAGTATGGCAGCAGCTTAGCACAAGAGGTAGCAAGGGAAGATGGAAAAGGTAGTTTTCCTTTGTGGTGAAGCCAGCTGAACCATTACAAATGGGCAAACAGGATCTGAAGACACCACAAAGGAGGCAAAGAGAAGATCCCCACCATGAGGGTATGAAACTAGAAATTAATCACAGGAATAATTTCAGGAAATCTACAAATATGTAGACATTTAACAACATGTTCCTGAACAACCAATGGATCAGAGAAGAAATTAAAATGGATTAGAGAAGAAATTAAAAGGGAAATTAAAAAATATCTTAAGACAAACAGAAATGGGAACACAAGATGAATAAGGCAGTGTCTCTTTGCAACTAAACTGGTATAAATATCTGGTCCTCATATTTCTCCAGTCTCTACTAACCTTTGGGATGATTCTGGCTCCTGTGCAAGTCACATGTTCTGGTCAATAAACCTCAAAAGCAATATAGGAAGCAGAGAGAAGTTAAGCCTATATTCAAAGTTAAACCTTTAACTAACGAGGGAGGAGAGGATAACAAAGCCAAGGAGTACTTCTTTCCAGAAATGGTGGAAAGATTTATAAAATAATCCGTGTTTTGTGATTTAGCTAAGGGTTGTGCCTGCAAACATATCGAATAACAGTTTTGACCTAAAAATACATTTTTCATTCTGAAACTAGCAGTAAATGCTTTCCAGGTAAAGTTTATTTCAGATGCATTAAATATTTCTTTTATAAGCACCCTGGGAGGCTGAAGGGCCACAGGGTACCTGGGCTTTCCTCCCACCTGACATCTGCATTCTTTGTTTCCCGGCTTTCCATGGCTCTGGCACCAACAGGCACTGGGAACCTTTGCAATGATCAAAGGGCACCAGGCCTGGCCTCAATCCCATGACAGGTTCCCAAGGCAGGAGCAGCAGCTTCTAAACTTAGGTGGAGGGAAAGGAGGAGCTTGGGTGAGAAGAGCCCCAACTGGAGAACAGTGGGCTGAGTTCTAGCCTAACTTGTTCCTGTCCCTCCTCCTGCCTCAGGGGCTGGGGCTTAGGGTGCACAGGCCTACACAGGCCTGCCCAGCACTCCCACCCTTGGACCCAGGACACTCACCCAAAGGGCTGGTGCTGGAGTTTCCAGCGGGGCCATTGTGGGGGTCCCATAGGGATGCTCTCCCCAGGGACTCCTCCTACGGGGTCAGCAGCAGAACGAGCAGGTCCCCACTACAGGGCCTGGCAGCCCGTCAGCCAGGAGCATGGCCTCCTCCCCAGCTTCCAGACTTGCAGCCCCTGGAGCTCTGCAAAGTGAGAGTCCTGTTTCATGCGGACATGTGCAGGTGGGCTTTCCAGAAGGGAGGCGTTTGATGTGCCTCATACGCTCCAGGGAGTATGTGGCTTTAGTGACTAAGGATGACACCCAGATGGGCCTTTGTGTTTCCTCACAGGGCCTGGGAATGGGCAGGGAACCCATGTGTCATTAAAAAAAAGAGTCAGTAGGCTTTCTGAGTCCTCCATCCATTTCCCAGAAGCACAAAGTATCATCACGTGAATGAAGAAAGAAGACCATGTTCCTAACTCAGTGTGCGGTTGGAGGGTGGAAACAGCTCCTGGGAAAACAGTTCTTTCCAAACCCTGCCTAGAGAACCACATCAAGGTCTTCAGTGTTTTTCCTGGAATTCCTTACCCCAAACAATCAAAAGGTAAAGTTCCTGTGGCTTACGTAGAAGCCAGTGTCCCAGCCAGGGAGAACAGTGGGCCTTCTATTTAGTCTCCTGTTTTTTATGCCTCATGAAAAGTTGGCTTGTTTAAGACTGAAAGCCTCCAGCAGCGACACCATTCCCTAAGATGCAGTCGGCCTTCTGCTGTCAGTTTCAGTCTAAGAAATTATTCTCTTGCTGAGGAAAATCCACCTGATTCCTCGTCCTTACGGGCAACTCCTGGTTTATAATACGATAGCTACTTTACCCGGCTCTGAAAGTAGCGACAGCAATGAGAACCTAGCTATGGAGCTCGTGCAGCCTTGCGTCTGGACTCTCCTGGTGGCTTTCCCCAGATGTGCTGTAACCACAGGAATGTGTACACTGGGACTTGGAAGAGTGGAGAGGAGGTTTTATGAAATTCAGATACAAATCACAAAGAACCTTAGATTTAAAAGAAACCATAACAACTGCTTAGTTCCAGGATGATCAAATTTGGCTCTGTATGAAGCCAAGTTTAAAACATTAAAATAAATACAGGTTCTTAGCTTCCACCCTGGACCTAGGGAGCTTTGAATTTCCCAGAGTGGGGTCCAGGAATCTGTCTTTTAAAAATACTTCCTGATTTGGGAACAATGATCTCATTTTAACTCCTATAAACAAGGAAGATTATTCCAGAGGGTAGGAGATCCATGCAGTCACTAGAACTATCGAGTCATGAAATAAGATCCTGTCAATATAGACTAGGCAAACAAAGGAGGTGGCTGTTTGCATATGGCATTCTGACCATTTCAATTACCTCATTGTTCTATAGGAGATTAAAAGTCCAGTCTGCAAAATCCAAAGACCAGAAGCCATCAAAGAGTGTTTGTTTCTCTGCTAATCAATGCTAATTATTTATTAGGTGCTTCTGAGTCCAGTGAAAGTAGTATGGCTGGGTGTGCATTTGGCTAAGGGAAGCCACTGTCAAAAGTTGCTGAACTCCCCCCGCCCCGGGTTGGTGGCCATTCCCAGCACTGTGTCACCTTTATTAAGCCTTAAGCCTTTGCCACCAAGTGAGAGTAGCATTGCTCCTATATGACTTTAGCCAGAGGGCACTGCAGTGAATCCTACACAATGTGCTTCCGGGGTAATCCTGGGTTTTACTAAGGACAGCGATATTTCAGAGGACATGGCACCATTGGAGGTAGATGTCATCTCAAGACTGGAAAGAGCCTTAGGTATAGGTGGCATCTGCTATGCACCCTCACTGACAGATAAGGAACAACTCCAAGATGTTAACAGCGAGTTAGTGGCAAGATTAGCATTACATGTTAGTTTTCATGACTTGAATTTCAGTGTTACCTCAACTATGGCCATTTAAGAGTTGTCAGTTCATTTTGTTTTGGTTGAGAGTCTAGGGAGGTGACTGAACACAGCTGATGTGTTTGGTTTAGTTCTGTTTTACAAGACTTTCTGAGAAAATGATGGCCCTCCCTAAGATCTGACTATATGCAAGACAAAGTCAACAGGGTGCTGTTTCTAGTGACTCTCCCCTGAAGCTCACCTGTACAGCCTGGGGCTGTGAGCTGTGTGTGGGCTACACATGGCTCTAAACTAGATTCACTCCTTTACTCACTCACAAACATTTATTAAACACCAGAAACTGGCCTAGATTCTACAGGTATAGCATGAATAGAATAGCTCACACACAAATAGAAGAGGCAGAAAGTAAAGTCAAAGAATATATATATATATATATATATTTTTTTTTTTTTTTTTGAGACAGTCTCACTCTGTCACCCAGGCTGGAGTACAGTGGTGCCATCTTAGCTCACTGCAACTTCCACCTCCTGGGTTCAAGTGATTCTCCTGCCTCAGCCTCCCAAGTAGCTGGGACTACAGATGCCCACCACCATGCCTGGTTAATTTTTGTATTTTTAGTAGAGACAGAGTTTCACCATGTTGGCCAGGCTGGTCTTGAACAACTGACCTCAAGTGATCCACCCACCTTGGCCTCCCAAAGTGCTGGGATTACAGGCGTGAGCCATGACACTCGGCCAAAGATCTTTTCAGATGATGATATGCGCTATGTACAAAGTAGGCATTAATCTAATCGCTCAATATAGATAAGAAACTCCCTGCAAATAAAGTAGGAAAAGAGAACAGCCCAACAGAAAAGCCAGCGAAGTGGGAATTTGTGATTTACAGAATGGGGCGATGGGGACAAAGGCTTCATAAACGTGCCGCGCGGTCACAGCCTGCCCGGAGCAGCCCTTGGCTCTGGCTGCCGTGGGAAGAGCTCAGCACCCTCTTGCATGGGCCCTCCGGCATCGGCACTCTGCATCCGGTGTGCACCCACTGGGGTTCTAGTGAGCGCGAGTTTTTCTCCTAAGCTGTTTCTCATTCCTCCTCCTGTCTGTCAGAAAGAAATAGCAGCCTCAGGCTCAACTTGGTGTTCATAAACTCATTGGTAACCTGAGAGCTGCCTGTTGGTGCAGTGAGGTCCCCGGAGCACCTCTCAGGATGGGCCAACTCAGGAAGGTGGTTCCTGAAGCTTGCAGGTGAATATGGGGAGGAGGGAGCTCCATGCACCAGGTGTTGGAGGAAGGCCTCTAGCTTGGCTCAGTCAAATTAAGGGCATCATGGGCATAATGTCTCCAGCTGCCCTATGGCCAAATAGTTCCACTCCTAGGTAGATATATCCCAAAGGAAATTTCACCCAAGTCTATCCCTGCAGCAGAACAGCAAGGAGGTGAGGAGCTGGAGGCCAGTCCGGGCTTGACCTCAAGTGCACAGAGTGGGAAATGGGCCTAGGCGGGATGGTGTGGAGCATGGCCCTCTGAGAGACCTCCATGAAGATGCGCCCTCAAGGCTTGGTCCTGAAGGACAAAGGAGAACTAGAATGGGGTCTACAAAATGACACTGAAGGACATGCCTGCCAAACACAGTGGCCCATTCTGCAGTCAGATATTCAAACATAAAGGCATCCTTAAACACCTCAGGGGTGTGGGGAACTGAAGACGGAAGTGGGAATAAAAGGGAATCAGTATACAAAACCAAGGAGGCCCTGCACAGTGTGATAAAAACTTTAACTTGATCCTTGGTTCAGTGGTTAAGAAGAAAATGAGGGGTGGGGTAGGGGGGTGGGGTAGAGACAGAGAGATGGGGAGGAAGGGAGGAGGGCGATCCAGGCAACTGGGCTTCACAGGATGAGAAGGAGCCAGGTAAGAGCCAGGGTTCTGTGCCTTGCTGGGTGAGGACAGTCTTTCACACCACAGATGAACCCAGTGTGAGCCTCAATCCTCCCAGTAATAAGAGGACTAGAGAAACACAGAGAGAGGCCCTAGCAGGAGCAGCTGGTGCTCAAACAGATTTCCAGCAACCACAGGGATCACATGAGGGGCAGAAGAGGCCGTGTCTAGAAAGGAAATTCAGCGAGACACACTGATGAGCTCAGATTCAGCCTATGTAGAAATGATGGGGAGGCAATCTCCATGGCATGAACACAAGGAGAGTGTAGACCTGCAAGGATAAGGAGGATGGGGTCCAAGACCAGAACGAAAGGCCCTCTGCAGCTGCACTTAGGAAAGGATAGGTAAGCAGGTGGACAAAGCAGGGTGCACACGGATAAAGGAAAGCCTGAAAGCCGCCAGGGGTGAGACGCTACAGCTGCGGCATGGCAGTAAGGCCTGGAGACTCAGGGGTCTCACTCCCCATAATCTTGGCCATGAAGCTGGTAAAGTGCTCGGTGCCTCAGTTTCCTCAGGAGGCAAGCACTGATGTTCAGCGCTACAGTGATTGTCCAGTGACACAATAAAGGTGCTCAGAGAAACAAGTGGATACCAGGAGCTCTCTCCTGGTCCTTGCTGTTGAAAAGAAAGTCTGCAAGTTCTTATTTTTCAGGTGGGGGTACCTTGGCATCAAATGAGCTCCTACATGGGCCCGAGGACTCTCGATCCTTCATCTCTGGGGAATGATGGAGGCCAAGGGCATCATGGGAATGGCAACAAATGTCTCCAGCTTGCCAGAAAGCTGGATTCTAGAACCCAAAGGTCAATGAGCTCAACATTAATGCCAGTTCTAGAAGAGGTGGCTGGGAGCTCCAATATGAAAGAAAGTGAGCAGGAACCAGCAGTGCCACTCCAAGAACCAGTTGCATGGACTGAACCTCACTGTTCCTGTCCTTAAAACAGGGTCACTGTATTGCAAAGCCCCTTCCTTAACTAATGAAGCCACTCAGTCAACGTATACTTATTGAGGGACTCCTTTGTTTTTGGTAGGCAGTTCGGGGATGGAGCTGTTTAAAATCTCTCCAGCCAGCTGCAGTGAGCCAGGATCCTGTCAGTGCACTCCAGCCTGGGCAACAGAGCAAGACCCAGTCTGTATCAGTTCATTCTCATGCTGCTATGAAGAAATACCCAAGACTGGGTAATTTATAAAGGAAAGAAGTTTAATTGACTAGCAGTTCTCCAGGGCTGGGGAGGCCTCAGGAAACTTACAATCATGGCGGAAGAGGAAGGAAACATGTCCCTCTTCACATGGTGGCAGCAAGAAGAAGAAGAATGAGAATTGAGCAAAGGGGGAGCCCTTATGAAACCATCAAATCTTGTGAGAACTCACTCACTATCATGAGAACAGAAGCATGGGGGTAACTGCCCCCATGATTCAATTACTTCCCACTGGGTCCCTCCCATGAAACATGCAGATTATGAAAACTACAATTCAAAATGAGATTTGGGTGGGAACACAGCCAAACCATGTCACTGTCTCAATAAAAAATGTAAATAAATAAAAAATAAAATCTCACCAGCCTTAGGCTACACAGATCAGGAAACTGAGGGCAGGGAGGAGTTGGTTACTGGGTCTTCTGGGCCCTGGGTATGAAGAAAACATGATGCAGTGGCTGGAGTTTGGCCAGCCTGAGCGGGCAAGCTGGAAAAGGAGGAGGAGGAGGGACAGGAGAAGGAGGATGATGGAGGCGGGGAGGGGATGGAGGATGAGGTAGAAGAGAAGATGAGGAGGAGCGGGGAGAGAAGGAAAGAAGGTGGGGATATGAGGAAAGAGGAGAGAAATAACAAGAGGAAGAGAAGGGAGGAAAGGAGAGGAGGAGGAGAAAGAGGGGCAAGAGGAGGAAAAGGGGGAGAAGGGGGAAGAGGGGGAGGAGGATAGAGGGAGGAGGATGGGGAGGAGGAGAAGGGAAAGGAGGATGAGGAAGAGGACAAAGAGGAGGAGGAGGAGGGAGATGAAGGGAGATCTAAGAAGAGGAGGAGAGAAGGGGAGGCGGGGAAGGAGTAGCAGCAGCAACAGCCCGTGGGGGCCTGGGCAGGAACGCACAAAGATGCCACCCTGAGGATAATATGGGGAAAAGGTGGTGGGAAAGCTGGGGCCCAGCATCTGAGTCCCCCCTAGTTCTAGCAGCTCTGGGTTTGGCGATGTGGTAGTCTGGAAAGCAGTTCCAGAACACTGGTGCTGACAGACTGAATGACCAAGGGTTGAGGGTGAGAGGAAGGACAGAAAGTGGCGTGTAGTAGGTCAGTCCTCTCAGGGTCTGAATCGTTTGCCCTTGAGCCGTCTCGCTGTGCACTAGTGCCGTGCTGCAGTCGTTAGAGGGTCCTGATTCCAGACATTTCTTCTCAGACACTGTGTCTACCTAATCTCCAGAGGTGAAATTTATAAAAGGTAGTTTGGGACAAAGATTATATGCTTTCTTGCTTTTAGATTTATAAAGCACTATAAATACATATATTTTATTATTCTTTGAGATACAGGAAGTTACAGTTCAGAATTTCCTAACACAGAAGACTCCTTGGTTATGTCCTAATAGGACCCAAATCAGAAAACTTGGATTTGCCCACAGATGTGTATGGCATGCTTCGTGCTGCATATGTCTAAGAAACTCCTGTGTATCACTGTGTTGATGACCACATAGCATACTATAATTAAAAGATCGATTTTGAGAAAAAAGACTCAAATGTGGTATTGAGAAGCACCTCAGGGTCACTTTCCTTGGAACTCTGGGCACAGGATGAGGGGTGGGCAAGGGGTGACTTGGAGCTCCCAAGTTTCCTGGGCAGCTGGATCTGCTCTTCAAAATCCTAATTACTAAAAATTCTAGCTCCCAATCTGTGCCCTGCAGCTTCGTCCTCTAGCTAGCTGTGGAAGCTGGTGGGCTCAGTGCTGTCTTCTTAGAACAAGGAGGAAAACATGGTTCATTCACTTCTGCAGCGATGCCCATTCAGACATGGAAAGGCCGTATTAGCCATCCTTCCGTGCTCTCATACTCTGCCAAGTGTGTCTTGTTTCTGCCTCGCTGGGCAGTCCCCTCGAACAGCAATGCTTGGATTAATGTGCTAACTGACACTCGAGAGGTGACAGGGTGTCGAAGCTCAGCAGCCACCTTCCCATCAGCCTGAGAGATGACCCTCCCTTGCTCCCCCCACACCACTTACACAGCAAGCCTGGGGCAGGCTGGGCCGTCTTTATTCCTTTGTATCTGCTCACATTCACCTAAACGGGTGGCCATTACATCTACAAATGGGTTCAGTGGTGCGAACCCCTGCAATGCCTGCTTAGCACTCCTGTACAAAATCACCATCCACAGGCACCTTTCTGCCTTGGTCAGCAGAGCACCTTTTTTCAATCTAAGGTAGCATTGCACTGAGACGCTTCTAGCCTTCTTCCACATGGACTTGTAGTGACAACATGTCTGAGAGAGAGACAGGAGTAGCTGGAACTGGGGTGAGGCCAGTGAGGTGCTGGCTTCAGGTGTGAAGCTTAAGGGGGTACCCAAAAGCTCAAGAATCAAAATAAGTAACAGTTGAATGCAATAATTGTTAAAAAAAAAAACAACATGAATGCAAAATAACCCACGATGAACAAATATCAAAATGTTAAAGGAAGACAGGATCAAATGAATTTAAATTAAGTATAGGTGCTGAGCCCTACACTTGTGTGACTCGAGAATGCCTCTCTGGCTTGCCCAGACCTAGCCTGGCTGGAAAGAGCTCCTGAACAGAACAGCAAGGTCTGTGCTTTGCAGACACGCAGGAAAGGCAGTTCCCTTGATCCTTCTGGTTTATAGACCAAGCCCTGGCCCAACCTAACCATAAGGCTGAACACCCAACCTTCAAAGGCAAGAAATGAATGCACCACCCTTCATTGCCCTACGGTCTTTAACATGCTGATAGCCACACATGGAAGTCGCTCAGATCCCAGGAGTCCTCCTCCCAGGGTCACTCTCCTCCTGCACAGCTTCTCCTTCCCACTTAGCTTGTAGGTCCTATCAGCCCAGCCCAAAGCACCTCTCTGCCTTGGTAGCTAGCCCAGTGCAGAGCCACCAGGCCTTGCTCTAGTTAAGGAACAGCAATGTCTTCCACCAGACCATAGGCTCAAGGAACACAGGGTCCTCATCTGTGTTGGAGGAACTCCATGAGTCCTTTCAAGGATGGATAATCATCCATGTGCTCCTGGATTCCTAGTTTCCATCCATTTCTAGCAACTGTGTTGAGTTCTTCATTTTCTAGCTTCTCAGTGGCTTCTCTCAGTACCCAGTACCAATCTCAAGTCTGAATGT
Source organism: Chlorocebus sabaeus (assembly GCF_047675955.1). NCBI lineage: Eukaryota > Metazoa > Chordata > Mammalia > Primates > Cercopithecidae > Chlorocebus > Chlorocebus sabaeus. The sequence goes on along the minus strand of NC_132905.1, from coordinate 95,320,457 downwards.
GTCTGTTCCTGTGCTTCAGATTCGGATGCAGCGTGTTGGTCACTAGGTAAATGCATGGGGGCACCTGTGGACATCTAAGATGAACATCCTGCAGGACAGTGCCCTGCATGAGCAAAGTGTAACTGAGAAATCCCAGAACCTGCACTGATACCAGGACCTGAGCCTCAATCCTTGAAGTTGCTCTGAAGCTGGGGAAAACACCATCTTTCCTAACAATTCAGCAATGTCAACCTAGGAGCAGCTTGAGGGAGCAGCCCTAAGAGGCTGAACATGCAGCACGTGGACAGGAAAGCACCTGTGTTTTGGGTGAGGCTGTTCCTTGAAAGCATTGCACCAGCCATGCCGGTGCTGCCAACACCAAATAAGCCTTGCTGCAAAGCAGCATTCCCCACCTGGATCTCTCAGCAGGGTTAGCCCCAAAACGCTGCGCCCAGCAGGCCCCAAGCAGTCCCATATCCCCCCAAAGTGGAGCTTTTCAAGTCACAGGAGCCAGGACATGAACATCACAGCCACTTGCCACCCCTCTCCCACCACCTTTGGGAGCTCAGCCCTCCTTCAGTCACAAGAAGAAGGTGGGGACGTCCCTGGCCCACCCGTTAATGAGCCCTTCTAAAAAGACTGGTTTCAGAGGCACCACTTCCCGGACAAACTTTAAATTGTGTGTAAAAATGCACGTGTATGTTTACTGCAGCACAATTCACAATTGCAAACATATGGAACCAATCTAAGTGCCTATCAACTGAAGAGTAGATGTGGTATATATACGCCACGGAATACCACTCAGCCATAAAAAAGAACAAAATAATGTCTTTTGCAGCAACTTGGATGGAACTGGAGGCCATTATTCTAAGTGAAGTAATTCGGGAGTGGAAAGCTAGATATTGCATGTTCTTACTTGTAAGTGGGTGCCAAGCCACAGGCATGCAAAAGCATAAGAATGATATCATGGACACTAGAGACTCAGAAGCGGGGGTAAGAGGGGGGTGAGGGATAACAAACTACATATTGGGTATGACGTATATACCACTCAGTAATGGGTAGACTAAAATCATAGCCTTCACGTATACAATTCATCCATGTAACCAAAAACCACTGGTACCCCTAAAGCTATTGAAATAAAAACGAATGAATGAATGATATGTAAAAAAATTACTGAAAGAGAAAGTAACCCCTTTGAGGGCGTCTTCCATGCCCGCAACACACATATCCTTCACCCAAAGCCTAGATGCAATAAGGAAGTGTGATAACAGGCAAGTTCAAGGCAAAAATCTTTTGAAAAATAAAAACACCCAGTCATAGTCAATTCTTAAGAAGTTATTTTTTCTCCTTTTTTTTTTGGTCATAAAAGGTAATTAATCTGAAAAGAAATGGTTTTTACAGAAGTATTTTACCATTACCCAGTTTTTTATATTTGTGCAAATTGTTTTTTTGTACTTTATTTTTGTATTAAAAATATACCAGCATATCTATTTGCAGTGAAATTTTGAAAAGGGAGCAGTCTACTATCAGAGCGTTCCACAGTTTTCCAACATAATTTTTAATAAATCCTTTGAAATTTCACCCCTTCCCAACAGCTAACATTATGATTTGGCTTTTAAGTTCTTCTCCAGTAGACTCTGAGGTTCTTAGAAATAAAGGATGAACCTTAAAACACGTGCACTCAGACCATGGCCCAGAGAGGGAGGCTGTTACTAAGTATACCTGCTGAATTAATAAATAAATGGACTTTGACAGTAGGCGTTTCCTTCGGCAATAATTCAGTCTTTCCCAGAATGTGTATTGTAAAATAAGATTGAAACCAGGGTAAAGAACATAGTGATCAGTGCAACTTATAGGTACTCTTTCTATGTATAAAGCACAAGGACCTCATTTCCCTTGTTCCTTCCCTGTTCCTTTGACTTTACACCTGGGCCACTGGATGAATGCCTTTGGTCCTGGCCAGAATCTGGCCCTTGTGTAACCACAGCCTGCCCATCTGTGGCTGATCGTGGTCTTGCAGGAATGAGGGCCTCGGGTACAAGAGCTTCTACTGTTTCAAGAGATGCTATAAACATGGAGTTTTATGGGAAATCTCTTGATTTTAAAATATTTGTCCATATTTCATTTGTTTTGCTTTTAGACAAATCTTGTCTCAGGTCTGTCTCTGGGCCCCCAATTTCCAATTCATGTGCTATGGACTGAAGAGGTCTTCCCAAAATTCATATGTTGGAACCTAACCCCCAGTGTGCTGGTGTTAGGAGGTGGGGCCTTTGGCAGGTGAAGCCTTCAGGAATGGGAGCAGTGCCTTTATGAAAGGGGCCTCAGAGACCTCGTTTGGCAGAAGGAGCCATCTTAGAAGCAGAATGCAGGTACCCCCCACACAAGAAATCTGCAGGTACCTTGATCTTGAACTTCCCAGCCTCCAACACTGTGAGAAATAAATGTGTTGTTTATAAAGCCCCCAGTCTATGGTATTCTCTTACAGTAACCTGGGTGGACTAAGCCACGATGCTCCCAACCAAACTGGCACACAGCCCTCAGAACCAAGCACAGTCTACTCCCTTGCTTCACTGAGATCACTTCTCAATTTTCACCTCCTTCTCAGAGGCTTTCCCCTCCCATCCTCCCTCAAATCACATTTGTTCATGTGTTAAGCTGTCACCTCCCCTCACTAGGGTCTCAGTGCCAAAGGGACAGGGACCTCGTGTGCTTGTCCTCTGTCTCTCCTTAGCTCCTGGACATGCCCAGCACACAGCAGGCTCTCAGAAAAACCCACCTTGATTGCAGGGAAGGACAGAAAGCAGCCACCCTACAGAGAGCTGGGCCTTTCCTAAGCTGATGGTTGAGGGCCTCTGTTCACCGACATACAATGTCTGACCTTTCTTTCACATCTACTCAGTTACTTGCTTTTGCTTCCCAAGACATTACAGAAGACTTTCCAACAGCTATTCAGTCTGATAGAAACCTTAAAATGATTCTGGAGCGCAGAACCTGGACCCTCCTGTGCTTCCCATGGGAGGAAGCCAAGATCTGGGCCGAAAGAGCACAGTTCAAGGTCAGGCTGCAGGTTTGTGCTGGTAACCAGAAGCCACACTGTTCTAGTCTCACGTGGGGTCAGCAGCGGCACGTGCCTTGGAATGGTGTAGGACCTAAATGAATAACTGCAAAATACTTCTGTCCTCCTCCTTCCTGATATAAAGCCGTCAGGGCCCCCCAAGCCCCAGGCTGGGCAGAAACTACCACTCCTCCCTCTGTACACAAGCCATGAAGGCAGCCGTCTGCCCCAAGAACGGCACTCACCTTTGAGGACAGGCCTCTCCCCGATGCTGTGGATGCTATAGGCAGCACTGGACAGGGGTGCATCTGGAATGAGCTCTGCGAGTAGGTACCCCGAATACCAGGCACATAAGGAGGCAAGGACCAGGAACACCACCTTGAGCGGGCCTGCAGAGAGGACACCAAGCAGCTGCTGTGAAGGACTTGGTGGTGGCCCCAGCTCTTGGCTCTCCCCATCCCTCCTGTGGCTTTTCATCCTGGCCCAGTGTCAGGGGACTGAGCTACAGGCAAGGTGGGAGGCGGTGTCAGGGCCTTCGAAGTAGACAGTATCAGAGAATACAAACAAGACAGGAATGCTTTCAAGGGCAAGTTGTATTTGCTGTTGGTTTGGGTCTTAAGTGCTTCCTTGAATGTTAACGTCAAAACAGCTAATCAAGCACCTTGTGAACCAGCATGCCCAACGTGAACCTGAAAAAACAAAAGTGGCTCATTCCCTTTGTGAGACACAACTGGATTTGAGCACGCTCCTGCAATTACACTGAAACCTTCAGGGGTAAAGCTCTGTCTCTTTTGTTTATTTCCATATCACCAGCACTGGGAATAGTAGCTGACGCCAGCAAGCATGCAACGGATTCTTGCTGGATCAAGGCCTGGTCACGTAACACTGGGGAAAAGTCCCCAAACCTGTTCTATCATCGTGGATGTGCCTGCTGGGCCAGTCAAGGTTCCCAATGACAGAAAGTCCCTGGAGATATATTTCCGGTTGATTGGCAACAATATCTTACTTCTCTTGTTTGATGTGAGCAGCACAATTTCCAAGGAAAAGACATTGATCTCCTCCTGGGTCACCAGAGGCCTGGGGGGCAGCTCTCTGTCTTTTCATAGGCAACCCATGGCCAAGGCTTTTAGAATTTGCTCCCTAAATACAGCATAGATCAGAACTCATTCAGTAGTTCGCTTATCCAGATTGCTACCAGGCAGGGATGACCACAGGCCCTGAGTAGGATGGGTCATGGTGTATGTGCCTAATGCATTTAAGTATGTGCTAATAGGTACAGTCCTAAGAAGTAAGAGAAGGAAGGAAGAAGGGAGAGACAGGGAGGAAAGAAGAAAGGAAGTGAAGGGGAAATGAGGAAAGGAGGAAAAAGGAAAGGAAGAGAAGGGAATGTCGAGTCTGAAGGGCCCGACAATGGGCTCCACCCCTCCACCCACCCAAGGTGCAGCTCTGGACCTCAGCTGAACTTCCAGCACCTAGAGATCGTCCTTCCCTTCTCAGGAACGCAGCTGTCCCCAGCCCATGAACTGGCTGTACTGCACCAAGGCAGCGTGTGCTTGTGCTTGGAGGCCCAGTGCTTCGGCAGAGGGAGCCATGGGGATGGAACGAGATGTTTCTGGTTAGCCTTGGGGTTTTGCTTTGTTTTGCTTTTTCAAATGCATATTTCAACACCATTTTTAAATTTTGAATTTCCAAACTGCTAAGATTGTTAGACTAGTAAGCATAGGTGGTTTCCTCTGGGGAGAGGCCCAAGGCAGTGTGATCAGTGCAGTTTCTAGGACTGGAGGGGCATCTCAAAGTAGTTAAACCAGACACAGAAAACAAAAAGAGACAGGTGTGGCCTTGCAAGTCCCTCTCCTGCAGCAGTGCCAACGGCTGTGCTCAGCCACCTATGGGCGCTACACTCCCGGGCTCACTCCTCTGCAACAGTGGTCTCTGCCTAGAGGGTGCTCTTCCCTACGCAGCCCAGCCACAGCGCCCACACAGATGCCACAGATGCCTCCCTCCAGGGCCACGCAGCATGCCTGGGACACTGTGTGGGTCACTGACGTTCCAGAAAATTCTATTGGATGAACACAGAGTGCAGAGTGGGCTATGACAACAGCTGTGACAAAGGCAAGGGCTGTCCCCTGTATCCTGTGCATGTGGGTCACAGTTGGACTATTTCACCCCAGTGTTGTATTTGAAGAAGGAAACTGGCTAACCAGACAATGTTCAGAGACTCTTCTAGACAACATGCCACACGTGAGATCCTGAGCAACAAGCTGCTGTTTAGCTTGGAGCAGGTTGAAAAGGAACATTATCTACCTTTTGAATGTGTTAACAAGCAGCTACACAAAGGAAGAGGTAACTGTGTCCTCAGCTGAACAAAAACAAATAGGTGGACATGACAGAGAAGAAAATGGAGAATAAATAGCCAAGTGTCCTCACAAGAAGAAGGGTAGCTAGCCCATGGCGGGTCCTGGTGTGGCAGGGAGCTCTCTTCCGGGACACTTTTCAGGACTCCCAGGAAGACTAGAGAGTATCTGTGCTTTGGGTGAGGGGCACATCCAATGGCCTCTAGGTTGGGGACAGTCTAGATTACAATGGCTGGGAGATGTACCTGGCTGGGAGAAGCCATGACCTAGAGTCTGGAGGCAGATCCAGTCACCGGCACTGGGATCGGCACATCATCAGAAGATGCGTGGTAAGCTGGACCAGCAGCCTGTGCTCAGGTCTAGCACAAAGTCACAGAAGTATCCCAGCCACGAGAGAGAGGGCAGGACGTAGTAGCCAGGAGGTGACAGACAAAATCCAGGCAGGCAGCATCATTTCCTCAAGCTGCTGTAACAAACTAACACAAACTGGGAGGCTTCAACAATAGACATTTAGGCTGGGCTCAATGGTTCACGCCTGTAATCCCAGCACTTTGGGAGGCCAAGGTGGAGGGGTGGCTTGATCTCAGGAGTTTGAGACCATCCTGGGCAACATAATGAGACCCCATGTCTACAGAAAAATTTTAAAAGAATAGTCAGGTGTGGTGGTGCAGACCTGTAGTCCCAATTACTCAGGAGGCTGAGGCAGGATTGCCTGAGCCCAGAACTTTGAGGTTGCAGGGAGCTACGACTGCAATATTGCACTCCAGCCTGGGTGACAGCAAGACAAAAAAAAAAAATTGAAATTGAAATTTATTTTCTCAAGATTCTGGAGGCTGGAAGTCCAAGATCAAGGTTCCTCTGAGCCTCTCTCCTTGGATTGTGGATGGTGTCTTCTCCCTGTGTCCTCACAGGGCCTCTGTGTGTGTCCTCATCTCCTCCTTATAAGGTCACCAATCAGATCGGATCAGGGCTCACCCTGATGACCTCATTGTACCTGAAATACCTCTTTAACGACCCTATCTCCAGATCCAGTCGCATTCTGAGATACTGGGCAGGGATTAGGACGACAACATGTAAACGGGGTTGGGGAGTTGTGCAGGGAGGCACAGTTCAGCCCCAATATAGCACCGGGTGAGCTGTGGCACAGCCTCTCTGTGGGTTGAACACCAGCAATCAGAGCTCAGTCCTGGGTGTGAAAGCAGGATGGGCAGGAGCCAAGGCAGCCTGTCAAGACAGAGGCTCAGACACCAGGCAGCAGGGAAGAATCAGCCCCTAAGCTGGGACACACTTGGGAAGAAGAAAGCTTGGGAGCCCAGGGCCTCCACTAAGACAACTCCCGGAGCCCTGATGGGCCTGCCCCAAGGGGAGGAGACCCATCAGCTTCAGAGGCGGGGCAGGAAGTACAGAGTCCAGGAACACTTCTGTGATTTTGTAACCAGGATCCTGCCTTTCCCCGTAAGGTAATAAAGTCATCATTGGCTCATGGAAATGTCTTCCACTGTGCTTGCTGAGCAGCAGACAGGATGAGTGTTACAGCAAAGGCTGTTCTTGGCACAGGAGGAAAGCCAGTGAACTTTCTCCTAAGAGACTCACCTCTAGTGTGTCTGCCTCTGTGTGAATGTGTGTGGGTGCATGTGCACATGTCCCAGCCAATCCCCACTCTCAGATCCACAGGGGTCTCAGGAGCACCCTCGCTGCTTCACTTAAGAGCCAGAAACTGGGGGCAGTGGCTCACACCTGTTACCTCAGCATTTTGGAAAGCCGAGGAGCCCAGGAGTTCAGCTTGAGGCCAGGAGTTCATGACCAGCCTAGGCAACATAGCAAGACCCCATCTCTACAAAAAGTTTAAAAAAATTAGCTGGGCGTGGTGGCATGTGCCTGTACTCTCAGCTACTCAGGAGGCTGAGGCAGGAGGATTACTTGAACCTATGAGTTCAAGGCTGCAGTGAGCTATGATCACTCCATTGCACTTCAGTCTGGGCTACAAAGCAAGACCCTGTCTGTAAACAATAAACATCTAAAAAGTGCCAGAAAGAAAGTAATCCTGAAACCAAATGGATATGACGCCGGGTTACAGGTAGGAGGATTTTAGGGCTCTCTCCCTCCCTCCAATCCAAGGGCCACCTAAAAAGGGCAATCTCAGGCCCTAGGATCCACTTCTATTGGTGGGATTTCCTTCAACCTGAATGAGGACAGGGAAGCTGCTGTCACTGCTGCCTTGCCAACATGTATTCAGATCACCTCACCATGAAGGCCACACCCACACCTTTTGTACTTGAGAGGCCAGGATTGCTGAGGGTGGATGGTCCGTATTTTGGGACTCACTGTCTTTGGGATCCCAGGCTTTGCTGGCCTCAGTGTCCACTGTCATCACAGTCCTGGGCACTGGGCAGGAGGGCTTTTTGGCAGAAGTGCTAGGAAGGGCCACTCTGAAACACCACAGCAGGTGTGCAGCATAACCCGCCTTGACTGTCCATACGCCAATGCCCATCTCAAGGCATAAAGATACCCACTACCAGGCCCTGCAGGTGAAGGCATGGTGGCAGCTCAACTTGCTCCTTCCATTCAGTCTGAATGTCCCTCCTGGGAACGTCTGCCTGGAGCAAACCCAGCACTGGACAGAAGCGTCCAGGACAACGCCCACTCCAAGAATGCCTCCTGATCTTTAGTTCATGAAATCAAAAGTGAGGGAAAGCAATGTAATCATATTCGGTATTGTCCAGAAGTCACCAGGAAATAATAATTATACAATACAGAAATCATGGAAAACACTCTTCCAGAATAGCTACAATGAAAGTTGGTGCCCTAAGGAAGGAGATATATATCTCTCCTATAATCCACACAAGTTATCAAAAACAGTGTCATTCATAGTTTTTAAGGAAAATATGAATATTCTACACAAAGCAAAAATCTTAAAATGCGGCTTTCCTACATTTGCGAATGGTGCAGAAAAGACAGCATTTAGAACTTGCTGGAGTGTGATCACCACCAGAATGCTGGTGCTGGCAGGAATGGCGATGGTTTAGTCCAACACCCTCACCACAGAGGACCTGAGATCCCAGACCAGGAAGTGATCTACCAAAGAGGCCCAGATAACTTGCCACTTCTGAACCTTCCATTTCACACACAGCCAGGCTGCGTCGCTCCAGGAGGAATCCACATTCTTCAGATTATAGGAGGAGACCCGCAAAACCAATTAGAAAGGGCATGTGTGACAGAGGCCAGGGCAGTGGACACCAGGACCCGAGATGGCCTGTGACAGGAAAGTGACAGAGGACACAGACACAGCTAAGACAGAAGGCAAGAAACGGTGATGACTGGTCAAAATAATGGGTTTCTCCTTTCCTTTTTCCTATTTTTCCAAATCGTCTACAGTGTCAAGTCGTTTGAAAAATGGGAAAAAAAAAAACAGCCTTATCAACTGGCAGCGGCCAGCCCCTACCTGGCGTGCGAGGTCGGGGTGCAGGCAGGCATGTACCCTCTCCAGGAAGGAGAAGGGTGGGGAGCCCAGGAGGGGTGTGGGGCTGTGCCTGGGCTCCCCTCCAACCTACTTTCCAAGTAAAATGTTACAATGTTACATTCCAGGTTCCTCTCCTACGCCACGCACCCCGGCTGGGGCGGCGGGAACAGCCGGGAGAGCGCAGGGAAACAAGGTCGGGGAACCCTGCTAGAAACCACCGCTGTTCGCCCCCTCTGGAATCGCTTCCCGCGTTCCTGATCCCAGGTCTAAGACTAGCCTCGGCGCCAAGCGCCAGCTCTCACCCTTTTGTTCAGTTTGGAGGGTCCCAGGCACGGCCAGGAAGCGACCCTTCCCCCGGTGTCCTCCTTCCCGCCCCTACCCCCGCCCCTAGGCGGGGGCGCACTCACCGCTTATCAACGGGCGCATCTTCCAGGTGCCGCTCCACTCCTGGCCCTGGCGGCAGCTCCCAGGCGACAGCAGCCAGCTGAGCCCCCGGGTCAGGAAGGCAAGGGGCGGTCAGCAGTCGTGTCGGGCAGGGGCGTGCCAGCTGGGTGCGCAGCCAGTCGGGCAAATGGCAGGTGCAGGTGCGGACCCGGCAGGTGCGCTGGGCGGGCGTGGGAGGGGCAGGTGCGCTGGGCTGTGCCCTGGAGCTCTGAGGTCGCCAGCGGAGGGGGGCCGCTTTCCCCGCCGGGCTGACCCCGGGCCAGGGCTGATCTGACCCGAGAAGCCCAGCAGGGTTGGCTCTGAAGGGAGGAAACGGCGCCACTTGATGCTTCGGCCCCCTAGGCTCCCATTTAATGTCTCCCAAGAGGAAAGGAAAGCATGACCCAAACGACAAAGCAGAGGCCCAGCCAAGTTCGCAGTCCATGTCCACTGTCTGAGGCCATCGGTCTTCTTCCCTTCCTCCAGAACAGTCGCAGGTGAGCCCAGCCCAGCCCAGCAGGTGCCCCACCTCTTCTCTTTTACTGCCAGGATGATGAATTCATTCTGGGACAGTGAAGCAACGGCCACGCCCAGCCCCTCTGGCCACAGCACAGGTCTGCAAGTCCTCCTTTATATGATATGATGACCAAGGAGCTTCAGGAGTGGGGGTCAGGCAAGTGTGTGAAGACATCAGGATCCCCGAATAGGAATAGCTCCTCTCTCTCCATCCACGGGTACACCTTCATTCCAAACACTCATCAGGTTTTTATAGCACTTCTGGCCCACGACAGTCACAGTGGCCTCAGGCTACCAAGGGCAAGTTAAAACTCTGAACCCAGTTTTAACTTGTCACTTTTGCAGAAGAGAGCTCCATGGAAGCAGGGTCTGCGAAAGACCCAGTCCCCACCCCAGGGTCCGGCTGGTTCTTGGTAGTTTTACTCTGCTCCTGCCTCTCCTCTCTCAAGAAGCCCAAAGTGCCCTGCCTTCCCAGGGACATCATCCACCCTGTGGGTCACCCTGGCGGGCTTGGCCCTGAGTCTTCCTCCACCATTGTCTTTGCTCCTGGGAAGTTCTAGGGACACATGTCCTGTGGACAACGTGGCTTTATTCCTCCAGTTCATCCCCACCTGCAAACCAGAGGGACCAGAAGACAGGGGTCTCCATAGTAAGGAATCCTTCCTAATGACTCAAGAATCATGCCAGCGTTGGGCCTGAGCATGGCGCATTTGAGTTTGGATGCCACTCGGATGTGCTTTGCAAGAATACTAAGAAGCCACTCTCCAGCTAGTTCGAACAATTCCCTTAAACATATGAACTGACCACCAATCTTACCTTCATCGTTAGCTCACCTGATTTCAGAGGTAAGGCTTTTATCTCTGGGTTTGTTTTCAATTTTTTAAAAATGTGGTTTAAAAATGTCATCTTGAAGTGTAAAGTTCAATAGAGTTAGATAAATTCACATTACTGATCTCCAGAACTTTTTCATCTTGCAAAACTAAAATTCCGTACCCATTACACAACTCACCATTTACCCCTGCCCCAGTCCCTGGAAACTACCATTCCACTTTTTCTATGAATTTGAGTACTCTAGATACTTCATATAAGCGGAATCATACAGTATTTGTCTTTTTTGACTGGTTTATTTCACTTAGCATCATGTCCTCAAAGTTCATCCATGCTATATAGTACGTGTTAAAATTTCTTTCCAAGACTGAATAAAATTCCATTGTACGTAGGTATGACGTTTTGTTTATTCATTCATCCCTCCATGGACACTTGGGTTTCTTCTACCTCTTAACTACTGTGAATAATACTGCTATGAACACGAGTGTGCAAATATCTCTTCTGGATCCTGCTTTCAATTCTTTTGGATACATACTCAGAAGTGGAATTGCTGGATCATATGGCAATTCTATTCTTAATTTTTTGAGGAACCACCATACTGTTTTCCATAGCTGCACAATTTTACAATCCCACTCACAGTGCACAGGGGATCAAATTTCTCTACATCTTCACCAACACACATTGTTTTCTCATATTTTTCCTTAATAATAGCCTTCCTAATGGGTATGAAGTGATATCTCATTGTGGTTTTGGTTTGCATTGCCCTAATGGCTAGCAATGTTGAGTATCTTTTCACACTTTTGTTGGCCATTTGTACATCATCTTTGGAGAAATGTCCACTTAAGTCCTTTGCCCAGTGGACCGTTGCGCATCATATTTCCTTAAATTACTTAAATTGTATATTTCCTTTTAAAATAAAACATGATCAATAACAAGGAGTACTGTTTTTAAAAATATTTTCATTGTACATTTTTCCCTCTAGATTGTCATTTGATGTTGACATTGCCTTTGAAATAGACATGGATCAAAAAAAATCAAATTAACAAATATTTGTTATATATAACACCAAGGCACCTGCCATGTGTCTTAGTCTCCTTAGGCAAGACTTAGTCTGTTTGCTATAACGAACACCATACACTGGGGACTTCACAGCAGACATTTATTTCTCACAGTTCTGGAGGCTGGAAAGTCTAAGGTCAAGGTACTGGCTGATTCAGCTCCTGGTGAGTGTCTTTCCCTGGCTTGCAGACTTCTCACTGTGTCCTCATATGGCGAAGAAACAGAGAGGAAGTGAGGGCTTTGGTGTTTCTTCTTAGAAGGGCACTAATCCTATTATGAGGGCCCACGCTCATGACCTCATCTGAGCCTAATTACTTCCCAAAGGCCCTATCTCCAACCACCCCAAAGCAATCTAATTGGAAGATTAGGGCTTCAACTTATGAATGTTTTCATTTTTGTTTTGGTGGGGGTGGATGCAATTCAGCTATGGCAGTTAGATCCTAGAGAAAAAAATGCATACCCTCTGTCCACAGTATCCACATATGATTATAGCAGCAAACCATACACAACCCAACATTCCATCTACAGGAAAATGGAGGAATAAATTTTGGTCTATTCATGTGGAGTACAGTACAACTCAGCAAACAAACAAAAAACCATGCCCCACTGACAAGGGCAACAACATGATGACTCTCAAATGCGACATGCATACATACTGTATGATGAGGTTGAAGAATGGATCAAATTCATCTGTGGTGACAGAAGTCAGAACAGTGGTTTCCCCTGAGTGCAGGGGCAGAGTGGTGTTGAGTAAGGTGGAGCAAGGGAAACTTTCTGGAGCAACAGAAAGTTGTCTTTGTCTTGGTGAATATTCAAGAATCCTATATTAAAAAGTTACAGAGCTATATACATCAAGGATTTGTGTATTTTACTGCATATAAATTACACTTCAATAAAACATGTTATCTAAAAAAGAAAAAACAAATGGTTCAAGATGACAGAGTCAATCAGGGGAGTGGACCTTTGCACGTCATTGTCACTTGAAGGTACATTCATAGCTCTGTCTGGTCAATATGGTCAAGTGCCATTTCAGGCCTAGAGTGGCCTCAGGAAGCCTGCTTTCAGCTCTGATTTGCTAAGCATACTTCAGGCTGTCCCCACCTCCTTCAGAAGGACTAGGATGAACAATCTGTGGTCCCAACAGTGTGGGGTCTGCACTTCCCCACTACACTCTGTCCTGCCCTTCCTTAAAGGCCTCCTCTAAGCCTTGCTTTTTCTCTGCCCCACTCCCATTGACCAACACAGGCCTCTGGTCATTCCAAACTCTCCAGGCACCCCTCAGCTCCTGAGAGGCTGGCACAATGTGCCTCTGTGGCTTGGGAACATCAAGTCATCACAATGTAGATGCAGCACAGTTAGATGTAGACATCACACACACACGTGCACACTCTCTCACACACAGTGAGACCCAGAATGGCTTCTTCTGCTTCATAACTTATATGTTCAGGTCTTCATTTGCCTTTTCTCAGACTCACATACCAAATTGCACGTGCTTTTATTTTTAAATGTTAAGATATTGGGCTTAATGTTTTATATCTTTCGTATCCTCTCATAGGGCTTTGCATTCAGTGATCATTCAATTTATACTACAGCCCAGCAGGTCTCAAGGTACAGCTCAGGGACTCCTGGGATCCATGAGACCCTGGAGGGAGTTTGAAAGGTCAAAACTTAATACGAAGACCCCAGCTGCGTTTTTTGTTCTCATCCTTTCAGAATTCTACAGTGGAGCTTTCAGCTGTGCACGGGGAAGGTCTGTGTGACTCAGTGAACCAGCACTTTCCAAATGATGGATATATAATAATCATTATACAAAAGTATATACATATATACAATCATTAGAGCAGGAAAGATTCATTCAAAGTGCCAGATAGAGCAATTAATTTTAACATGACAGTGTAAACTACCATGCATCAAGTTTTGGTACGGTATCAAATAATAATATCCACAATGACATGGTTTGGCTGTGTCCCCACCCAAATCTCACCTTGTAGCTCCCACAATTCCCACATGTTGCGGGTGGGACTCGGTGAAAGATGATTGAATCTTGGGGGCGGGTCTTCCCTGTGCTGTTCTCATGCTAGTGAATGGGTCTCAAGAGATCTGACGGTTTTAAAAATGGGAGTTTCTCTGCACAAGCCCTCTCTTTGCCTGCTGCCACCTACATAAGATGTGACTTGCTCCTCCTTGTCTTCCACCATGATTGTGAGGCCTCCCCAGCCATGTGAAACTGCAAATCCAATAAACCTCTTTATTTTGTAAATTGCCCAGTCTCAGGTATGTCTTTATCAGCAATGTGAAAATGGACTAATACATACAATTATCTGAAAAGGGTATTAAGATACTCCTCACTGTTTCAACTATGTATCTGTGTGAAACTAGGTTTTTCTCCACACCTACAACGAAAACAACATATTGCAACAGACTGAATGCAAAAGGAGCCCTGAGAATCCAGCTGTCTTCTCTTAAGGACATTAAAGAAATTTGCAAAAATGTAAAACAATGTCATTCTTCTCACTAGATACTTTGTTTTGGAAAATAAAACTGTTCTTCAAAACTATTAACGTTAACAGGCAATGCTTGTATTGTTTTTATTTCTAAGTGAATTAATAAATTAAAAATTTGTCCCTTTTAATTTTTTTTTTAATACAGGGTCTCACACTGTCACCCAGGCTGGAGTGAGGTGACATGATCATAGTTCACTGCAGCTTCAATCTCCCAGGCTCAATGCGATCCTCCCACCTCAGCCTCCTGAGTAGCTGGAATCACAGGTGTGTGCCACCACACCCGACTACTTTTTTTTTGTGCGTGTGTGTATATATATATATTTGTAGAGACAGGGTTTTGTCATGTTGCTCCTCACTTTTAACTTCGAATGCAGTAAATATCAATAGCAGAACCCTCATAAACAAAAGCTCTTTGGGCTCCTCTGTCACTTTTAAGTGTATAAAGGGGTCCTGAGAAAAAAATGTTTGAGAACCACTGCTTTAGACTGCCTGGCTGAAACACTGAGCAGATCCATTAGAAACTAAAGGGACAAATAACCTAGGTTTAGTGTCAGACTTGGGTGTCAATCAAGGTTCCTCACCAAACTAGCAGATTTGGAACAACTTATTTAATACTGTTTAAACTCAGATTTTTAAAAAAATATGTGAAATGGGGAAAATAATATCCTTTTAGGACTGTTGAGATTAAATGGGATAACACATGAAACATGCCAGCAGGCACTTATGCAGCCACCATTACTTATGCAGCTGCCCTTCACCCTGCAGGGCTGGGAGCAGCCAGGCTTGCTGAGCCAGGGGTGACATTATCCAGAATCAGGGTCAGCTGACCAACTACGTGGAAAGCAAGCGGCTCTCTGTGTCCCAGCACGCACCCTGGGAGAGCCAGAGGATGGTGCAGGGCTGATTCTTCAGAGCTCTTCCAACCTGGGAGAAGGGCGTGCTCATTTTGGAAGGGCCAGAAACCCAGACAGAGCACCTTAGTGGAAGTACAGGTCCTAGTTCAATTCAATTCAATCAGCCAGATGTGGATGAAGCACCTACTAGATCTCAGGCAATGTGTAAGCTTCAGAGATGCATCAGTGCGCAAAAGTGACACAGATGTGGAACTTGTGCCACTCACATTCTAGTACAAAGATCCAGAAAATGAGGCAGCAGCTCACAGGGTCCCTAGGGAGGACTGACCTGAGGATGGGAGAACTAAGAGTGGAAAACCCGCAAAGGGCAGAGGACAGACAGTGACCCTACAGGCTCTTGTGCGTGACCAAAAGAGTGTGCATGGTCATGTGGTGCCACCAAGAGGAACTCGTGATGTGGGGCTGGGGTGGGGTGAGGCTTATTGTGAACATAGCCATGGAGAGCCAGGATCATGCCTGTCAGGACAGTGGAGAGACCACAGGCTTCTCCTGGAGCAAGAGGACCAAGAGACAAGGAAGATGCTGAGGCTGAACAAGGCTGACTTTGGGTAGAAACTCCCACCCACCTTTCTGAATCATAGCTCTGCTGGTCGCTTCCCTGCAGTACCAGGTTGGGAGGATGAGAAACCCAGAGACCTGTGAACTCTGGCTTGGCAGAAAGCTTAGCCTAGATAAAAATTTCTGAGTCTGAACGGGGTCAGAGGAGGCAGGAAAAGGTAAACTGAGCTCTCCTGAAAGAGGGAAAGCCACCATTTTGGGTTGCTCCCCTTTTGTTCTGGGGAACAAAATAAAGAGGGAGGGCCACCATTTGGGGTTGCTCCCCTTTTGTTCTGGGGAACAAAATAAAGAGGGAGGGCCACCATTTGGGGTTGCTCCCCTTTTGTTCTGGGAAACAATCTGGGTGGACCCGGTGGTAATGCAAAGGTCCAGTTCCCAAGCCTGATGGTAGCTGGCACTGGGGCATGACTATTGCCCTCAGGAAGGACAGCCATTAAATGTTCAGGGCAATGTGTCCAAGCTTCTAAACTGTTTTTGTTGGTTCTGCCGGTAAAACTGCTACTTACAGACTGTTTCCCCTGTGAATCTCCTGAAGGTGCCAGATGTGTCTGTGCAGAAAATCCATGGCTCTCATTTGGAAAGGTGTGAGTTCACACTCTTAGCTGCAGCAATGCACCCTGAAACATACACTGCAGGTTTTGGGAAGAATCCAAAGTTTTAGATGGTTTGATCTGCAACTGTGACTGGGGATGTGTATATCCTACAGTTCCATGTGTCCCTTAGTTCCAAGTGTCCCTTACGGGTTTTCTGCATCATTGTGTTGCTCGTAGCCAGCATGGGAGGACAGGAAGAAGCAGAAGCAGAACTCAAGCCTAGCAAGGAAGAGACCCTGGCACATGGGTGACCCACTGTGGGAAGGAAAGGCAACCAACTCTCATGAACTTGAGTGACATGGAAGAAAGAAAACAGCTCCAAGGGGAGGCTGAAGCTATTATTGTCCATTTGTCAGAAAAGGAGACTCCAGTTAGAGCCCAGTTGGAAAAGAGGTTTTGACCAAAATTAGAATATAAATCAGTACTATAGTTTACAGGATCATCTAAGTAGCTAGTCCTGAAAGCGGATGATGCTGTGTGCTCACTTGAGCAGTATGGAAATCCCTGGCCACCCTGTCTTCTACCCATTAGGCTACTGAAGTGCACACACTCTGTGAGTAGCCCACGCCACTCAGCTAGAGCCTGGGTCTCCTAAGTTGAGACCCTGCATCAGAGTCTTCTTGGTCCCAGTAACACATCCCATGCTTCCTCTTGTGAAGATGAATCCAAACTGAGAGGTCACCAGGTCAAGGGCAAGGGAAGATCCACATGCTTGTGCTGACCTCCCAGAGTCTGTGTGATCCTGCCACCACTTCTTTTTCTCCTTGTCCCAATCCTACGCCTGTGACCTGATGACCATTTCACTGTTTATTTATACCTTGCCTGGACTGCACGATATGTGAAAAACTGAGGCGGGAGGATCACCTAAGGTCAGGAGTTTAAGACCAGCCTGACCAGCATGGAGAAACTCCGTCTCTACTAAAAATACAAAATTAGCAAGGCTTGGGGGTACATGCCTGTAATCCCAGCTACTCGGGAGGCTGGGGCAGGCGAATCGCTTGAACCCAGGAGGTGGAGGTTGCAGTGAGCCAAGATCGCGCCATTGCACTCCAGCCTGGGCAACAAGAGCGAAACTCCATCTCAAAAAAAAAAAAAAAAAAAAAAAAAAGAAAGAAAAGAAAAGAAAAACAAAAACCAACACTCAAAAGACCGGCACCCAAACTTGCCTTTGCTCCTGCTTTTCACTCTTGATAAAGCCATTTCTGCTGGTGGCAGCTGCACAGATTGTTTGGAGGAAGAGCATGGAAATGGGATGAGCCCAACCCAGAACCTCTACTTCTGCCCTCAGTGGCTAGGTGGTTTGGGGCATGCCATTTAACCTCTCTGAGCCTGGCTTCTTCATCTACACAACAGGGACAGTGACACCCATCTCATAGGGTGGTTGTGGGGATTCAGTGAGAAAATGGAGAGAAGGTGACTTGAATAATCCTGGATGCAAGTGAAGCATCCCGTAAGTGGTCACTGTGGTTGTTGTATTAATAAGTTCTTTTATCTCTCACTGTCATAAGACATCAAGAGAGAAACTAGCTAAATTTCAGTGTTGATTTAGAAACAACTTATGTAAGGGATTACAAAAAAAAAAAAAAAACAGAACTATATGACACGCATCCTGAAATACAGGCAGACCTCACTTTATTGTGCTTCACTTCATATGCAGATACTGCATCTTTTACAAAATGAGGGATCCTGGCAACCCTGCCTCCAGGTAAGTCTACTGGCGCCATTTTTTTCCAACAGCATGTGCTTACTCCCTGACTCTGTGGAACGTTTTGGTAATTCTGGCAATATTTCAAACGTTCTCAGCATTATCAGATGTGGTATGGGGATCTGTGATCAGCCATCTTTGAGGTTACTATTGTGACTATTTTTGGGGTGCCATGATCAGTGTCCACAGAAGACAGTGAACTTCGTCTATGCACGTATGTGCGCTTTGGCTGCTCCACTAACCAGCTGTTCCCTATCTCTCTCCCTCTCCTTGAGCCTCTCTGTTCCCTGAGATACAACAATATTGAATTAGATCAATTAATAACACTACAATAGCCTCTAATCATTCAAGTGAAAGTCGCACATATTTCTCTTTAAATCAAAAGTTAGAAATGATTAAGCTTAGTGAGGAAGGCATATTAAAAACCAATAAAGGCCACAAGCCAGGCCTCTTGTGCCAAACAGTTAGCAAAGTTATAAACACAAAGGAAAGTTTTTAAAGGATATGATAAGTGCCACCCCAGTGAAAAAAGAAATCATAAGAAAGTGAAATAGCCCTATTGATATGGACAAAGTTTTATTGCTCTAGGTAAAATATCAAACAAACTACAATATTCCTTCAAGACAAAGCTTAATCCAGAGCAGGGTCCTAACTTTCTTCAATTCTGTGAAGGCTGAAAGATGCAGAAGCTGCAGAAGAAAAGTTGAGGAGCTGGGAGAGGCTGGTTCATGAGGTTGAAGAAAATAAGCCATCTCCCTAACATAAAAGTGAAAGGTAAGGCAGCAAGTGCCAATGCAGAAGGTGAAGGTGCAGAATGTCTTCCAGAAGATCTAGCTAAGATCACTGATAAAGGCGGTTACACTAACAAACTTTCAGTGTAGACAAACAGTCTTATATTGGAAGAAGGTGCCTTCTGGGACTTTCATAGCTAGAGAAAAGTCCATGACTGGTTCGAAGCTTCAAAGACAGGCTAACTCTTTTGTTAGGGGCTAATGTAGCTGGTGACTTTAAGCTTACTTTAATGCTAACACCAATGCTTACTTTGCCAAAAAGCTTAGGGCTCCTAAGAAGTATG
This sequence comes from Chlorocebus sabaeus, assembly GCF_047675955.1. NCBI lineage: Eukaryota > Metazoa > Chordata > Mammalia > Primates > Cercopithecidae > Chlorocebus > Chlorocebus sabaeus. The sequence goes on along the minus strand of NC_132905.1, from coordinate 95,301,434 downwards.
TCAAATGGGAAGGAGGAAGGGGGTGAGGGATGAAATACTACCTATTGCATACAATGTACACTATTCGGATGATGAACAGACTAAAATCCCAGACTTCCCCACTATGCAATATAACATCCAGGTAACACAATTGCACTTGTACCCCCTAAATCTATAAAAATTACAAAAGAAGTATGCTAAATCTATTGTCTGTGTTCCAGAAATGGAAAAACACAGCCTGGATGACAGCACATCTGTTTACAGCATGGTTTACTGAATATCTCAAGCCCACTGTTGAGATCTACTGCTTAGAAAAAAAATTTCTTTGAAAACATTAGTTCATTAATACAATGCACCTGGTCACCCAAGAGCTCTGATGGAGACATACCAGGAAATTAATGTCATTTCTGCATCCACTAACACAATATTCACTCTGCAGCCCTTGGATCAAAGAGTAATTTTGACTTTCAAGTCTTATATTTTAAGAAATACATTTGTAAGAATACAGCCACCATAAAGGGTGATTCCTCTGATGGATCTGGGCAAAGTCCATTGAAAACCTTCTGGAAGGGATTCTGCATTTAAGACACCATTAAGAACATTTGTGATTCATTGGAGGAGGTCAAAATAAAACACTAAGAGGAGTTTGGAAGAAATTGATTCCAACCCTCATGGGTAAGTTTGATGGCTTCAAGACTTCAGTATAACTTCAGTTAGAGCATATGTGATGGAAATAAGAGAACTAGCATTAGAAATGGAGCCTGAAGATGTGACTGAATTGCTGCAATCTCATGAAAAAATCTGAACAGATGAGGAGTTGCTTCTTATGATTGAGTGAAATGGGTGGTTTCTTGAGATGGAATCTACTCTTGTGAAGATACTCTCAATATTGTTGAAATGACAACAAAGGATTGAGAATACTACATAAACTTTGTTGATAGAGTAGTGGCAGAGTTTGGGAGGACTGACTTCAATTTTGAAAGAATTTACACTATGGGTCAAACATTATCAAACAACATTGCATGCTACAGAGAAACCTTTTGTCAATTGATGTGGCAAACTTCATTGTTGTCTTCTTTTAAGAAACTGCCACAGGTGCTCTAATCTTCAGCAACCACCACCCTGATCAGTCAGCAGCCATACACACTGAGGTAAGGCCCTCCACCAGCAAAAAGATTATGATTCTTTGAAGTCTCAGATGAATGTTGGCATTTTTAGCAATATTTTAAAATTAAGGTACACATACTGTTTTTTAGACATAATACTATTGCACACTTAATGGAGTAGACATTACTTTTATGCGCACTGGGAAACCAGAACGTTTGTATGGCACACTTTATTGTGATATTGGCTTTATTGCAATGGTCTAGAACCAAATCTGCAATATCTCCAAATATGCCTGTATTCCAAGGAAAAAAGTTTTTTCTTTTGTTTTTGTTGTTGTCATTGTTTTGCACAAATCCTTTGAGAAAGAAGGCAAAACAAAACAAAAACTCATAGCAGTATATGTATGTGACAGAATGTATTTCTGAAATCCATGTGATTCCTAAGTGGGACTGAGTGGCCACGTGTTGGTAGTTTGAACTGGCATGGGACTGCTCCTTACCCTTTACTGATTCCCATGTCCTCATTCCTCAAGCCAAGGGCATATTGCCTACACCTCTGCATGGAACCCGCAACAACCCCATTTCTTTTCTACCTCCCTGTAAAGTGCTTGAAAATGTCACTCCTCTCTCACTCAGCCTGCAGACCTCTACCCACCCAGAGTGTGGTTACAGGAGATGAAGAGGCTCAAGCCGGGAAACTCATAATTTTGCACACATTTCCTTTCTGCATTGTTGTAGCAATGAAAATACACACGGTCAAATAAAGGAGGAAAACATGTTGCGGAGGTCACGAAGTTCCGCATGTCATCCCTTCAGTTCCAATCTCTCCCTGGGCGCTTCCTTGTTTTGATCCCACTTTCCTCTTGAATCTCAAATTGTCCTCCTCCACTCCAGCAGCTTCTGCCCTTGCTGCCTGACCATAGCATCCACCTAGCTGGTCTCCCTACCCACAGTCACTTCTTTCCAGATGTCTTCCAGCGGCCTCCAGGGAACGTTCCCACTGGCCCCAGATGAAACCCTCCATGGCTCCCAAAGTTTCCAGGGACAAGCAGGAGAATCCCATCTCCAGGAGTCACCCTCCCCCTGACGTAGGTTCTGGAATACTCTGCTAGGAACGCCGTTCCTGGTCACCCGTGTGGGGTCGGGGGCTCCTCAGTGCCCAGCCCGCTGCCCACAGGCGGGGACAAGCCAGGAGGCCCTGAGCCAGGAGGCCCTGGGCCAGGGTCTGGGGTCCATGCCCAGGCAGCCCCATTTCCTGTCTGGGGATGGGTACAGATGGGCGCCACGCTCGGGTCTCCCAGGAGCTGATAATTAGAGGGGAGTTGGAGGGGTGTCTGGCACTGCCCGCGCAGCCCCAACGGGAGGTGTATGGGCACGTGGGAAACCGCCAGCACAGGCAACCTGGGGCCCTTCAAAGGCGACTCCCTCGGGCCGCTCAGGGTCCCAGCTGCGGGCGGCCGCGTCCGGGGGCCCGCCCAGCCGTCCCCTCCCCACGACAGCCCAGCGTCCTCTCACCCAGTCTCCGGCTCCTGCCTTTGCGCGCCGGGAGAAGATGGCGCCACGACGCCCCCGCCATGCCAGCTGAAACCACCTAGGCGCCTACGCAAGCGCGGTGCGTCATGGGAACAGCGCAGTCGCGCATCGAGTCTACGCGGAAGTTCCCGCCAGTAGACCCGAGGAAGCGGATTCTGTCTACACGGCCTGCCTCTCCTCCCTTCAGACCCCAGTGTGGCTGTTGGGTGCATCTTCCTTTTCCCACCGTGCCTTTCCCCTGTGGTGTGCCCCCCTCGCATCTAATTCCTCTTTTCCACCGCGCCCTTCCTTCCCCTGTGGTGTTCCCCCCGGTGTCCATCTTCACTTTCCAGCTGTGTGTTCCTGCCACCCCCCACCCCGTTCCCCCACACCCCCGCCCCGCCTGCCCCCGCCGGTCCCCCCGCCCCCGTCCCCTCCACCCCCCTCCGCCCGTCCCCCCGGTCAGTGCTCTCCCCGCCCCCGTCCACACCACTGCCTCCTGGGTCCACACGTCTCCCCGGCCTGCTTGCTCGCCACCCTCCCACCCCCACTGGTGACTTTTCCAGCTGTTCTGGTCCCTGGTGCAGCTCCCGGGTCTTCCCTGCTGGGATCCTGGGAGCATTACATAGGGTCTGAGGGTGTCTCCTGAAGTCCTGTGAAATGAATTTCCATGTTAAAATGTTTCTATGAAAACGCTTCTGGCGTTGCCTCCCATCCATGACCCCCACAGTACTTTCACGTACTCCTTGCAAAGTGGGCTTGAGGACTCCTTTGGGTGCCAGCTGCATCTGTTAGCCTGTAGGTTCCTGGAAATGAGGATCTGTGTTTATTTCTCTGCATCCACACTCGGGAATTAAATTCTGGCATACCTTTTTTAATTTCTCTTCCATTTATTGTGCTTTACAGATGTAGTTTTTACAAACTGAAGGTTTGTGACAACCCTGTGTGAACAAGTTCTCTGAAAAAAAAATGTGGAGAAAAGACACTATTCCACTGAAAAATTTGCAAACTGGGTGGACACGCCACCACCAGTGTAAAAATTAAGGTGCACTCCAGAGAACAGGGAGAAGGCCCACGTTTTATAGCAAAAGTACCTGCCCAAGTTCCCAATCAGGTCTGTTTATGCAAAAGAAGGCTTGAAACTTACTTAGTTCTGATTGGTTGACACAGCTGAACCCTGATTGGTCAATATAGCTGAGCTCTGATTGGTTAATACAACTCAGCCCTGATTGGCCAAGGAGGTGAGCTCTGATTGGTTGATTCAGGTGAGCTCTAACTGTCCAACAGATAAAAATGTGCTAGTATTCCAGGAACCCAGAGTACATGTGTGGCTCTTAGTCAGCAAATGGCTAGTTGGCTCTGTTCTAAATTTAGGCCCAGTTGGTCCCGTGGGAGCCATTTTGAAGGACTGGCTCTTTGCAGTTCACGTTTGTTCAAGCCTGCCTATAGCAAGTCTATGGCTGCCATTTTTCCAGCACCACGTGCTCACTCACTGTCTCCTGTGCCATCATTTTGGTAATTCACTCACCATTTCACACTTTTTCATTATGAGTCTATCTGTTATGGCGATCTGTGATCAATGATCTTTGACATTACTGTTTTGGGGTGCCATGAAACCACCACACCTATATAAGGTGGCAAACCTGATCAATAAATATTGCCTGTGTTCTGACTCCTCTACCATCTCTCTCTCCCTCTCCCTGTCTTTGGGCCTCCCTATTCCTTGAGACACAATACTATTGTAATCAGGCAAATCAATAACCCTGCAGTGCCCTCTAAGTGTTCAAGTGAAAGAAAGAGTTGCACATCTTTCACTTTAAATCGAAAGCTAAAAATGATTAAGCTTAGTGAAGAAGGGGTGTCAAGATAGGCCAAGAGCTAGGCCTCTTGTGCCAAATAGTTGGCCAGCTGTGAATGCAAAGGAAAAATTCTTGGAGGAAATTAAAAGTGCCACTCCAATAAACACAGGAATAAGAAAATGAAACAGCATTATTGTTGACATAGGGAAAGTTTGAGGGGTCTGGTTAGATCAAACCAGCCACAACATTCCCTTAAAAAACAAAGCCTAATCCAGAGAAAGGTCCTAACTCTTCAATTTTATTAAGATTTGAGAGAGGTGAGGAAGCTGCAGAAGAAAACTCAGAAGTTAGCAGAGGTTGGTTCATGAGGGTTAAGGAAAGAAGCCATTTCTATAACATAAAAGTGCAAGATAAAGCAGCAAGTGCTGATGGAGAGACTGCAGCAAGTTATCCAGAAGATCTAGCTAAGATCATTGATGAAGATGGCTACACTAAACAACAGATTTTCATCGTAAATGAAACAGCTTTATATTAGAAGAACATGCCATTCAGGACTTTCATAGCTAGAGAGGAGAAGTCTATGACTGTCTTTAAAGTTTCAAAGACAGGCTGACTTTCTTGTTAGGGGCTAATGCAGCTGGTGACCTTAAGGCCAATAATTATCCTTAAGAATTATGCCAAATCTATTCTGCCTGTGCTCTATAAATGGAACAATAAAGCCTGAGTGATAGCATATCTGTTTACAGCATATGGTTTGCTGAATATTTCAAGCCCGCTGTTGAGACCTACTGCTCTGAAAAAAAATTCCTTTCAAAGTATTACTACTCACTGACAATGCACTTGGTCACCCTAAAACTCTGAAGGAGATGTAGAAGGAGATTAATATTTTCATACCTGCTAACATAACATCCACTTTGCAGCCCATGGATGAAAGAGTGATTTTGACTTTCAAGTCTTATATTTTAAGAAATACATCTCATAAGGCCATACTTGCCACAGAGAGTGATTCCTCTGATGGATCTTGGGATAAGTCAATTGAAAATCTTCTGAAAAGGATTCACCATTCAAGATGCCATTAAGAACATCCATGATTCACGAAAGGTGGTTAAAATATCAACATTAAGAGGAATTTGGGAGAAGTTCATTCCAATCCTCCCGGATGAATTTGAGGGGATTAAGACCCCAGTGTAGGAAGTTACAGCAGATGTGGTGGAAACAGCAAGAGAACTAGAATTAGAAATGGAGGCTGAAGATGTGACTTAATTGCTACAACCTCATGAGAAAATTTGAACAGATGAGGAGTTTTTTCTTCTGGATGAGCAAAGGAATTAGTTTCTTGAGATGGAATTTACTCCTTGTGAAGATGCTGTGAACATCATTGAAATGACAACAAAGGATTAAGAAAACTATATACACTTAGTTGGTATGGCAGTGGCAGGGTTTGAGAGGATAGTCTCCAATTTTGAAAGATTTTGCCCTGGGGGCCAAATGCTGTCAAACAACATTGCATACTACAGAGAAATATTTTTCTGAAAGGAAGAGTCAAACATCATTGTTGTCTGTTTTTAGAAATTGTGAAACCCACCACAACCTTCAACAACCTGAATTAGTCAGCAGCCATCCATATTGAGGCAAGACCTTCCAGCAGCAAAATTATGATGACTGGCTGAAGACACATGATTGTTAGCATTTCCAGCAATATTTTCAAATTAAGGTGTGTACATTGCTTTTCCAGATATAATGCTATTGTACATTTAATGAACTACAGTAGAGTGTAAATATAACATAAACAACTTGTTTGTTTATCTTATTTGCTTTACTGCAGCAGTCTGAAATTTAAACTCCGTTTTAAAAAAATGGGCAGAAGACATGAACAGACACTTCTTTAAGGAAGACATATAAATGACCAACAAATATATGAAAAAATACTCCATATCAGGCATATCTCCTGGATATCTCAGGATATCAGGAATATCTCCCAGGCATGCCTGTATGTGTTCAATAAATGCCTGCTAAAATGCAGAGCTGGTAAAATGCCTTAGGTCAATTCCTTTGAGGCATTATTTTTCCTCCATTACAGTGATAATGGAAATCTAGAACAACATAACCTTCCCATGCTGGAAGGAGGCCCTATATGCTGTTTGCTCCTCAAGCCCTTGTTTCGCAGTGAGGAAACAGAATCTCAAGTGAAATGACTTGCTGCAATGGCTACTCAGAGTGGATGCTTCCATACCTATGTGTTGTATATAAATGTTCTCTTTTTGAAGGTCCATCTTCAAGGACCTCAAACTGTATTCGACTGGGAGTAATAATAAGCTAACTTTTTTTGAACATTTGTTACATACAACAATACTCTTGGCTCCTACCAATAATTGTAATTCAAGTTCAGATCACAACAATCCAAAAGAGTGGTTGAAGCCAAACCCCGAATCATCCTGGCCATCAACATTGACAGGTAAAGTATATGGGTATTTAATCAGCACAGGATTTGGCTGGAAAAAAGTAGTTTTCTGAGAGTAGTGAAAACACTAAACTCGTTCCCTCCTCATAGTTTGTTCTCCATCTTGTTTGCAGAACACAACACTGAATACCCAGTTAGTAATACAAATCCAAACTCCTTGCTTGCATCACCTTACAATTGTGCCAATGAACTTGGCTTATTTTGTTCTTTCAACGTAAATACCCCTTTTAGAAGGGAGCCAAAAGCTTCCTTTTTCTTTCTGAAGCCAAGCAAGGAGCAGTAGACTGTACACACATACACACACACACACACACATTTTAAAAAGAGGACAAGAAAAGTTGTAAAATCCACTCAATAAAAATGTCTGCCATCTTTCTAAACAGGAAACAAAAGAAGATTTCAAGTTTTTTTTCAACCTTTATAGGATCAGCCAGTACATGTGCAGTCTTGTTACATAGGTATATTGTGTGATGCTGAGGCTTGAGGTGTGAATGATTCCACCACCCAGGTACTGAGCACAGTAACCAACAATTAGTTTTTTAACCCTTTCCCCCTGCCTTCCTTCCCCACTCTAGTAGTCCCCAGTGTCTGTTGTTTCCATCTTTATGTCCATGAGTACCCAGTGTTTGGCTCCTACATTTAAGTGAGAATATGCAGTATTTGGTTTCTGTTCCTGCATTAATTTGCTTAGGATAAATGGCCGCCAGCTGCATCCATGTTGCTGCAAAGGACACTATTTCATTCTTTTTTATGGCTATGTGGTATTCCATAGTCTATATGTACAACATTTTCTTTATCCAGTCCAACAGTGATGGGCACATAGGTCAATTCTATGTCTTTGCTATTCTGAATAGGACTGCAATGAACATGCAAACACATATGTGTTTTTGGTAGAACGATTTGTTTTCTTTTGGATACGCACACAGTAATGGGATTGCTGGGTTGAATGGTAGTTCTGTTTTAAGTTTTAGAGAACTATCCAAACTGCTTTCCACAATGTCTAAGTTAGTTTACATTCCCACCAACAGTGTATAAGCATTCACTTTTCTCTGCAGCCATGAGAGCATCTATTGTTTGTTTTGTTTTGTTTTGTTTTTCACTTTTTTATAATAGCCATTCTGACTGGTGTGAGATGGTACCTCACTGTGGTTTTGATTTGCACTTTTTTGATTATTAGTAATATGGAGCATTTTTCGTATGTTTGTTGGCCACTTGTATGTCTTCTTTAGAGAAGTGTCTGTTCATGTCTTTTGCCCATTTTTTGATGGAGTTGTTTGTTTTTTGCTTGTTCAACTATTTAAGTTTTTATAGATTTTGGATATTAGACCTTTGACAAATGCATAGTTTGTGAGTTTTTTAATCCCATTCTGTAGGTTCTCTGTTTATTGTTGACAGTTTATTTTGCTGTGCAGCAGCTCTTTAGTTAAGGTATTACTGATGAATAAAAAGTGTATGTTTGTGGTATACAACACAATGTTTTGAAACATGCATACATTGTGAAAAGGCTAAATTGAGCTCATTATCTTATGTGTGACCTCACATACTTATTATTTTCATCCTCCTGTCTAACTGAAATTTTGTACCCATTGACCAACATCTCCCCAACTCTATGCCCAGCCTCTAGTAACCACTGTTCTGCTCTCTGCTTCCATGAGTTTAAGCTTTTTAGATTCCACATATCAGTGAGATCAGATGGAGTATGTCCTTCCGTACCTGGTTTATTTCACTTGCCATAATGACCTCTACGTTCAGGATTTCCTTTTGATAAGGCTGACTAGTATTCCATTGTGTATATATACTACATTTTCTTATCCATTCATCTGTCGATGAACACTTACGTTGATTCCAAATCTTGCCTACTGTGACTATGCTGCAGTGGACATGGGAGTGCAGCTATCTCTTTAGCATACTGGTTTCTTTTCTTCTGGATGTACATCCAGTAGTGAGATCGCCAGAAATCATATGGTAGTTCTACTTGTCAAGTTTTGAGACACTTCCACACTATTTTCTATAATCACTGTGGCCTCTTTTGCTTTGAATTTGTAAATTCCAGTTCTCATCTCAGCTTTGCCACTTTTCTGGCTCGTTCACCTATTTTTTCTGACTCTGATTTTTCTCACCTATATGACCAGATGATTCAGATGATGATTAACTGTCCACCTTCATAGTTTTAATAAAGATAAAATGAAAAAATGTCCTGTAGTCTCCATGCTGCCTGAAGTCAATAGTAATAAACTTAGGGTAGAGTGGGTCTCTTGGAAAGGAGGGCACATGAGGGCCTCGGCCCTGTCCTTTGCATCAGGGCCCAGTCAGAACCACCATGCACACTGGGAAAGGCCTCAGATTCCCCAGGTCCTGACTGAGCAGACCACTCAGCTGTTTGTCCTCAGGCTGCTCCACCCCCTGGCAGCTGCTGTTAACAGAATGCATGCTCTGCAGTTGTATGGGACACACAAAGTTCCCACACACCAACCCTGTTATGCAGCCCACAATTTCCTCCATTGGATTCAATGCTGGTTGAGGCCACTGTGTCTCAGCTGGGTTTGCACATTGGAATCATAGGGAACATCTAAAGGGTACAGAACCAAGGTGCCACCCCCAGAGATTCTAACATCATTGGCCAGGAGGGGCCCTAGGAATTTATATTTTTTAAAAGAACTCTAGGGACTCTAATGCATAGACAGAATTAGACCTGCTGAGTTAGCACGTAGAGTTTCTCAGCCTGAGACTATCGATATTTTGGGCTGGGTGATTCTTTGCTGTGGGGGGTCTGTCCTGTGCATAGTAGGAGGTTGAGCAGACCCCTGATCTCTGTCCACTAGATAGTCAGCGGCAATGACCCAGCTGTGACCACTGACAGTGTTTCCCTAGGAGGCAAAATTGGCCTGGTTGAGAACCACTGAGTTTAGTAATAAAGGATGAGAGGAGAGAGGCTACACTGACTCCTGATCCTCAAGGTATAGTCCCCAGATCAGCACCACTGGGGAGCTTGTTAGAACAGAAGAATGCCTCCCCACTTTGGAATCCTCATTTTATCAAGATCCCCTGTGATTTGGGTACAAAAGCTTGAGAAGGACTGCCAGGTCACAGGCGTTTTTTTCCTCCTGGAAATACTTATTTACAGGATTAGTTTATTAAAAGAGCAATTGCCCATCTGAATCTTAAAAAATATGAGATCAGAGTCATAGAATGTCAAGGCAAAAAGGACCCTGGAAAGGTCATTTCAACCTCCCGACAGGAAGACTGAGATGGTGGTTTGGCTCACAGAAGCAGAGCTTGCTCAGGCGAGTGACTGGCAGGGCAGGAAGGTGAGAAGATGAAGTCATGCCCGAGGTGTGCCTTGTTGGTAGAATGGGTGGAGGTAAGGAGGGCAGAATGAAAGGAAACCTTAATGATGCCCTAATCAGGAAGTAGCATGAGTGAGCTGGCTGCTGTTACAGAGAAAATGTACTTTTCAAGTACCTCGCCCTTCTAGACACCTCCCAAATGGCATTCCTGCCAGACCCTTGCTTCCTGGTATATGAACAAGGGTTGCCTCTTGGTGGGGTATGAGTTACCACAGAAGCGTGAATGAGAAGGGGCCTTGGAAGCAAGTCCCAGCATTCAGGGCACAACCTGGCACCACACCCACTGCAGAGCTGGTGGGGCAGAGGGCAGGCCTGCCTATTGGCATACCACTCTGGCCTCTGAAAGACCAGTTCCTGGAGTTTCCTCCAACATCCCCAAAATGTTTGTGCAGATGATGGCTGCTGGACTGTCACTACCAAGGTTAGTCCCCAAGATGGGAAAAGTCACAAAAGAGCAGGTTGTGAGGGATGCTGTGGAAAGGGAGCATAATAATGGGTGGGGTGGGATGGCATGTTGGGCATGGGGGTATATCTCTAAATTAGCACCTCCCCCTCCCAACACTCTCCTCTTTCTCTGCCTTTTTTCTCTCCTCCATAGAACCTATGGCACCTGGCATTATTTTAGACATTCACTTGCTAACGTGTTTATTACCTGGAGTGTGACCCTCCTTCTCTGCTAGACCCAAGTTCCATGAGGACAGGGCTTTTGGTTCCCAACTGAATCCCCAGGGCCAAGGACAGGGTCTGGAGTACATTGGCACTCCACAAATATTTGGGGACTAACAGAATAAATGAGTGAGCAAATAGGTAAAGAACCAGGTTTGTTTGTTTGTTTGTTTAATTATTTATTTATTTTTTGAGACGGAGTCTCGCTCTGTCGCCCAGGCTGGAGTGCAGTGGTGCAATCTTGATTCACTGCAAGCTCCGCCTCCCGGAGTAGCTGGGACTACAGGCACCCACCAACATGCCCTGCTAATTTTTTTGTATTTTTAGTAGAGACAGGGTTTCACTATGTTAGCCAGGATGGTCTCGATTTCCTGACCTTGTGATCCACTCGCCTCGGCCTCCCAAAGTGCTGGGATTACAGGCGTGAGCCACCGTGCCCGGCCATGAACCAGGTTTATTTTAATGACGATGGCAGGAACCACCTCTTCCTTCTTCTTCCCCCTGACAACTTGAGTCACTGCATTTTTACAAAGCTGCTTGTGGTTTCCCTAGTAAAGAACCATGAAGAATAGCTCAATTTTCCTACACCTGGGAGGCAGTTCTATTGATTGGATTCATTCTCTTCTCTTTCAAAGACATTAAAACTGCTTGTATTCATACCTCTGATTTCTTCTAAGAGTTAAGCTTACCAAATGCTTTCATTTCTTCCTTCATCCATATATTTAGTGAAATAATATTTATTGAGTACCTGATATCTGCCAGGCAATGTGCTACATGCTGGGACAGGAGGATAAACAAAACTATTATCTGAGCCATGCACACCTGGGCTATCTTGGTAAGGTAGGTGTTAGTATTCCCATCTTACAGGGAAGGAATTGTCAGAGTGGCCCCCTCCCGTGCCTGGTAGACCGCTGCTCCACAGAAGCCTTAGGAAGAGCAAGCCTGAGACTCAGCACTGGAACTGGTTTCAAAAAATGAGAGAAACAAATGCCTACTTATAACTGAAGGAAGGCTGCACATGTCAGGAATCAGGAGAGGAGTCACCTGAGGCCACCGGTGCACAGGGGGAGGGGACAAATGGAGACGTGCTCTTCCTCCTCCTGGAGCTCTTTCCTGTTAAGTGCAGGTGGCAGGGTGGAGAGTGGGAGTGCGGGGGAGGGGCTGGAAGGCGCAGGTGGATTGATGGGGAGAATCACAGCAGCTCTGCAAGAATGAAATCAGTGTGTCTTTGCTGAGTGCACAGCATAGAAATGGATCTTCACACACGTGCACGCATAAGCACACACACAAGCACATTTCACATTTTTACTGTCTGGGGACTGAAAATGTTTTAATGAGACTGTAGAATGTACAGAGCAAAACATACAAGCATTCATTCATTCATCGATTCAGAAAAGAGTCACTGAGTACCTTTCAGGAGCCAGGCACGGTGCAGGACCCTGGTGGAACGGTGTTTAATGGCAGGTTCAGAGATAGGCCAAACTAATCAATGTCATTAGGGTGGGGATTTTTATCCCACCTCAGGAGGACCAGGAGGGCTTCCAGGGGGAGGTGAGGCCTGGATGGGGCCTGAAGGATGAGTGGAAGTAACCAGGGAGAGAGGTTAGTGAAGGTAGGGCTAGGGAAGGAATTGTAACCTAGATCTTGGTAGGGGTACCTGCGGACCAGCAGTATTGCCCCAGAACTTATCAGGAAGGCCGACCCCAGACCTACAGAATCCAAATATGCATTTTAAGAAAATCCCCATGTGACTCACATACACTTTCAACTCTGAGAAGCCCTGACCTAGATAATTCTGTGCAAGGAAAATCTACAGAGACTTGAAGGCAAGAGAGAGTTCAGCGCTAATGGAGGAAAGTGCCCATGAGCAAGAACCAAGAGAGAAGTTATAGACCATTGTTCTAGCCCCTTCTCTCCTTCTGAAGCACGTCAACAAGACTGGGATTTAAGTTTCCTGACTTTCACTCATTTCAGTATTTTATCGTCTTTTTCCTCCATTTACTGATGCCCTAAGTTTCAAGTGAATGAAAATGAAATCCATAAACAAGGCATTGATTTAGAGACTCATAGGAGAGAATGTGGCTCTTGTTTCAGCAGGTAGTTTAGTGCTCAGGGCCAAGGATGCAAATTTCTATTTGAATGTTTCCTCCTTACCTACACACAGGTCAGCTGATGAAAGCGGTGATGACAATGTATGAAAGTTCACAGAAGGAAAATGGTAAATCCAACTTGAAACATCATATAAAACATGGGCCAAAGAAATGGAGCAACAGTGCACAAAGCAGGTGAATACAGAATAAAGAAATAATCTTACAACTGAAATAAGTAGATGCCTCTAAAATTACCAAGGATTTAACAAGTAATAAGATTCGTGCAAGTCAGGTGATCAATTTGGACATCCTGACTGGAAAGGCACCCAGCAAAGCACTGAGCGATAGAGCCTCTGTTTTCTAGAAAACACATGATACTGTCTGTTCTAGCTACTGAGTGAAGTTGCTGAAAGGATTAAAGGGAAAAGCCAAAGTGCAAAGACAAGTATGGAGATAACATAGGAGCATGCCCTGTCCTGACACTGCTCAATCAAAATATTAAGTGGTATTGCAATGGTTGCTGTGAGGTAGTGCATCCGGAATTGGTTCCTTCTGGTGGGTTCGTGGTCTTGCTGACTTCAAGAATGAAGCCGCAGACCCTCGTGGTGAGTGTTACAATTCTTAAAGAGGGTGTGTCTGGAGTTTGTTCCTTCAGATTTTCAGATGTGTCCAGAGTTTCTTCCTTCTGGTGGGTTTGCGGTTTTGCTGACTTCAGGAGTGAAGCTGCAGACCTTCCCAGTGAGTATTATAGCTCTTAAACGTGGTGTATCCAGTCTGGAGTTGTTGGTTCCTCCTGGTGGGTTCATGGTCTCACTGGCTTCAGGAGTGAAGCTGCAGACCTTCGCGGTGAGTGTTACAGCTCATAAAGGTAATGCAGACCCAAAGAGTGCGCAGCAGCAAGATTTATTACGAAGAGCAAAACAACAAAGCTTCCACAGGACCCCAGCGGGTTGCCACTGCTGGCTGGGCAGCCTGCTTTTATTCCTTTATTTGGCCCCACCCACATCCTGTTGATTGCTCCATTTTACAGAGTGCTGACTGGTCCGTTTTAGAGAGTACTGGTTGGTCCATTTTTACAGAGTGCTGACTGGTGCGTTTACAAACCTTTAGCTAGACACAGAGCACTGATTGGTGCACTTACAACCCTTTAGCTAGACAGAAAAGTTCTCCAAGTCCCCTACCGGACCCAGAAGTCCAGTTGGCTTCACCTCTCAGTAGGAGGTGAGACTTGACTCGGGAGGTAGGGCTTGGCCACCAAACCAAGATGGACTAGATTAAGGACTAGCTGAAACAGGAAAGAGGCAAAAGCCTCTCTCCATAAGACATGCCCATCAGTGCCATGTCAGTTTACCATTGCCAGGGTAACACCTGAATGGTGTTTCCTGGTTTACCATTGCCATGACAGCCCTTTCCATGGCCATGACCTAATGACCAGGAAGTTATCACACTATTTTTAGAAATGTTCGCATAATCCACATTTTAATTTGCATCTAATTAAAAGTGGGTAAACATGACCACAGAGCTGCCTCTGGGCTGCTACTCTAGTCACACTGCCTACAGGGTAGCCCTGCTCTGCAAACAGCAGTATCTCTGCTGCTGCTGTGAACTCAGCCACTTCAATAAAAGCTTCTGCCTAACACCATCAGCTCACCCTTGAGTTCTTTCCTGGGCAAAGCCAAGAACCCTCCTGGGCTAAGCCCCAATTTTAGGGCTCACCTGCTGTGCATCAGCCATGCAGGAATATGGGGTTTCTACTCTTTAACAACTCTAAGCTGGGACACCATCATTTTCCTGGCATGGCTTAACACTCATTCTGTCTGGAAAGGGACATCAGACTGAATCACCTCCCTCCATTCCTCATGTGTTTAAGCCATGTCTGTTGAGCATCTGTTAGGTTCTAGGCAGGGAAGATTTGGCTGCCCACGGCAGCTGGCATGGCCAGGATTTGTACTGGTTGTTTAGAGTCTGTTGTGTGGCCAGTGCTGACAGAATTTGATGGTCATTCTTGACTCTAGGTTCAGTGCTAGAATTCAGAGTCCCTAGAGACTGAAGTGCAGCAGATGTGCGGTGGGAGAGGTAGATTCGAGTCAGACTGGGTTTGGTCTTGAGTAGTTGAATTTGGATATTCTCCTGTAGGCTGCAGGGAGCCATGGGAAGTGTTTAGGCTGCTACTGGCACAACCCATGGAGAAGTGGTATCAAAGTGGGAGAGGATAAAGGCTGGTAGATAAATAAGAAAATAACTAACTCAAGATTCAGAAGACAGATCATTAGAACAATCCCAGCGAAGGTACAAAGATTGGAGCTGTTTAGGGGGCAGAACCAAAAGGATTCATGACCAGTCAGGTATGGCGAGTGAAGGGAAGAGAGGAGGCAAGAATGACTCAGGCTTCCAGCCCAGGCTGTGGAGGCCGGGGCACCATCCACCAAGATAGGGAGTAGAACAGGAACGAGATCAAATGTGAGGACAGGAAGATGACAATAGGCTGATTTATATTTTGTTTGGAAAAATAATATATTTTTAGAAAATAGAGACTTTTTCAAAGAATATTTTACATTACTTGTAATTTTTTTTAAGCTCACTTCTTTAACTTGTCAGTACATTTATTTCTGGTCTTTGGTCTTTTTTCTTTTCTCTCTGTGTGTGTATGTGTGTGTATGGGAAGTGTGCATTTAAAATTGTGCATCACACTGCAGAGACAGTTTATTCTTTCTTTTAATAAGAATATTATTTCCTGACCTTAAAATGGTTAAAATCTATTTTTAATGGCTACTGAATATTCCACCCTATGGGTGTAACAATTACTTGATTTCTTTACAGTTGGACACTTAGATCACCTCAATTTTTTTCCACCTTGAATAACACAGCTATGAGTGTGTCTGTAATAAATCATTATCCAAGTCTCAATAAAAAGTTAAAAACATTTAAATAACCAAAATAAAACATTCCTGTGGGAAAAAACCTGAAAATGATACAAAAAACATACAATAAATACTGAAGGGCAAAATATATTCAATAAAAACTTCCAGTGTAAACATCACGTATAAGTTAACAACTTCTCCCTTCTCTTGGAAATCCCAGAAGAACAACAACAAGAAAAATGAAACAAAACAAAACGAACCACAGATCCCCAAAGGCTGCATTTCCAGTGAAACTCAGGGGTAGAGGGAGGCACAGAGCGTGAAGGATGTGCAGGAGCTGCAACCCTGGCGCGGGGCGGAGGGCGTCGGGAGGAGAGGAGGAGACAGGGTGCCAGTGGTCAGAGGGTTCGGCAGTGTCCAGTCTCAGAAGGCACCAAAAACATTCCCTAGTGTGGAGCTCAGCACGAAGCATCAAAGCCGTATCCCTCCTTCTCACAGTGAGAATGGAAAAGCAGGCAAGCGGGGCTGCAGGGCAGCGGAGTTAGTGAACACTGAGTCAGAAGAGTTAGGCTCTACAACCGTACACGCACATGCTCCGGGTTCCCAGAAGACAGACTGTCTCCCTGGCCATAGAGACACGGGGACTATTGGAGTTGTGACGCCTGGAAGGTTGGGTGGAACCTGGAAGGCCACCTACACCCTCTGCCCCTGTGGAGCCTCCTGTGAATAGCCGGTCCATCATTCCATGGTGAGAGAGAGAATGAATAGGAAAAGAAATAAAGGGATGGGTACTTCCTAGGATGCCACTGCAAACAACCACAGAGCGAGGTCAGGGGACTTCATTCCAGTCAAGGAGGAATTCACACCAAAGACATTAAATGTTTCAAAGAGAAGCCCTTTGCCTTAAAGGAGAGATTCCTAAGTCCATAACATATAATACGTATGGACAAAGCAATACAGCAGCAATGTTTATAACACAAAGATTAGCTGAGTGCAACAGAAACACATAAAAACACATTGGCAGTAGGTGTCAGTTCTCTCAGTCCAGGACAGATCACATTAAAGAGTAAAGATACGGCAAAGCTATGCAGCATAATAGAATAGCATCAATGGATATAGTTCAAATTCTCTACCAGGAAGGAAAGAATGCACCTTCTTTTCAAGCACCCATAGAACATGCAAATTGGTCTGTGCTGAGCCGTAAAGAAAATCTCAAGTTCCACATCCTGAACATGTTACAGACCAGAGTTCCCCAACTCCGGGCCATGGACTGGTACCGGTCTGTGGCCTACTAGGAACCAGCGTGCACAGAAGGAGGTGAGCAGCCTGGTTCCTAACAGCAGGAGGTGAGCGACGGAGCATTACCACTTGAGCTCCGCCTCCTGCCAGATCTGCAGAGGCAGCATTAGAGTCTCACAGGAGTGCAACCCCTGTTGTGAACCGCGCAGGCGAGGGATCTAGATTACAGGCTCCTTATGAGGATCTAACTAATGCCTGATGATCGGAGGTGGAACAGTTTCTTCTCAAAACTATCCCCTATTCCCTACCCGTGGAAAAACTGCCTTCCACTAAACCAGACCCCAGTGCCAAAAATGTTGGGGACTGCTGTTATAGACCACACTTATAATCACAGAGCAACCCAAGTAGAAATTACCAGAAAAGAAAAAGCACCTGCCACTAGAAAATTTCAGAAATGTCTCTTAAACTCCTCTTTGATGAAAGGGGAAAAAAACAGAAGCAATGTAAAACTTTTAGAAAATAAAGACATGTCAGAATATTTGAAAAACAATTACATCAGTGCGTAGAGGAATATTTATTGCCATACTTATGCCAATGTAACAGAATGAAAATAAGTGAATTATCAATCAAAACTAAACAAGGCAAAGTAATAAAAACAAAAACAAATTAATAAGAGCAGTAAATAGTACAACTAATTAAACCTTTAGGAAAAAATTCTTAATAAAATAAATAAGTCATGAGCTAAGGATTTGAGTATGTGTGTCTTTGCGTGTGTGTGTGTGTGTGTGCATAAAAATATACAATATAGGAAATCAGGGAAAACCATAAAAACCATAAAAACAGGAGAAATTTAAAAAGTCATAACACTCTTATGCTTAACTTTTAATTTGGAAACTTAGATGAATAATTTCATAAGAAAATATAATTTATCAAACGGATACAGTAGAGATAAAAAATCTGAACAGAGGAACTTAGAGATACAAGTTAGGGCTGGAAATGTGTATTTGGGGGTTGCCTCTAAGATTGACTACACCTCTAGCTGGCCTAGTTTTCAGATTCTATAAAGAACAGAATGAAAAAGCTCTGGGATGTAGTCTGCTTACATACCCATACTTGAGAAAAAGCTGCTTTGTGAAAGCTACACGGAATGGGGAAAGAGGCACAAACGTTGTACATACCACAACGCTTTACAACAGCACCACCTAGCGACAGACTCGTGAAAATCCCATCCGTTATGTCCCCTCCA
The DNA here is from genome assembly GCF_047675955.1 of Chlorocebus sabaeus. Classification (NCBI taxonomy): domain Eukaryota; kingdom Metazoa; phylum Chordata; class Mammalia; order Primates; family Cercopithecidae; genus Chlorocebus; species Chlorocebus sabaeus. Next base: position 95,283,128 of record NC_132905.1, on the reverse strand, counting down.
GCTTAGGGATGGCGAAATAGGATAAACCATCTTCTTACTAGAAAGCAGATACCCTATTCTGTTTCTCCAGTAACTATCACTTTACCTCCTAATGCTTGGAGATTCTTGTTTTTCCTCCTCATTTGGATATTGTCAGACGAAAAGTGTCTAGTCATTGAAAGGAGTGTATATTTAAAGGATTGGTGTAGCAGCTAGATCATGGCTCACGGATGATCTTCATTTCATTCACTAAGTACTTCTGCTGTGCCCAGATTGCTGCACACCCCTCTCTAGAGACTGACCACTAAACTGGATTCTTCTGGCACAAGTGATGCATTAGGCTCTGAGAGTGTGGTTCAGGATGGCAGAGGGACAAAAGAGTGTAGTGCAGAGAAAGAGCTGGGCTGTTGGAGGGGAACAGAGTCGGGTTCCTCTCCACTTTTTAGCTGTTTTCCTGGGCAGATGACTCGGAGATGGTTTCTCGTCTGTGAAATGGGAGAATGCCATCTCCCTGCAGGGTGATCATGGGAATGACCACACAGGCATTGCCAACCTGGTCACCCTCAGTCCCCAGGACCGAGCTGAACTATCTGTCCCATCCTTGAGACCGCTGAAATGTGCTTACTGGGTTTCTTCTCCACAGGTATTTTCTCTCCACTTGTAGGGTTTCCAGATTCTAAAGCACTTTACCTTCCCCACCTTCAGCATGTTTTGCATCTTAGTGATTGAGCCTGAACACTCCCTTCCATTCCATCTTATCCTTGACATTTCCCAGGAACCCACAACGAAAAAGTGGAGGTGATGGACCACCAGACATGACACCTATGGTGATTTCAGAAGTGTGATCCAAGAGAAGTATTTACAAAAAATTCCAAAAGCAATAGGTTGGGAGTATTATTTATTCAAATAAACAAAAATGTTTTATTTCCCTTTCAATGGCATATATCTTAAATTGGGATATACAAGTACAAAAATAAGATTATTCTAGAAAATTCCAGTTTTGAAGGGCACGACAATAGTTCGGACATTTGTCAGTAGCTATGAAGCTACTTTTAACATGGAATGAATATCCCTTTACTCCAACTCTTGGTCTTCTTACATCTTTAAATCACATCAGCGTGCTGGAAATAGAGCAAAATTCCCAAAGGGAAATATAAAATAATTTAAAGCCTTTTCAGAAATACAAGTTACACTTAAGAAACATGTATTAAAGGATGTTAATCTGAGATAAACACAAAACAAACATTTTGCAAAGTACTACTTTTTGCATCTGTTTGAGGATACACAGTTTGCAGCTCTTCTGCCAGAAGCAAAATACTAACTCTAGCAGAGCAGAAAAGTCATCAACTTTAAGAAAAAATGAGTGGTCGCTTTCAGTGACTGAACATAACATGTCAAACTTTAAGAATTTTTTAACAATGCAAATTAACAGCAATAGTAGAAAATACATCATTTTAGATTATAAAAATTCAGCTTTTATTAGCACATGGCAAATCTCATTCATTCGCTGCCCTCTCATATGTGCTGAGTAACTGCTACACAGAATTTCAATCCTCACTGATATAAATGTGAGAGATTACATCTACAATTAGAAAAATGAGGGAAAAAATCTCGTTTTATACTACTAGCAACAAAGAACACAAAATTGTACTAAATTTGTTAAGAAATGTTATTTTGTTATTTTGTGCAATTTTCATTATAGATTAATTAGCTTTTTTCACTTTTTTTCCTCCATCTTAAAAAGATATAACCTTTTAATGTTTTCTTAACATTTCATTCAGGAACACTAACCTTAGAAATGCGAAGCTTGTGTAAAATTTTACTTCAATAGGTACAATGTAGCAAGCGAAACCATACTTCTATCAGGGAATTTGGAATGACCTCCACATATAGCACTCAACAGAAAAACGTAAGTCCTGACTTTTGGAGACACTTCCCTCCTTATGATGTTCTTATCTGTCCATGCCTTGTGAATAAAAATGCTTTTTTATTCCAACCCAAATGAAGAAAATCCTATGTAAAAACATCAATGTCAAAGGCTAGGTTGCCAAGGACGCTCAAGTTTTCCCGTCTTTTATTGATACCACTAAAGTGACAGCTGTGCTCAGCTAACTGAAATCTATATTACAAATCTATCATTTATAATTATAAATCTATATTGGCAAAATACTTTACTCAGATGGCTATGTGTGAGGCACACGTGTGTTCTATACAGTTTGGACTTTATCTGGTTGGTCTTACACAAATAATTATCCATCTGTAAAGGGAACTGCCCACTTCTTGGGGCTGCCCTGATTCCCAGAGGAGAGATAGATATTTTACCATCACATCCTTTCCCGAGATGCTGGCAGAGACACCAGGATGGCTGCTCTCATAATAGTGTCCAAGAAGTACCCGAGGCTCAACAGGGCACCCAAGCATCAGGGACCGGGTACCCGCACGTTGCTCTTGCTGTGGCTGGATTCGAATTTATCATGAAGCTTTGTGATGTCTCTTGGCCCAGCCACTACCTACTGTGTGCTTTTTAAGCACACAAGTGTGATATAAAAGTTACACAGTACAATTTAGTTTAGAAGCACTGGAAGTCTGTGTGTAATAGCTGATGATAAGAAACCCAGAGGAAGCTCAGGGGCAGGGAAGAAAATACTGTATTTATTGGCGGGAGTTACATATCCTCAACACCTATGATAGATTTCAGCCACTGATGCAACTTGAGGTTTTGCTGGCAGCACTAAGGAGCGGGGCTTTGTTCTCACTTCCACATTCCACAGATGTGGCTAACAGCCTTCACCCACCCCTAGGGTGACACCAACAGCCCAGGGAGTCTGCTCACAACTGAAAGCCGTGGTTTCTGCTCTCCAGCCTCACCTGGGGAGCTTACTGAAATGCAGATTCCCTGGTCCCTCCCGCACTGACCCTGAATGGGGCTGGGTGTGCTGCGGGACAACTTGGACCTTCCGGGGATGTGGAGCCCGGGTAGCGGGGCTCCCATGCTAACAGCAGTGAGACAGGAGGGAGCTCCTTTTCTGGAAGTCTCTGACAGAAGACATTCTGGAGAAAGAAGCTGTCGGATGTTCGGAATGCACGGGCTGAGCTGGCTCAGCAGAGCTGGCGGAAACGGTGAGTGCCCAGTTGCTGTGCCTCTCAATGACACAATCAGGGTAACTGCCGCTAGGAGTCTTCCAGATGCTCAGACCTCAAAGGCCACTTTACCAGCCCCCTTTGGCCTCCGTCGCTTGACCCTCCCCTACAAACTTCCTGGTGCATGACCTTGAACCTGCCTGTGTCCTGCTTGGGCCTTGAGACATCTCTGGTTTTATTAGGACAGATGTGTTTTACGTACGGCTGCCAAGCAAGTTTCTCTTGGCCTAATTGTTCCTCTGACAAATAATCAATCCTGAGACGTTCCTTTAGAAAATACCTAAAAAGCAGACTGTGCCAAAAACGTGGGGTGAAATGAGGTGCCCACGGCATCCTGGGAGGTTCTTGGCTGGTGTGGACCTCTGTGCCCCACTGCCCACTGAGGGGTGGGACCTCTTTCTGGCTCCTTCTTGCCCTGCCCTCTTTTCAGATTCTGGAACTTCCCAGGTCCTAGCCATCCTGTACTCTCCAACTGTTGAATGAACCAGTCCTTGCTCCATGTGGGCAACACCCGGGTCACCCGGCCAGTCTCTCCCTCTGTCAAAGCTGTCACTGACACACGACTCCTGCTTGAATATTCCTGAGGTTTGGAATTGGTGGATCTGCAAAATAAATCACATCTCCAGTGAATTCAGCCACTTTAACGGGAAGGGAAATCTGGGGATGGCTGGAATGAAACTGCATTTTCTTTCTTTTTTTTTGAGACGGAGTCGTGCTCTGTTGCCCAGGCTGAAGTGCAGTAGCACAATCTCGGCTCACTACAACCTCCGCCCCCCTGGTTCAAGCAATTCTCCTGCCTCAGCCTCCTGAGTAGCTGGGATTATAGACATGCACCACCACGGTTGGCTAATTTTTTGTATTTTTAGTAGATATAGGGTTTCACCATGTTGTCCAGGCTGGTCTCAAACTCCTGACCTCAGGTGATCCACCTGCCTCGGCCTCCCAAAGTGCTGGGATTACAGGCGTGAGCTACTGTGCTCGGCCTAAACTGCATTTTCTAAAAAAGTATGTTCTGCTTATTTTGTTAGCATACTTTTAATTATATTCTTATTCTTTCTACCCCTCTCAAAATGTATTTTTCCAGTTTGCTGTTTAATTGGTAAACTGCTGTAAAGTTCAAATGTGAAATTCTTAAAACTCCCTAGAGATACACACAATAACTTCTATGGCGTGGAGTTTTCTTGGCTTTCAGAAAATCTAATAGCTTTCTTCGCAAAAACCCCTAATTTTACACTTTATGGTGTTGAGTTGTTTTTCAAAACAACAACAACAACAAAAACTTAGTGGCAAGTTTTTCCTCCAAACAGTTTTCTAATCAAGTCTAATAAATTTGTGCAAGAGAAGACACGTGGGGATTCCATTCAATTATTTGATTTCCACTAATCAGAATAAAGTCTGTAAAACTCAATTACTGTTGTTTGTGGAACAGACTGTTGGACAGCGATTTATTCCCAATGATATCGAGTGGCATTAGGCCAGAACTTAGAACTGAACCACACGTGGCAGCTCCACCAAGCAGGGACAGGGAAAGAGGAATTTAACAAGTTTGCACCCGGCATATTAAATAATTAAATCCCTCTTCACATCTTAAATAAAATGATGGAATCCCCAATTCACAACTGCTTTTCAAAATCTATTATCCAAAGCACTGTGGAGTCATTAATCCTATCTTCCTGGGGACTACTTTCACAATTTTGAACAGTAACTGACCCCAAATTTATCTCCAACCTAAACCTGTATTTCACCATGAATCGGGTAAGGTCCTTCCAAGTGTTCAGAAGTGGAACCTGTTGTAGAAAAACATTCCCCACGGTCACACACAGGGCATCTGTTTCCTGAGTGCTAGGTACTTGGTTTTGGTTCAGGAGAAATACAAAGTAGTGTACAGTATATGCTGGGAGAGCTGACACCGATCACTTGTGGCTCTTTTAAATTCCCAAGAATAAAAATAGAATTGGTTCCCATCTCGTTTCTTACTATTTTTAATAAATGGTTTCAGTTACTGAAGGCAGGATTTCATTTCAGACTTCCAAAGAAGTTATCAAGAAAATAAAGCAGCATCTTAAAATAATATTGTCTATATAGAAGTATCCATTTCCCATCAGACTTGACAAGGTTTCTGATAACAACCTAATGCTAAGTTGCACCTTTTCAGGCAAGGACTGTCTTCCAGAATTTTCCACAGTGTACTACAAGGTAAAAATGACACCCTCAAAGGGTTGCTAATTCCTTTCCTGTTCCAAGCAAACCTCCTTGAAGGCTTGCCAAGCTAAGCATCAATTTGCATAACCGGAGGAGGTGGGTGTCACTAACAGGGTTTTGACTGGAAGTCCGATTCTCAGCAGCAAGGCATGCCAGAAGAATGTCCAACATTCAATTGTCTATCTCATTCTTGTTGCTAAAGTTATACTTTTGTAATTTCAGTATTTTCATCAAAATGTCACACCCAATGACATGCGATATGAAAAGATAAAGAAATTTGATCTGAAATGCACAGCATGACGGCAAACTTCATTCACCTCCTCCACCTGGAAACCTGACTTGTTGCTTTCCTGTATTCTGAGAACTATGCCTGTTCATCTGCTACAGTAGGAAGCTCCCCGCCTCTGAAACCTAACACAGTACAACAAAACAGAAGATGTCTGTATGAAGAAATAAGCAGGAAAACTAATCAGGGCATACCTGCGATTCCCTCCTTTTATTTCAAGGGTTTGAATTTTTCACAGCAAAGGGAAGGCACAATCTCGGGGTGTTGGCTTCACTCCTGTGCAAAGTGGCCCACAAAACAGCAACCACAGAAAAAGCCAATGGGATGAGAATTGGACTTCCAGACATCTCTCCCTGTGAAATGCATTCTGAGATTATGAGTTCTCAACAAGCTGAGAGCAGACGTGACAACGGGCCCTGATACAAGAGCCCCCTCCTCCCGTTCCATGCCGTCATATTCCTTCCAAGCTGCAACTCAAATCTTCTCTAGTGAGAACAGCACAGAAGGTTCTTCTGGCTGCTGGAGAGTCTTCCAGGACACCATGACAAGCCGACGTGGTCTCCACGTCTCTTTGGCAGAGTCATATATTTCTCAGTATGGTGGTGACCCGGGGACCCAGGGAGCAGAGCAGATGGCTGAAACATCCACACGTAGCCTACTGTGAATACAACCGACACTTCTGCAGGAGGGGATACTTAGCACTTTTGGTGGAATTCTGTAATACAGCCAACCCACCCCAAAAGAAATGCAAAGGGAATACTGAACTTGGCACACAGTCAGGAGAGAGGGGATACTGTCTTTTAACTCTTCTCCTAATGACATCAGGTCATATAAGGCTAGGTTGAGGAAACAGCTTCCACTTTTCTTTGGCAAAGGCCTCAATAAGTGACGGAAAGTAGGGACTGCCCCCAAATAAGGTACCACTGCACACCTGTTACCAAAGATTCAACACCCCCAAAGGAAGAAGCACAGAGGTCAACTGCTAAATGATTTAAGCTGATTGGATGGGTATGCTTGAGCCTACCCAGTTCTGCAAAGGGAAACACACGGCTTCGAAGCACGGGGATAAGTAGACGTTCCCTCATGTCTTCTGCACATCTTGCATCTTCCTTCCCCGACAGCTGGTCAGAAATATGGGCATCAGGCCATTTCCCTGTTTCCCAACAGGGTAATAGCCAACCTACTTCCAGAGAAGACTTGGAAAAAGAGACAACTAAGCTAGTGAAATAGAATAGTTTTTTCTCATCAAAACATGATTTATTAATTTTAAGCAAGAGTAAGCATATGTGATAGTGGCCAGCTTGGTGACAGAACTCTTCCTGATCGATGCACAGTTCAGCACCTGTCGGGTCTTGGCTGTTGGGATGATAATTCTTTTGGGTGAGGGAAACAGCCGTGGTCAAGGCTGCCTGCATCCCCACCCAGGCACAGGACCCTGGGCAAAGTCTCAAAAGAGGTAGTGTTTTTACTTTCGCACCAACAATACAACACAGGTATTGGGTACAAAAGAGGAGATTTCCTTCCCCTCTACCTCGACGGGCAAAAGGCCTTCCATCTTCAGAAGAGGCTGGTGAGGACCATTGGTTGATGACCTCCTAGTGAATTCTGGCTCCCATTCAGAGCACAGCTCCCATTCAGAGCACAAACCCAGAAGAGGGGCCCGTGGCTCTGTTTCCAGATCTGAAGGGTACAGCATGGTTATATCCCCAGGCCCCAGGCTGCTTCTCCTGCCATCATACTGCAAACCTTCTTGTACCACTTTGACCCAGGTTGAGGTCTGGTGCAAAATACCCTCAAAGGTGATTAATACAAAAAGCTTCCTGTAAGCTAAGAGGGGTTATCAACTATATGCACTTATTTTTCCAGAGACTGAAGAGAGAAGACAACTAGCCAAGGCTTGGTTTTGTTTTGTGTCGGTGGCACATGTAGATAGTTTGGCATAACCAACCCTATAGAGCCTGCAGCCAAATCCACTCTGTTTTGGTTTAGAATGAAGTTTTTTTTTTTTTAATTATTTTTCTTGGATGTAGGGAAGATTTGAAAGTTTGAAAATCAAGAATCAAAAGACAGTGAATCTGAAAGGCATCTGGGAGCAGAACAGAGATTGAAGACGGGCGGGCACGGGAGGAAGTGCCGCTGTCGATCCAGACTGCTGCCCTTGAAATGTGATTTTCTTAATCGCTGAGTTCATGGTTGCTTGAGGTCAGGTCTGGCTCTTCATTTCCAGCGATGTCTGACCAGAGAGGACTCATCATTGACGACCTCAGGGTCACGGGGGCGACGCTGACACCGGAACGGCAGCAGCAGCAGGACGATTAAGACAAGGAGGATGGCTCCACAGACGCTCATGAGCGCATAGGACACAATCCACAAAATGGGTTCGCTCAAAGACTGAGCAGGGACACAGTTGCTGGCTATGTCCTCTGTTGAGAAAGGCCCGGAAATTTCAGACACTGCAGCACCTGCAATTTCTGGGGAGACAGAAAGGGAAAATCCACAGCTGTGAAACGAGCAGTCCACCTCTCACACTGGACACAGACAGAACCCCCTGTTTGATTAAACCACAGTCAAAGTTGCACTGAGGTCCCAGAGGCTTAGACAGCTCAGGAAGCACTGAGGGGGTCACGGCTCAGCGCGCCTTCGGGGGTCCAGTCCTTGCACACTGGAATGACGGCATGTTTCCAGGTGTGTGGGTACTGAGCCTAGGTGTAGAGGGGAACTGCAGCAGGGCACATATGGGAGCACCCTGTGCTTCATGGAAGGCCGGTGAGGCTGCAGTGCTATGCAGGTAAGACTGCAGGTCAGCACCTGGTCGTGGCAGCAGTTTGGGTTGTGCTTCCTCAGTGGAGATGAAAAGAGAGGAGAAAGAGTAGGAGAGTCCACCGCAGAAAGCTCAGTTGGACCTGCCTGTGTCATGGGGAATTTTCCCTGGTGGAGTCAACCTGAGTTCACTCTCTACCATGGATTCTACAACAGATAGGGACTTCATATCAGCCTGACTCATAGCCTTAGTGGGCTGTGAGACTTCCCCGGGTCAGGCTAGCTCGAGAAACCCTCCCTGCCCCACTCTTATCCTGGGTCTCATCGACAGCCAGGAGCAGCAAGAGAACGCAACACCTAATTCGTGACATCAGTGGTGACGAAGAGAAACAGTTAAATTCACCCAGTGACTTCTGCTAGAGACTCTTGAATAACTTCAAACCGAGAAGAAAGTTGAGATGATTTCTTAAAGTCCGTTTGTGGATTATCAGTAGACTTCCTTTCCCTACACTAGGCTTCTCTGCCCCTTTCAGGAATATGGGATCTTAAGCTTTACTTGCAATATGGAAAAGAAATACGCCTCTTTACCCATTTTACCTACATTTAATCACAGAAATGAATATTTTGGCACCAGAAAATAACACTGCTAAGCATTTAATTTTTCTATAACTAAAGCCTCAAGATCTTCAGAGCTGCCAAATAATACCCTTTTTGATTGAGGAAAGAAAAAGTCAAAATAACAATGGGATAATGACCTGAAAAGAATGGTTTTAAAATCAGAGAAAAAACAGGCTTGATTACTTTGCAAAGTGACGGCATTTTCTTGCTAATGTGGATTCTGTCATAATGTGGCTTTTCTAAGTGCACTGAAAAAGAAAAGCAATGAACAAGAGCCTGCCAACACCTGAGAACAGAGGGATGCACCCTGCAGTCAAGCTACACTCCCATTTCCTGGTTTGTAGATAATGATCTTCTTGCTGTGTCTTTCCATGGTGGAAGAGACAAGGGAGCTCTCTTGGACTGTCTTTAATAAGGGGCAGTAATTCCATTTACAAAGCAAAGCTCTGCCTTCATGACCTAATCACCTTCCAAAGGCCCCAACGCCAAATATCATCATCTTGGAGATTAGGTTTCAACATAAGAATTTTGGCAGGACATAAACATTTATTCTATAGCACTAATTATGCAAAGAAGCAGGAAAACACAGTTCATAATAGGGAGCAAAATCAATCAACTGGAACTTAGTAAGAAATGGCATAGATGATAGAATGAACAGGCAGGATATCAAGATATTTGTTATAACTGTATTCTACTCAGGATGCCAGAGAAAATGTTAAACATGTTAAATAGAGACACAGAAGATATTAAAGATCTAAATCAAGTTTTTAGAGATAAAAATTGTAATATGTGAGATGAAAAATATACTGGATGGTTGTAAGAGCAGATTATACACTGCAGACAAACAGACTAATGAATTAAAAAAAAAACCATAACAATAGAAACCATCCAAAATGTAGCACAGAGGGAAAAAAACTGAAAAAAAAGAGAGAGCACATCAGTAAACTGTCGACAACCTCAAGCTGCTAACTCATATAATCAGAGTACTCAAAAGGAAGAAGGGATTGTGAGGCAAAAAAATTTGAAAAAACAAACCAAAAATTTTTGAAATTTGATGAAACTATAAACCCACAGATCCAAGAAGCCCAAAGGACCCCAAACACAAGAAACATGACATAGATTATAATAGTGAACTGCTGAAAACCAGTGACAAAGAGAAAATTTCTTAAAAGCAAGGAGAGAAAAAAAAGAAACATTATGTACAAATGAATAAAAATAAGGATTATAGATGATTTCATGTTGGAAGCAATGCAAACTAGAAGACAATAGAGTAACATCTTTAAAATACTGGGGGTAGGAAAAGCCCTGTCAACCTAGAACTCCATACCCAGCAAAACTATCTGAAAAATGAAGAAGAAATAAAAATATTTTCAGTCATATACAAGCTGAGAGAACTCATCACAGATTTTCACTGAAGAAAGTTCTTCAAGCAGAAGAAAAAGGACATCAGAAGGAAACTGGAATCTACACAAAAGAAAGATGAACATCAGAAATGGGAACTATATAGTAGTTACAAAATCTTTACTTTTAATTTCAAATATTTAAAAAGATAATTAACCAATTAAAGCAAAAATTATAACAATGTGCTGGGTGGCTTATCATACAGGCATAGGTAAAATGTATGACAATAACACAAAGGACCGAAGGCCAGAAATGGAAGTCTATTGTTGTAAGGCTCTTAGACTATATGAAGTGGTAGACTGTGGTCAGTTAAAAAATTTATATTACATATCCTAAAGCAACCACTAAGATTTCACAATATAGAGTTATAGCTAATAAACTAGCCAAGGAGATATAAAGAAATAGAAAATAATCCAAAAGAAGGCAGCAAAAAAGGAAAAAAGGGAAAAAATGGAACAAATGAGACAAAAAGAAAAATAGTTTTCTTTCTTGTGTTACTGGTTAAACACAGACAAATCAATCATACATTAAATATAAATAGTCTAAATCAGCATTTGGCAAACTTTTTCCATAAAGGGCCAGATGGTAAATATGTTAAGCTTTTTAGGTTAGCTTCGTTTTGATTTTTTTCAACCCTTTAAAAATTTAAAAACTATTCTTACCTCACAGGTCATACAGAAACAAGCTACATGCTGGATTCAGCCTATAGACAGTTGTTTGTTGATCTCTGGCCTAAACATCACAACTAAAAAACAGAGACTGCTAAATTAGATAAAAAGCAAGATTCAAGTATATTCTCCTTACAGGAAACTCGCTTTTAATGTAAAGATCCAAAATGTTAAAACTAAACAGATGGAAAAAAACTATATTAATGCTTATCAAAAGAAATTCAGAGTGGCTATATTATTAGACAGAATAGATACAGATAAAAAAATTACTAGAGATAAATATAGTAGTTTCATAATGATAAACTGTTCCCTTCATAAATAAGACAAATACTAATGTTTTTGTACCTAATAACAGTGTTTCAAAATACATAAAACAAGACTGATGAAAATGAAAAGAGAAATAGACAAATCCACAAATACAGTCAGAGATTCCACAATCCCTTTCTCAATAATACAGCAAGTAGACAGAAAATAAGTAACGATATAGAATACCTAAACAACACTATCAACTAACTTGATCTAACTCTTACAAAATAATCCACCCATAATAGTAGAAGAATATACATTGTTTTCAAGAGCACAAGAAATATTTACTGTGACAGACTATATTCTGGACGATGAAACAAGTTTCAATAAATTTCAAAAGATTCAATTCATAAAAACTCTATTCCCTGCCTGCACTGGGGTTAAATTAGAAGTCAATAACAGAAAGCTTCTGGAAAAATCCCTAATTATTTGGAACTAAATAACACTTTTGTGGCCCTGTGTGGTGGTGGCTCATGCCTGTAACCCCAGCACTTTAGGCGACTGCGGTAGGAGGATCACTTGAGGCCAGGAGATGGGAGCTGCAGTGAACTGTGCTCACACTTCTGTACTCCAGTCTGGTGACAGAGCGAGACCCCATCTCTATAATATATATATATATATATATATTTAATAACATTTCTAAAAGTACAAAACTTCTAGAAAGAAACACAGGAGGAAATCTTTGTGTCCTGGGGTTAGGTGAAAAATTTCTTAGCTATAATACCCAAAAGCACAATTTGCAAAAGGAAAAAAAATGGATTTTATCAAAATTAAGTAAGAACTTCTCTTTAATAGAAAATATTAACAGACTAAAAAGACTTGGCAAAATATTTGCAAGCCAAATTTCTGATAAAGGACTTGTATTTTTTTTTTTTTTTTTTTGAGACGGAGACTCGCTTTGTTGCCCAGGCTGGAGTGCAGTGGCGCGATCTCGGCTCACTGTAAGCTCCACTTCCTGGGTTCACGCCATTGTCCTGCCTCAGCCTCCCGAGTAGCTGGGACTACAGGCGCCCGTCACCACGCCTGGCTAATTTTTTGTATTTTTAGTAGAGATGGGGTTTCACCATGGTCTCGATCTCCTGACCTTGTGATCCGCCTGCCTCAGCCTCCCAAAGTGCTGAGATTACAGGTGTGAACCACCGCATCTGGCCCAGACTTGTATTCTTAATATATAAATAACTCTGAGGACTCAATGAGAAAACAAACAACCCCATACAAAAATGGGCAAGAACATTTGAAAAGACACTTCATTTAAAAAGATGCATGAATGTCAAAAAAGCACATGAAAAGATGTTCAGGATCATTAGTCATGAGGGAAATGCAAATTAAAACCACAATGAGACCACTAAGTATTAATACCTATTAAAATGAAAATACTGGCCATACCAAATGTTGGTGAGGATGTTTAACAACAGGAACTTTCATACGCTGCTGGCAGAGATGTGACATAATACAGCCAACTTTGAAAATGAGTTGGCCGGGCGCGGTGGCTCAAGCCTGTAATCCCAGCACTTTGGGAGGCCGAGACGGGTGGATCACGAGGTCAGGAGATCGAGACCATCCTGGCTAACACGATGAAACCCCGTCTCTACTAAAAAATACAAAAAACTAGCCGGGCGATGTGGCGGACGCCTGTAGTCCCAGCTACTCGGGAGGCTGAGGCGGGAGAATGGCGTGAACCCGGGAGGCGGAGCTTGCAGTGAGCTGAGATCCGGCCACTGCACTCCAGCCTGGGCGACAGAGCAAGACTCTGTCTCAAAAAAAAAAAAAAAAAAAAAAAAAAGAAAATGAGTTTGGCAGCTTTTTAAGAAGTGAAACATACGTGTTATATAACTCAACCATTCCATTCCTAGGTGTTTATCCAGGAGAAATAAGCAATATATATGTCCAAGGACTTGCATGCTACTGTTGATAGCAGCTTTATGTATGATTGCCAAAAAACCCAAAACTTGGCAACAATCCAAAAGTTTATCAACAGGTGTATGGGGATAAAGAAATTGTAATGCCTAATTGACCTGCAATAAAAATGAACTATTGAACATGCAACATTCTAGATGAACCTAAAAATAATTTTATTGTGTGAAAGCAGTCAGACAAAATGGAATACATACTGTATGATTTCATTTATATAAAATCTAACAAATGCAAACTAGTCTACAGCGACAGAAGGCAGGTCAGCGGTTTCCTGGGAATGGCACGGGGTCCGTAGGACCTGGGAGGCAGGGAAAACAGCTCAATGCATATGATCACTACCTTGTTTGTGGTGATGGTTTCAAAGGTAAGCACATATGTCACACTTATCAAACTGTGTCCTTTCAACATGAACTGTTTATTTTACACCAAGTATATCCCAACAAAGCTGTTTCAAAAAGTCAAAAGAATAAGTCAATCAAAGCATGTCAAAGAATAACATATCTGATATACTCTCATTGAGATTAGGGGAAAAAAAAAAATACCAAGGCCGGGCACGGTGGCTCATGCCTGTAATCCCAGCACTTTGGGAGGCCGAGGCAGGTAGATCACCTGAGGTCCAGAGTTCAAGACCAGCCTATGGAGAAACCCCATCTCTAAAATACAAAATTAGCCAGGTGTGGTGACACGTGCCTGTAATCCCAGCTACTCGGGAGGCTGAGGCAGGAGAATCGCTTGAACCCGGGAGGCGGAGGTTGCAGTGAGCTGAGATTGAATTCAGCCTGAGCAACAAGAGCAAAGCTCCGTCTCAAAAAAAAGGAGAAGAGAAGAGGAGAAAAACCAAACCAACCTCAGTCACGCTGACTACATGGACATTGATTTTAGTACTGTTCTTCCAGTCGAATGCCTGAGTTCATACCCATTTTTTCATATGTGCTGTGTGTGGTGTGTATAATAAAAATGCAAAAAACCCCAATAAAATTAATTTTCTTCAATGCACGTGTATTACTCTTTATTTTTTTGAGATAGGGCCTGCCTGTGTTGCCCAGGCTGGAATGCAGTGGCTATTTATAGGCATGATAGTAGCACACTGCAGCCTCAAACTCCTGAGCTCAAGCCATCCTCCCACCACCTCAGCCTCCCAAGTAGACATGTATCACTTTTATAATTAGAAGTCATGGATTTTAAGTTTTTGAAAAACAGCACCCGTTTAAGTTGGTCAGACATAAAGCATTATCTGGGAACAACTGTATTCGCATATTTGCTAGCTAGCTGCTCAGAATTAAAGGAAAGCTGAATTAAAATTCCTTCTGGGGGCTTTTTCCAGGAATGCCATTCACTGCATGGTCTCTACATTGATTCCTTACACTACTAATTCTATGGTTTTAAAGCAGATTCTAACGTTTTACACTGGATTGATTTATGAGAGGCCATTGTATGCACTGGGTGAGAGCATGACCTTGCGGCCAGGCTTCTAGGGTTCCAGTCCTAGCTCCCACATACAAGCTGTGTGATCTGGGCCAAGTTACTCAACTTATTTGCCCCCGTTTTGTCATCTATAAAATGAAGGTAATAACAGCCCCTACAAGTCAGTCTTGTAAGAACAATCAAGTTAATAGATGTTAAGCACTTAGTACAGTCCTGGGCTAAGATCAGTGCTACATAAATGTCCACTGTTACTAAATTGTTATTTTTAATTTTTTCATCAATGTCTCGGGTTACAATTTTAATTGTGTATTTTCTCTCAAAGGTCAGGATCTGGTTGATAATGAGTGCCTGTGGAAGATCTATAATTTTACCAAGGATAAAAATTATAATGGTCAGGTCTTTTTCCCTATAGCATACAAAATAATGAGAACTGTCCCGCCACACTGATTATCTGGTACTGAGATGCTTTCTGAGTGGCATGGTTTACGTAGAAGAACATTCTGGAGTTTCAGGACAGAGGTTCTGGACTCAGAGCCAAATTTTTTTTTTTCCTGCAACCACGTGAAAGCTATATCTGGGGCCCTCAGTGTTCTCTTCTGTAAAATGAGGAAACACAGCTGCCTGATCTATACCTTTGAGGACCCCTGGCTTTGGTATCTGTTGATTGTAGTCTAAGTAGATGGCAGAGGAGTGTCTCTGAAACTCTGCTCTTAACAGCTAGCTTTCCTATTTTTAAACATGAGCATGTACCAGATGATCCACTTTCAACCTGCAGCAAGAAAAATTCACAGTGAAATGGCTGCCATAATCCATCATGTGCCTGAAGTTGTACAAGCTGAGATCTATACAGCTCTTGGGTGCTAAATGTCTCAATCTATAAAAAGAGATGGGTGGTATTTCATAAGCTTTGGATACATTAAAATAACAGAGACTTGTCAATTTTAACACTCTATTATTTTCGTAGCCGTAGGACACTTGGCCCAGCAACACAGAGGCGGTTGAAAGTGCTCCAGTCCCTAGTATCTGTGTCAGATATGAGACGATGGCCAGAGCCATCACACACCCTGACCTCCAGCCAATCTGACTGCAGTAATGATTCTCAGCAGGGGTGGGAGTGGGCTGAGGAGAGGCAGGGGCAGCATAAGAGAAGCATCTGGGGAACATTTTCCAAACTACCCATCACCTTCCCACCCACCACCATATGCCCTGGCTGGAAAAGGCCTGAGGATGTCGACCAGATGTATTTTGAAAAAGCTCCCCAAGAGATTCTAATCAAGCAGCTCCCACTCACTGCTCCCCCAATCCCAACCCTTAGGTTAAGTGTCATCTGACAACCACAAATGACCATGAAAACCAAGATTTAAAAACAAAACAAAACAAAACAAAACACTGCGAGAGAAGGGCAGCTCCCAAAGATTTGGGGTCCTCAAACAGTGGCTGGTGTGAAGGTAGAACCTCTTCTGGTCACAATACAGAGAAATGGGGATAAAATATAACTTTTTAACTCTATAGCTGAGCCCAAAAGTAAGAGACATTCCTCAACCAGAAATGGGCCCTAGGGCTGGGGTTCCCATGAATAGGAGGGGCGAGAGACTTGACCTTGGGCACCAAGGAGGTGGGCACTGGGGTCAAGATGCCTGTGCAAGCCTTGCCCATTGGTAAAGGAGCTGGGAAATTCTACCAACAAGGAAGCCTGGCTCAGCTCACAGGCTAAGAGGTTGGGGGAGGAGGGCAAGAAACTCTCCCATGAGAAATGGAGCCCCTAAACCTCCACCTCAAACATGGCTGGCATCTAAATTCGCAAACCTGGTATACAAATCCTAAGGTTCTCATGGTCTGAAGAAACTCAACAGAAACAAATGCAAAATTGCTTTATAGCAAGACTTTATAGCCCAAGGCACACTGAACTCTCTTGGAAGAAAAAGTGTGCTCCCTCTAAATAGAAGCTTACAACAAAAAATTGCAAAGCAAATGAGAAAAAAGCCCCCATGAGAGAGCAGCCAGCAGACAGAAAAACAAGATGAACTCCCCATCAGTGATGGAAAAATAGAACAATGTGCACAAGATTATACCATAGCTGTGTTTAAAGTGACTAAAAACCCATTAAAATACAATTTTTTTTTTTTTTTTTTACTAAACAGGATGGCTCAAAAGTTCGTAAAAGAAAAGAAAAATTAAGAAAGAAGAGTTGGAAAGTTCTGAAAAAGAGTAATGAAAAGGAACTCATACTGTAAGATATATCAATGGAAGAGTACAGAAAATCCAGAAATAGATATACATCTCCCAAATATTTACTAGAATTTGGTATGCAGTAATTTTAGGATTGAAAGTAAAAAAAAAAAAAAAAAAAAAGAGATAAATTATTTGATAAATGTTATAACAATGGAGTAGTCATCCTGGAGGAAAGAAGTTTAATCCACACATTCTATGCCAAGTTAAATCAAACATAAAAGTACTTGAATAAGTCACAGAGCACTTTTAGTGAGGAAAACCATTTAAAAGGTAACAGTAGTCCCAAGACCCTTAAAGCAAAATAGCAAACTATTTAAATATACAAAGTAAACATTTTTTACACTAAAACATATCATAAGCAACGTTTTAAAAATTTACAATTGAGACAGAAATTATAGGTTCTTTTTCCTCCAAGCATAGCGTTAATTACTCCATTACATAAAGAGTTCCTACAAATTAATACAAAAAAAGAATCCAACAGAAAACAATGGGTAAAGATACAAGTTGGTAGTTCACAGAAAAGGACAAATAATGACCTTAGTCATTGCAAAGAAACTCAATCTCACTCATAGAAAGTGACACAAATTAAAACTACACTGAGATCATTTTTCATCTGTCAGACAACCAAAATTTCCAAGTTTGGTAATACCAGGTTGATGGGCTGACTGGAGAAACAGGTCATCATCTACATTACAAGAGAAGGTATGGCCAGGTATCAATGAGTATAAGCTCTACGGAAGGTAACAAAGTGATATTCATTAAAATTATAAATATTTATATCCTTTAACTCTGCAATTCTAATTTAACCTAGATGTATACTTCCATATATGCGAATGATATATATAAATGGTGTTCACTGCAGTATTATTTGTAACAACAAAGGACTTAACCCAAATGCCTATCAATAATGAACTGGTTAAATAAATTAGGCACACCCATATAATAGACTATGAGGTATGATTACCTCTGAGGGAGAGGGACTATGTACTATATTGTACCTTCTGAATATTACCTAGCCTTTTAAATTAAATAAAAACTAAAACGAAGATAAAGGAAATCCAAGCCACAATAAAACTGTTACAAAACACTATAGAAAAGTTAACTGGCATATTTGTTTATTTGTTTATTTAGAGTCAGCCTGTCTCCCAGGCTGGAGTGCAGTGGCGTGATCATGGCTCTCTGCAGCCTTGACCTCCTGGGCTCAAGTGATCTTCCTGCCTCAGCCTCTTGTGTAGCTGGAACCATAGGTATGCTCCACCATGCTTGGCTAACCTTTTGATTTTTTGTACACAGGGTCTTACTTTGTTGTTGATATGGTTTGGCTCTGTGTCCCCATCCAAATCTCATGTTGAATTGGGATCCCAGGTGTTGGAGGTGGGGCCTGGTGGGAGGTGACTGGATCATGGGGGTGGTTTCTAATGGTTTAACACCATGCCCCAGTATTGTCTCATGATAGAGTTCTCTCAAGATATGGTTGTGCACCATCCCCTTCTCTCTCTCTCTCTCTCTCTCCACCCCCTGCTCTGGCCATGTGAAGACTGTGCCTGCTTCCCTTTCTTCTTCTGCCACAATTGTAAGTTTCCTGAGGCCTCCCAAGAAGCAGAAGTCTGTACAACCTGCAGAACCATGAGCTGGTTAAAACTCTTTTCTTAACCAATTACCCAGTCCCAGGTATGTCTTTATAGCAGCGTGGGAATGAACTAACACAGTTGCCCAGGCTGGCCTTTAACTTCTGGACTCAAGCGATCCTCCTGCCTTGGCCTCCTAAAGTTCTGGGATTACAGGTATGAGCCACTGTGCCTGGCTATGTTATATTTGGAAAAATACGAGATGTAATTTCTAGAAATGAAAAATATAGTCATTGAAATGAAAAACTGAAAAGAAAAAAAAGACCCCCAAAACCAAAGACAATTAAAGAATCCAAAAATAATAAAAATAATAAAAAGTATTAAAAAATCTCACTGAATAGGTTAAATAGTAGATTGAACATAGCTGAACAGAGAATTAGGCCAATATAAAATATATCTGAAGAAATAACACAGAATGCAGCAAAGATAGAAAGGAAAACATAAATGAAGGGTCAAGTGACCTGAAATAAATAATGAGAAATCTCATTACTTGATATGAGAGATCCAGAAGAAGAGACTAGAAAGAATGTGCATGAAGCAATAGTGGAAGAGGTAACAGCTGAGAATTCTCTAAGATTGATGACAAAAGACATGAGTTGTCAGATTCAGAGAACGTAAAGGGTATAGCACGATGGGAAAATATGGTATACCTAGACACATCATGGTGAAACTTCAGAACGCTATTCAGAACACTAGAAATTTAAAACAAAAGCAGTCTTACCAGTAACTAAGGAGAAGCAACAGATTACCCTTAAAGGTACAACAATTAAGACCAACTAGGGTCTTTGCTTCAGCAATCATCATGGCCAGAGGACAATGAAACTGAATCTTCAAAACACTAAGGGAACACGGGCAATCTAGAATTCCATGTATAGCTGAATTGTGATGCAGAATTGAGGCAAAATAAAATTTACCTTTCATAGTTTTTAATAAAAGACGTCCAAAAGCACATTCTTCAGCAGAAAGAAAATTGCTGTGTGGTGTTCCACTGAATGGCAAGTCAACAATTGTTTACCTGTTTTCCTTCGGTTGACTTTTGGGATGTTTCTATTTTGATAAAAGTGATGGTTTTATGTATTTATGTAACTACTAAAGTTTGTATTACTTTAGTTATTTTATGTGTAAAGCTGTTGTGAACCGTCTAGTTACATCCCAGTACACTTACACATTCGTTTCTCCTTTGCGTACACCTAAGAGTGACAACTGCTGGATTATAGAGTAGGCATATGCTTAATGTTGAATGTTTATTATAGAGTAGGCATATGTTTAATGTGGAAATTGTCAAAAAGCTTTTCCATTCATACTGAATACTTTTCAGAAACTGGGAATCCCTAAATTTAGGATTGAGAAGGAAATTCCCCAAACCTATCCTAAGCATAATGCTCCATGGTACGAAATGAGAAATATTTCCTTTAAATTAAGAAAAAAGACAAAAATGTCCATTATCACCATTTGAATTCAATATTGTCTCAGAGGGCATCACAAAAAATATAAATAAAAGATATGAAGATTACAAGTGATTTAAAATATATTATTTGCAGATTATATGGCTGTTTTAATAGAAAATCCTAATGACTCTAAAAACCATTTCTAAAAAGGAGAACTTAGCAATGTGGCTGGATATAAGATTAATACATAAAAACTGCATACCCATATTCCCAACAACCCACAAGAAAATGCAATGTAAAATAATCTCAGTTGTGGTAAGAACTAAGAGGTACATAGGAATAAGTCTATGTGTGAATCTTTTTGGACAAAATTACAAAACACTGCAGTAGGACATAAAAGAAGACCTAAACAAATGAATAGATAGGGTACATTCATAGGGGAAACTTGATATGGTAAAGATTTGGTTTCTTCTCAAGTTAATTCTATAGGTTCAATGAAGTATTAATAGAAATCCCAACAGGGTTTTTCAGGGGTTTCGACAAGCTGAATAAAAGGACAAAAGTAGCCAAGAGAACTCCAAAGAAGAATAAGAAGGGACAAGTCCCCGCCAGATATTGTCCTATAACTAAAAATAATAATAATAATAAAACTATATAGCTTAGCCCAGGGATAGACAACTTGACCAGTGGAATGCAACAGAATGCTCAGAAGTAGGTTCAGGCATAAATGGGAACTTGGTACATGACAAAGATGCTATTAAAATTCATTAGATACCTTGCAAAAACCATTTAACTGAAGTCTAATTAAGACTCTAGACTTAAGTTCAAGGAAATATGAAGTAAAATCAATGCAGTATATCATTAGGAAACAGATAAAACTGAACATGATACATTCTATAAGAGAACTGGCCTTCCGAAACAAAATAAAAAGCAAAACAGCGAATGAAAATATTTTGGGGATACCTGGGGAAATCTGCATGTGGCCGACACAGTCATGATATTTAGTAAATACTATTAATTTTTTAGGTGTGATTATGGTATTGTGGTTATATAGGTGGATGTCTTTATTTTTAAGATGCATAATGAAATATTTAGGGATGAAAGTCATGATATCTGCAACTTATTTGCAAATGGTTCAGCAAAAGCTACATACTCACCTATACACACATACTGATATATGGCAAATTGTTAAAAGTTACTAAATCTAGATGGTTGGTATGCAGAACAGCATGATATTGTTTTTAGTCTTTTCTGTATATAATTTTTTTCATAAAAAATTGGGAAAATCAGAGGGGAAAACATTATATATTCAATAAGGATGCTGAGAAAGTGGAATGTCCTTATAAAAATTAATTTCCTAATTCACATTTTGGAAGAAAATAAGAAAAAAGTATACAATATCTTTAGAAGAAAAAAATCCCTATTTTGTTGGATTAAGGAAGTATTTCTTAAATAAGGCACATGGCATAATTCATGAGAGAAATACTGGTAAATTTGATTTCACTAAATTAAAGATACATATAAATAAAAGGCACCAAAACGAAGTAAAAAGAAAAGTCAGGAAGACTAGTTAGTATAACTCAGAAAAATTAATATCTCAGAAATATAAGGAACTCACGTCTATCAGTAAAAAATATGGGCAGAAAAATGTGCGCACTCTATTAGAAAAATTCACCCTCAAAGAAGCTCAAACATCCCAAAAACATATCCAAAGTTGTGTGATCTTGAAAGTAATCAACTAAAATGTGACACTATTGCACATACATGGATTAGCAAAACACAAAGACAAAACAAATACAGTAATGCTTTTAAGGAATGGAAATTCTCATATAATGCTGATGTTCCAGCTACTTTAAAGACAAATTTGACTGTAGCCAATAACACTGAAGAGTTACATATTAAATCATTTAGAAATTCCATATCTAGATGATCTCATTCACCTACACAAAGATGTTCACTGCAGTACTGTTTATAATTGCCAATACATAAATAATCCAAATGTTAATTAAGATAAAAATGGGTAATCTGGGTATATTCATAAACTGAGATACTACGCAGTCAAAACAAATAACCTAGAAGTCATATCAATATGGAAAATCTATAAAATGTAATGTCAAACAAAAGTCAAGTTGACAAAGAATACACACTACCACAGCATTCCTATAAATTAAAAAAAAACCCAAACCAAACAAACAAATCAACCAACCTAGGCTTTGTGATAAGTATATGGTAGGATGTTTCCAAGATGACTGTGAATGACCCCTGCCTCCTTGCATTTACCCGCGTCGTCCCCTCCCACATCATATCAGGGTCATTCTGTGTGACCAACAGAGTAGGGTAGAAGTGAGAACATGCTGCTTCCAAGATTAGGTGATGAAAACCTGGGGTTTCTGTCCTGGGTACTCTGTCATGCTCTCTTGGATCACTTGCTCAGGGTTGACCAGAGGACATCAGGCAGTCCTGGGGTGAGGTACAAATGGTGAGGGAAGTGTGGCTCCTGCCACCACGACATCAAGCTTGGAACTAGCTCCTACAATGGACTTCAGACAGCTGCAGCCTCATAAGCAGTGGTGGGCCAGAGACACCTAGCTAAGCCCCTCATCAATTCCTGGCCCTCAGAAACTCCACAAGATGGCCAGGCATGGTGGCTGACGCCTGTAATCCCAGTACTTTGAGACACCAAGGTGGGAGGATCGCTTGAGCCCAAGGGTTCAAGACCAGCCTGGGGAACATGCCGAAACCCCGTCTCTACAGAAAATACTAAAAATGTTCTGGGCATGGTGACACACGCCTGTAGTCCCAGGTACTTGGGAGGCTGAGGTGGGAGGATCGCTTGAGCCTGGGAGAAGGCTGCACTGAGCCAAGATCGTGCCACCGCACTCCAGCGTGGTAACAGAGTGAGACCCTGTCTTTTAAAAACAAAACAAAAAACAAAGCCAGGCTGGGTGTGGTGGCACATGCTTGTAAACCTAGCACTTTGGGAGGCCATGGCAGGGCGGTCGATCACTTGAGCCTGGGAGCTGGAGACCAGCCTGGTCAACATGGCAAAACCCCCTCTACAGAAAACACAAAAAATTATCTGGGGCAGTGGTGCACACCTGTAGTCCCAGCTACTCAGGAGGTTGAGGTCAGAGGATCACCTGAACCAGGGAGGTTGAGGCTAAAGTGAGCCCTGATCATGCCATTGCACTATACTCTAGCCTGAGTGACAGAGCAAGACCCTGTCTCCAAAAAAAGAAAAAAAAAAAAAAAAGGAAAGAAAAGAAAAGAAAGAAACTGCAGAATGTGATAGAGAGTTGTGACATTGGGGCTAAGTTGTTACATAGCAACAGCTAATTAATACAAGGTGTTCATGCCCATCTAGTAAAATTATAAGTATATAGTAATTCAGATAAGAATATACACTAATCTCAGGATAATGAGTAATGCTGGGGAAGGGGGTGGGGTGAGACTTTAGCTATACTTGGTTTTTTATGTCTAAGACAAATTTTAAAGAAAATATGACAAAATATTAAATCTAGATATTCCATAAATGTACATATAGTATATGATTTTCTGTAACTTAAGGTTTTTTTGTTACTTAGACATTTCATAATGAAAAATAAACACTTAAAAAAAGAAAGGCAGTATAGCTATTCCATTTATTAGGGTTCTATCGAGCACTGTCTGGGGCCTTTAATTGCAGCCCTGAGGAAAGTAATTACTTTAATGGCTAAACAATCCACATGGAAGAGGAGACATATATAAGCGTATTTTCCCACAGCTGGTAAAATCTAACATTTAAGTACCAAAACGTCAAATACATTTTTTAAAAAGGAAGAAAAAGTGTATATAAGAGCATCTAGCAAATAACTCACAGTGAAATTCAGGGGAAAAAAGTTGCCCTGCCTAGAGACTCCTAATATTACACCCTTTCCAACAGTAATTCCCTTAGTAAACAAATGGTTATTAGACTCTGCAGTATTAAGTGGACACTCTAACAGCTGTTGCCATAGTAGCCTTTACTTTAATGATATTTAATGAGAGAACAGAAATCGTGGGCAAAATTGCTTAAGTTCTTAGATTCCCTTGGTTAAAAAGAAGTAGAATAGTCACAGTTAGGAAATTCAGTGATATTTCAGTCCCGCTTGCTGCCACAGAGAAAGGTCTCAATGATAACTGAACAGGCTGAAAGAGTTACTGCACACGCAAAAGGTAAACATTTACTCATAGCAAAGATAAAAAACATGACATTGGGAAGGGTTCCAAGTCTGCTCACAAATGCAAAGTGAGATACGTCGGCGTGGATATTTATGAAGACATGTCACGATGTGTCATATACACATACTGGTTGGGATGATTTTATTTATACAGAATAGGAATTGGCCTAATAGTCCATGTGCAATCTTTCCTTTTAATATTTCTATTCTCTCAATTGTTACTTTACTTTTCTGAAATGCCACTCTGCTAAAGCCAGTTAATGAAGCACCCCTTATCTGCTTTATTTATCAGGAGTCCTGTTTTAAGACCATGTTTTAGGTATTAAAAAATAGTAACTGAAATCTCTCCTGACCAGAATAATTCAGCTGTGATCACTTGGCATTTGGCCTGTGCACCTCATCCTGGCAGCTCTACACCTGGATTGAGATCAGAGTGAAGGTCTGAGTGGAGGCTCCCAGGATGACCCAGCACTCTCACCTGTCCTCCAACAGTATCTCATATCCATCAAATTCCTACAAAACCCCCTTTCCTTCAACCACATGGTAATCTTGTATTTCTGTATTGATTCCCAAGTTTTCTTCTATTCTACCTCCTTGTCATTGATTCTTGTTTGACCTCACACTTAATCTTTCTCTCCTTTCACATATCACCAGCACAACTTTGGAATTCCATTCTGCTCCTGACTTCAAATCCAATGTATCAATTTTTTTTTTTTTCCCAGTCCCTTGACATCTTATTTTGAAAGGCTGCAATTCTCCTGGCCACTTTTCTGATTCAGGCTCTTCCTCCACTTGTCTCCAGCAATTCAGTCTCATGCCCACTTCTGTGATTTGCCTCTGCCTCGCAGGCTTGGACTGTCAGTCAGAAATACCTAATCCTCCCATTAAGCTGTGTGCGGTGTGAGCACTCCGTTTCAAGCAAACTGTGAAATCTGAAGACATTTTCAAGCTTATGGGGTTTATCTATCCTCTTGACTTTCTCGTGCTCTCCTGGTTTCTCTGAAGACCTGCCAACCCTCCAGCTAGACTGCAGAGTCATGCTGCGGGCCGCCCTCACACATCTTTCAAAGGAATCCCACGACAAACAGGGGCTCCTTGGTCTCATTATGTTAGGATTTCAAGAAATCGCAGTGATAGGTGTTCATTTCCTATTTCAAAATGAGGACAGCTTTAAGGACAAATTAATGTACACAGCTTATATGTGAAATTTCTTCCTTACTCATTTTGCTTTAACTGTCGAAAAATTGCAATTCAACTCCAAAGCTCCATGGCGTATTTTTACTCCTAGTGACTATCAGGACTCACACTCAGTAAGCATTTCCCATGTGCCAAGCACTGAAGTTTCACATGGATGATGTCATCTAATTCTCTCAGCAATCCCATGATCCATTTTATTGAGAAGATTTGATCACTGGTGATAGGAATGAGTGAAGCAATTCAATGGTAATTGATTTGCCATCAAGAACTGCTTCCAAGTCAGGACATTTACATAAAGGATCTTGTTGGGGATCCCTGTTCACTGCTAGAATCGCTCACCTGCACAGGGGCTCGCTGCGAAGCCCACCCTCTTCTGGGCTCTGTCGAAGATGACGTAGAAGCCCTCCATCACCGTGGCACCGATCACCAGCGCATTTGTGGAAGGGGAAATGCCGAATCGGTAACATTCATAATTCAGGCCGGCCCCCATCATGGGCTGAATGTAAAGCTGTTTGTCGGAGAGGAGAGAGCAAACAAGAAAAAGCACAAATCAGGCCAACATCACAAAACTGCTGAGGTCACACTCATGCTCAGGACCCTCCCAGGTGCTGGGGGAAGTCACGGGGAAAGAAAGATGATCTCATTCCTGCCATCCAGGAGGAGAGATGATCAAAAGCATGATGATCAATATTATTGATCAGTGACAAAGCAGGTGACCCGTATGCATCCCCTGGAGTTCCACACAGGTGCACACGCCCAGAAGACGTCTATCTGTCTGCTGACAAAAATAGTCAAACTCTGTAAAATATTGTGAAGGGATTTATTCTGAGCCAAGTGTGGATGACCATGGCCCCCCATGAGACAGCCTCAGCAGGTCCTGAAAACATGTGCCCAAGGTGGTTGGTTTTATACAATTTTGAGACACATGAGACATCAAACACTTTTAAGATGTACATTGGTTTGGTTCAGAAAGGCAGGACAAGTCAAAGTGGGGCTTCCGGGTTAGAGGTAAATTTAAAAATTTTCTGGTTGATAATTGGTTAAGTTTATCTAACCTAGGATCAATAGAAAGGAAATGTTTGGACTAAGAGAAAGGATTGTGGAGACCAAAGTTTTATTGTGCAGAGGAAGCTTTTAGCTAATAGGCTGTGAAGAGAAGAGGTTGTGAAATGTGTCTTACAGAATTTAAAAGGGTGCCTTCATATACACCATGAAATACTATACAGCCATAAAAAAGGATGAGTTCATGTCCTTTGCAGGGACATGGATGAAGCTGGAAACCATCGTTCTCAGCAAACTAACACAGGAACAGAAAACCAAACACCACATGTTCTCACTCACAAGTGGGGGTTGAACAATGAGAACACATGGACATATGGAGGGGAACATCACATACTGGGGCCTGTCAGGGGGTGGGGGACTAGGGGAGGGATAACATTAGGAGAAATACCTAATGTAGGTGATGGGTTGATGGGTACAACAAACCACCATGCCACATGTATACCTATGTAACAAGCGTGCACATTCTGCATATGTACCCCAGAACTGAAAGTATTTATGTATTAAAAAAAAATAAAGGTTGCCTGACTCTTAGTTGATTATCTTCCGGATCTGGAAAGAATAAAAAAAGGGAAAAGGGGAGTCTCTGTAGAACGTAGATTTTTCTCACAAGAGACAACTCTGCAGGGCAATTTCAAAATACGAAAAGGAAATCTATTTGGGGTTAAAATATTTTGATTTCTTTCCTTATTCGTTATGTGATGTCATGCCAGAGCCAGGCTAGAAAGCAGGCCATGTTATACAAGGTTAAATAAAACCCCTCTGGCAAGACTTTACGGTTTGTAGGGCGAACTCACCAGGCCCCTTAGGTAGGAATTTGGGCAAGAGAATTAAAAAAAAAAGTCAGAGTTTAGTCCTCATGTCCATCTGGCCATCTGGCTATCTGCCCAGAGGTTATCCGCTGAGGACTTCACATGGCTCAGATGCTGCCCTCTGCACTAGCACTATGGTGGTGAAGGACACACAGTCCCTGCTCCCTCGAGGCTTCCAATCTGGGAGGACCAGGCACTAACCATAGGGTGGGAAGTGCCCCCACAGACCCCTCTATGGGTACTGCTGACCGCTAGTCACTTCCTCTGTGTGGAAACTTTCTTCACTTATACTCTAAGGGGCCACATTCTTCTTCTCCCTAACCCCCTGGCTGCTCCTTCTCAGGCACCTGTATTGGATTTCCCTCACCTTCCTCCCCTGCAAGCATCAGAGCACTCTCAGGTTCTGGCCTCCTCTCCATCTTCCCTCCTTGGGTGACCCATCTGGCCCTACCCCATGGCCCTAGGTCACCCCGTAATCTAGCCTGAGACTCCCAACTGCTCCTCTCCAGCCCAGACCTGGGCCACCATTGCCACACGCTTGTGTCTGCCTGCCTGTCCACCTCTCAATCGGCATCTCCTGTGTAACCTGTAAAAACCTGAACACTGGCTGTTCCCCCCAAATCAGACCTCTCCCACAGTTCTCTGTCTCAGTAAATTCATGATTCACCCAGTTACTCAGGCCCTAAAGTACTGGGCCAGTCCTTTTCTCTCTTACCCTGCCTGGAGACTGTAACTAGACTCCTGTGAGCCTTCCTGTGAAACCGAAGTGGAATCTAATCACTCCCTCGCCCGACTCAGGCCAAGTCCTCACTGTCCTCCTCCTTCGGGGTCCACTGCAATCTCTCCTAGCTGGCCCAGAGCCCATCATGCACCTCTCGGGCAGAGAGAGTTTTAAAAGTAGGCAGCCTGACAGAGGCAGGACGATTTCCTCAGTGAAAAGAGGAAGGAGTAATCAACACCAGAGAGAAGACAGCATCTGTGGGTCACAAGTTCTGCCGTTCAGGAGGGCCAGTTCCCACAGGTGCTGTGCAGTGTTAAATGTAGTCAAGTCGGCCACTGATATCCCTGGAGCCAAGAGTATGCGGGGAAATGGGTCAAACCGTAACACAGTGAGCAAATCAGTATCCTATCAGCAGTAACAATTTCTTGGCTTTTGAATAGCAAATAATTCAAATGCAGGCAATTAGAGAGTATAGCAGCTGAGTATGACAAAATGCCACTTGTTTGGAGAAAAGCAAGAGTGCAAAATGAGTAAGCAAACGAACCTTCCTGTGAGTAATGATTAGCCTTAAAGGGCAGAGGCAGGAAGAAAGGCTTGGAGGAAAAAGGCAGACACACTAATACACAAGAGTCCTGGGCCTTCCGGCTGTAGGGGGTTTGAGGGACTGTGAGGGGTGATTTTGGAGGGAGCAGAAGAGACTGAGAAGAGACCAGCAGGGAGGGGCTGCCATGTGACCACTCTGAAGAGCAGGTCAAGTAGGTACAAAGCACAAGCTATGAAGAAACCTCAGAGCTCCCCTGTGGGCTGGTGGCTGCTGTTTTTTAACAGGCCACATAGGATTCAGCCCATGGGCTGTTGGAAAATAGTGTTGAGTATGGACAAAGTTTAAAGTAATTGCTTTGGACTTGACTCTTTTCTGCAGGGGCAATCGTTTGCCCACTTATTAGGGCTCGTGTTTGAGAGGTCCCAGGTAGGGCCCCATCCTAAACCTCTGAGGACAAGAACGCTGTCGGTTTCCCTTGGTGTTAGAAAGGCTGCTGGGCAGAGCCTTTCTGCTGGGAAACGTGGAGCGTGTGGGGTCTTACCAGGTGATCTTTCCCAGCTTCCTATGGGAGTCCCCTCCCAGAAAGCGAATGGAAAGCAAGTGGAATGTGATGCTGAGTAAGAAATCAGGAAAACAGCAGGCAAAGTGAATTTTTAAAAATCAAAAATGGGAACATGTCGAAGTCAACCAAAAAATATCTACCATTATAAGTGAAAGCAATAATGAATTCTTAGGCAGAGATGTGCAAATGAGATGAAATGCTCCCAAACCTCTCTCATTCTGCTCCTGAGCTTGCCCAGTGCTGGGTCCTAAAAGCTATTGAGGAAGTCAAGCAACCCTTCCCAGCTATGACCCACCTGGACTGAGAGGTTTCCCCCAAATGGCTGCCTTCTCCTCCTGCTTCTTATGAGTACTTGGTGCCTGATATTTATTTAGTAGCACACACCTGGGTCCGCAAGCTGGGTTTTGACATTATTACACACCACACTGATGAAATAATGTCCACATTTTGCCGCTGTACCAGCCAAAATGTAATCATCAAGAGAACATGATTTTTTTTTTTTGGAGATGGAGTCTCATGCTGTCATCCAGGCTGGAGTGCAGTGGCACGATCTCAGCTCACTGCAACCTCTGCCTCCCAGGTTCAAGCGATTCTCCTGCCTCAGCCTCCCAGGTAGCTGAGTCCATGTCACCAAGCCCAACTAATTTTTTGTATTTTTAGTAGAGATGGGGTTTCACCATGTTGCCCAGGCTGGTCTCGAACTCCTGACCTTGTGATTCACCCTCCTTGGCCTCCCAAAGTGCTGGGATTACAGGTGTGAACCACGGCGCCCAGCCAAGAGCACATGATATTAAAGATGCTGAAAACATAGCATTGAAGCATCACTTAGTGCAGTGCCATTCACCCAAGGATACTGCATTCTTCTGAAAATGTCTTTGGTAGGTATTATTGTTTCTCCTTTATAGTTAAAGAGACACAGGCAGGGCTAAATGCTTTGCTCAAAGTTACGGCATGAGGGAAGGGCAGTGCTGAGCATGTAACTCAAGCCTCTCCTGAGAGCGTGGTGTCTCCTGTTGGCCTGAATTTCTCCTGAAGCTTTCAATCCTTTCCCCAAGATCTCTCCTTTTCTGGAAAGCACATCCCTACAATGTAAAGATGAAAATGGGAAAAGGCAGTAGTATCATTTCCTTTTTTTCTCCTGAAATTACGCCTCCTTCCTTGTCCCTGCAGTCCAACTCCTTTTATCTCAAAGTCATCAAATTGCAACAAAGACACATTGATGTGTCCATTCCACAAACAGTTCTGATGCACTTTCCCTCCACTGCCTGGTGGAGTTGGGGAAGGAAGGACGATCTTTTACACCCCACAGCTCTCATCTTCAAGGAATTTATAATTAATTGAAAAGGAAATAGAAGTTAAGAAAAGAGAAGTCAAATGAAAAAGGCAACGGCATAAAACGTACCCTAAAGATAAGATTCCACGCCAGATGAGCAGACCAGAAAATATGCGTGCTGAGTGGGAGGTGCAACCTCACAAATGGGTTATTCTGCTCGGCATAGTTTCAACAAAAGCTGGGTTGTTTGAGTTGAGTCTTAAAGGATGGGAAGAATCTGGATATACGGGTGGAGTACGGTAGGGAGGGCATTTCAGGCAGGGGGGTTGGTGGAACAGAGCTTAGGAGAGAGGCCTTGAGGGCCAGTGGCCATCCGGCAGAGGGTCGGGGTACAGCAAAAACACTGGGGAACTAGGAGGGGTCTGGTGGGAGGCCATGGACAGCGATGCCAGGAGCGAGCCCTGAGCATTTAAATTGTGGGGACGCACTGCTTACTCATAGCAGGGGAGGCTCGGGTGAAAGTGGTGGTCTAGGAAGATTAATCTGACGACAGTTTCAAAAAGAAGAGAGGGTCGGGGCTTGGGAGCACAGCAGTACTCTGCAGGTTACAGAGGTGCTGGTGAGAGCCACACGCGTGAGGGCTCAGTAATGGAGGGGAGAAGGAAGAGGTGAGAAATGGAACTGAGGAAGACAGACGTGGTCCATTTCATTAGACATGTAGGATAAACAGGGAGTCAGTGGGTACTGGGAGTGTAGGAAAAAAATGACGTCTTCATCTTGGACATTCCAGTTTTTTTTTCTATTTTTTTTTTGAGATGGAGTCTCACTCTGTCGCCCAGGCTGGAGTGCAGTGGCGTGATCTCAGCTCACTGCAAGCTCCGCCTCCTGGGTTTATGCCATTCTCCTGCCTCAGCCTCCTGAGTAGCTGGGACTACAGGTGCCCGCCACCTCGCCCTGCTAGTTTTTTGTACTTTTTAGTAGAGATGGGGTTTCACTGTGTTAGCCAGGATGGTCTCGATTTCCTGACCTCGTGATCTCGGCCTCCCAAAGTGCTGGGATTACAGGCTTGAGCCACTGCACCCGACCCTTTTTTTTTTTAATCATTATTATTTTGTCATCACTGTCACTCTTCCAGAAAGAATGAAAATATGAAATTGATGATCAAAAGAAAGAGCATAAAAGATTTAGAGCTCACATGTTTTTTAAACTAAAGGTTTGGGTATCAAATTACCATGATATTTGGATTCTCTTGGCTACGTTGGAAACAGTTCTATAACAATTTTATTTTTAAATGTAAAGTTTTTGTTTGTTGTTGTTTTTAAGATGGAGTCTCACTCTGTCACCAGGCTGGAGTGCAGTGGTGTGATCTTGGCTCACTGAAACCTCCGCCTCCCAGGTTCAAGCGATTCTCTTGCCTCAGCCTCCTGAGTAGCTGGGATTACAGGCATGCACCATGATGCCCGGCTAATTTTTGTATTTTTAGTAGAGATGGAGTTTTGTCGTGTTGGCCAGGCTGGTCTCAAACTCCTGACCTCAGGTGATTTGCCTGCCTCAGCCTCCCAAAGTGCTGGGATTACAGGCATGAGCCACCACGCCCAACCTAGTTTTATTCTTTATACGTAAACAGGAAAAATATATAAGGGTGATGTGGTAGGTGTGACGAAAATGTCTCCAGGTCTTCCCTTTTCCTTGTAGCCACACCCTTGGCAATGTGGCTCCGTGGCTCCTCCCAGTGCGAGGGGTGTCTCTTCCCCCATCCTCGGAATCTGGGCTGGCCTTGGGCTTGTTTGGGGAGCACCATGGAAGAGACGATGGTCAGTCTTGGCTGATACTTCAGGAGCCCCTGTGTGGTTCTTTTCTGTCTCCCAGGTCCCTGTTACCACATGGGACTCAGGCGCTAGATGGAGAGAAACGCATGACTCCGTTCCTCCATCCACCTCACCACCAGATATGTGAGTGAGACCATCCTACACCAGCCTGGGCAGAGGCCAATCGGGGCCCAGCCAACCACCAGCTGAGCAGAGACACGTGAGTGAGCCCAGCCAAGGGACACCGCCCTGCCTGGACTCAGGGACAGTAACGTGTGGTTGTCTTTTGCAGCATCATTGTGGTGATAGAGATCTAATACAGGTGTGACATCTAATACACGTGTCATGCATGGAGTGCTTTCACTTTGGCATAATAAAAAAAGTGAAGCACAAATCCAAGTTTGTACCTGAGGCAGGATTGTGATACGGAATGACCTGCTGGAGTTCTCGTCTCTCAGGTAGATGGAGATTTTAGGGAAGTAAGACCAAGGTGTTTCCGAATTCGTCCAGCACGCCAGCTGGGACCCAGTCCAGAAGCCATCAGAGAATTCTGGAATCTAGACAAAACAAGATCACATGAGAAACCATGACTAGTCTGGCACGTCAACAGGAAACAGCTCCAGGCTCTCCTAGCCACCTCGCCAGATGCCCACAGGGATAAACAATGTTTAATTTGGACAGAACAGCAGGGACATTAGTCTCCTGGAAGAGTGACGGTGATGACAAAATAATAATGATTAAAATTGCCAAGACACACAAAGTACCTACTAGTGCTAGTATCAGGCACCCTTATAAGCCCTTTGCAGCAATAATTACTTCGATTCTCAACCAGTGTGATAGCATTATCCTCGCAACTTTACAGATGAGGCAACCAAAGCACTAGAGGTGAAGTAACTTGCCCAAGGTCACATAGCAGAGGGCAGAGGCCCTTTAGAAGACAGAAATCCTAATTGTGGCCCCCAAGGCCTTTCTGCTTATCACTTGCCCTCTGAATTCCATAAGCCCAGCAAGTTGCCTCCTGGTGCAGAGCCTAGTGTGGGCTCTCTGCTCTTTTGGGACATTTTTCTCCTCCTCCAGATCTCAGGTCAGATACCGCTTCATCCAGGAAGCCTTCCCTGGCTTCCTCTTGTAACACGAGACCACCACCATGCCCCTCTCCTTCCTGGCCTTTCTCCTTGTGGCAGTTAACAATTTACACTGATTGGCGTGATACACTTCGGTCTCCTGCACTAGAATCCAAGTCTTCTCAGGACAGAGATCTGTGGCCCGCCCCTGCTGCAGCCCTAACACCTTGCACACAGAAGAGACCTGGGAAATATTTGGGGGAAAAAAATAAATGGCACCCAGGGACAAAAAGGTGGCCGGCAACACAGGACATCCACCTGCACCTCTCACCAGGGAACTGGAAGGAAGGTAGCATCTGCCCATATCCACTAGTTGCTGAGTTGGCAGGTTAAAGACACCTGCGTGACTTCACAGGCAGGATACCGAGCAGTCTGCCCTGGGCCTGCCAGCTGCTGAGGAAGGACTGTGTCTGACGTGTCTATTGTAGCACGTCCAGGGCAGGGTCCCGTGTGGGGCAGAGCAGGAGGAGGCCATGGCTGGAAGGAAGAAAGGCGAGAGCTGGACTGGAGGGCCAAGCAGGCGCTGGGGAGGTGTGTGGTAGGGGTGCTGCAGAAGATGCTGCGGTGGATCCCGCCTGCTGGACATGGCTGCCGCTGCAGACAGACAGGAATGGAAGATGAGGAGGGGAGGGAACCAGGGGCGCCACTATGAAGGAATACCGTGACCGCATTTCATCTGCAGAGGGCTGAGCTCTGTGGCACACTGATGTGGTTCATGTGTCCAAGTGTACATGTGAGGCTCACGAGTCCTGAGTCCCCTGAGCTCCAGGGGATGGGCCTGGGCTAGACACACCTTCCAGAGGCACTGACAGGTGAGCAGGAGGTATTGACGAGGCTAAGGATGGGATCACATAGGAGGATGTACAGCAAGAACAGGGGTCTTAGGCCAGAAAAAGAGGCTCCACGAGGAGGGGCACAGGGACAGGGCGAGTCCAAGGAGGAGGGAGAAGGGTCTTCTAGAAGCCAAAGGGATAGTTAGAACAGAAGACGGGAAAATGGGACAGAACACTGCCAAGACCAGAACTGAAAAAACACACGGGTGCCCCTGGATGCATCTGCCGATGCCCACACACTGAATATCGGGGGTGGCACGTGCTACGTAACCATGCGCACTGCAGACACCTGCCCTCCTCACCAGGGCATGCAGGTGGGGAGAAAGCTCCCTGTGGTTGGCTCATCCATCCCACGTTCTCCACTCAGACCATTTGTGAATGATCTGTGTAATTTCTAATGCTGGCATTAATGTATCTTTGCTTTGTAAAAAAGCGAAGTCTACTAAAGATGCACGTCACAGGGAGAGCCCCTTCTCAGACACGCTCATGAGAGGTGGGATGGTCATTTTGCTGGATTCAGCGAAGAGCTTTGGTGGCCAGGCCTGCAGCAGGGCATGGGGCACAGAGCTCAGATGACAGTGCCATGGCCAGCTCCAACAGCAGGTGGACAATGAGGCTCCGAGGGGCCCAGTAACTGGCCTGGGTAGCTCACCTCAGATTTGAATGTGGGACTTACTGTCCCCAGAGCCATGGTCCTTAACCAAAAGTCTGGCAGCCTCCCCGGGGGTGAAGCCACGTGTCCTTGGGGGCCAGTTTTGACCCTCAGATCACACAGTTTTAAAGTGGGTATTATTTTGCGTCTGGATTTCCTCCTTGGAGAAGCACTGGGCCTGAGCCACGCGGGCACTGCAGCAGGGTCCGAACAAGCCCAGGTCTCCGTGTCTCCGTGCCTCTGCAAGGGCTGCACCTCGCACAATACTCCCCGCTCCAGGTTCATTTCTAAATACAGAACTCCAAACCCTTAATTTCTAGAATCCCATCTGAACAATCCATGCCAGGAGACACAGCTCCACACTTCTATTGTCTTTCACTCTCTGAAGCCAGCCCTCCCCTTAACCAGAAGGAAACTCAAGCCAAGAGGGTTGGCTTACCCGGACCTGGTAGATAAGAAAAATAAACACAACTTTGGTCCAGAGACAATAAGACAGACACACAATGCACCCTTGTTATGCTTTCCCTGCCCAAGACAAACAACCTTCCCATGTTTCTCCCTCCTGACGCAGGGACCGAATGAAATCAGAGGATAATTTTAGACAAGGCAAACAAATGTTGTCTCATTCCTTCTACCTCGTGGTTTTCGGCTCAGCACATGCCACAATGAGCTCGGGAGTGTGAGCACCCCGCAGCCCCGCCACCCCGCGTCTCACGGCACAGGGGCCCGGCCGGCCCACGGCTTGCTAGATTTTCACACTGCGCTTCAAACACGTCCTCGGGATGGTGGTCAGACTTTTCCATTCAGGATATGAAGTTGGAAGGTACTCACGTTAATCCTGCTGAGGGCATTTTTACTATTTAAGAAATGAGGGTATCGGCTGGGCGCGGTGGCTCAAGCCTGTAATCCCAGCACTTTGGGAGGCCGAGACGGGCGGATCACGAGGTCAGGAGATCAAGACCATCCTGGCTAACACGGTGAAACCCCGTCTCTACTAAAAAAATACAAAAAACTAGCCGGGCGAGGTGGCCGGCGCCTGTAGTCCCAGCTACTCGGGAGGCTGAGGCAGGAGAATGGCGTAAACCCGGGAGGCGGAGCTTGCAGTGAGCTGAGATCCGGCCACTGCACTCCAGCCTGGGCGACAGAGCGAGACTCCGTCTCAAAAAAAAAAAAAAAGAAAAAAGAAATGAGGGTATCACTCCTTATTTTAAGTAGGGTCTGATTTTCAGCAAGCGTTCTACATTTAAGGCACTAAAAATGTTACCTGCCACTTTCTCTGATTCAGCAGATAGTGGGAAAGATGGAGACTCTGCCGTGGCTTCAGCTGCAGCTGTGCCAGGCGGCTGGTCGCCCTGAGACCTGCTGCTTCAAAAAGGGCCCGCGTCCTTTCCTGCTTATTCCCTGTGTCGTTTCATCAGCGAGCCACTCTTCCCGAAGCAGTCACAGGTGTTTGAAGTCTGGGTTCAGGACAACCCAAAGCCCTCTCCTGCTTGTCACGTTTCTGCTATGAGCTGTAACAAGGCAACCACCATACGTGATCCTATCGGCCACTCTTTGAACTCAGTCATCACAGCAGAGTAGCAGGACATATCAGCCCCATGCCAGGGCCGCAGTGTTTGTGCAGGAAACACTTTCTGACGATCTCACAAGGAAGGCCCTGAGTGGACAGATGCTATGAGAACACTCAGGAAGCCAAAAGTCACATTCATCTCTCATCTAAACAAATAGCGGCAGAGCCGTGGTTGCACGTTAAATGGAAGCTCCAAGTGTCTACTCAATACCAAGCATTTGACCCAAACCTCACAACCACCCCTCAGTTGAGAATATGGAGGCTCTCAGAGGGCACAAAACCCCTCCCCAGACATCCAGCTAAAAGTGCCAAAAACTAGACTAAATTTAATTCCATTTCATCCCCAAAGCTGTGCTGTATCCAATGTTTATTGCCCTGAACTGACTGGAAAGTTGGGGTCACACCAGGAATACCATCAGCCAGGTCCCAAAAAGGCATGTTGTCCACAATAGTAATTTTAATTGTATTTCAGAGCATGGCCATAAACTAATGACTAGACTGGCTGACTGATCTTTGTCTTCCATGAAAAAACAATATTCTTCTACACAAACAGAAGTTAAGATAACCAGTGCGGGGACGAAGGCCAAAATGGAGTAAAATTTTTGGTTTATGTGTTTTGTTTTAAAGGCTATAAATGTATTCTTGAATTAGATTTTACTCTAACAGTTATATTACCAAGTATTGTTTTCACAGATTAAAAAATACTATACCAACGGAACTATTATTTGAAATACTAGAGGGCACTGCACATTCAGATCCAAGTCCTCTGAGGTTCACGAAGGTATTATTTGCTAACATCAAAGAAGGGGATTGTGAAATTAACAAGTAATAGTTGAAACAAAACCCTTCAAAATATATTTTAAACACATATAAAATATATTTACATACTACACCTATACGATTACATATAAAGTATGCAAATACACAATATGAAAATTTGAAACGCATGGTACAATAGTTCAGAGACACTCAGAACACGCAGTGCTGCTCAGCAGGTGATTGTAACTCAGCAACTCGGGGACCCGTGAGTGTCCCGAGGACTCACCAGAGATGCGCGGGCCACAGCTTCCACCACTGCATCGAACACCTTCTGGGGCAGGCGCAGCAGCGTGGTACCACTGTCCACGATGGCCTTGTCCGCGTTATACTTGAACCAGGAGAGAAAGGGGAAGGTGCATGAGTGACGGTGGCGCTCCCCGCCCCGCGTGGCTCCAGCCACCATCGCCGTCTGTCTGTTACACACAAATCCAGGCAGCCACGCCACTTGTCAAGGACTGTAGTTCATTCATATTCTCAGAACTGGGGAACCAGGTGTCTTCCAGCCCAACATGCTCACTTCGGAGACAAGGAAATGGGCCCAGGAAAGGGAGGGGATGTGGCCCAAATTAGCAAATCAATAGCCCTCCTTGGGATGGCTTTTGGGGAGCTCTTTCCTTACTCAGAGCTGCCCAAGTTCCTTCACTGAGGACCCCCACTCCTGCCCCAGGGCAGAGGGAAGACCTATTTGTCTTTTGAGGCTGAAATATATTAAAAGCCACTTGTATAAACAGTACAAAATCAACTCTCTATGACCTCACTAATGAAGAGAAGAAGGGGGGACAATTTTTCAACAGACATCCCATATTTGCATTGGTAACAACCAGAGCCCAGAGCCACACTGCATCATAGACTGAGACACACATAGGCGCTGCCAGCCCTGTCCCCACCTGCAACGTTCTTCATGTGGCAGAGGGAAGAGAATGGAGGCCAGTGGCCAATACCAGATGAGCCACCCCAACCTCTACAGGCACAGCTGCATGGGCAAGTCTACCCAGGGATGGAATGAGTCCTGGGCAACTTGATCCTCCTGCCTTAAGGCAAATCCATGAGTCACACAACCAATACACCACTCGGGTCAAAAGGAAATAAGGGAGGAGGGGTTCAGAATTTTAAGAAAATGAAATATAACAATGTATTAGTATTCTTCACAAATATTAAATTATTTTCAGTGTAAAAACAAACAATTTAAAATATAGCTTAGCTTATTCATAACATTTCCATGTTTTTAATAGGTAAGTAAAGTGAATATTTAAAAGTCCTGTAGCAAACTGAAATATTGCACTAAGATGTCCTGGGTTTTGTTGTTTGTTCTTTAGGGGGGTGGGTGCATATAGGGTGGGCAGGAAAGAACCTAGAATCTAAGAATCGCATCTCCAAATATAGGCTTTTCCTCTCTAATACACACACACACACACACACACACACACACACACACACACACACACACACACAGGTTTTGTATTTTGTTTTACATTCGGACATTTGATTCTACCACTAGGTTCTTAGTTGACAAATAAGTGCCTCTTGTCAATAAACACAGATTTGCAATGGAAGGGACCATCATTTTTATAATCTTTAGTTTCTCAGAGGTGTCAGGCCTCTGAGCCCAAGCTATGCCATTGCCATCGTATCCCCTGTGACCTGCACGTATATGTCCAGATGGCCCGAAGCAAGTGAAGAATCACAAAAGAAGTAAAAATGGCAGTTCCTGCCTTAACTGATGACATTCCACCACAAAAGAAGTGAAAATGGCCTGTTCCTGCCTTAACTGATGATGTTACCTTATGAAATTCCTTCTCCTGGCACATCCTGGCTCAACAGCTCCCCCACTGAGCACCTTGTGACCACCAGCCAGGCCAGCCAGAGAAAAACCCCCTTTGACAGTAATTTTCCACTACCTACCCAAATCTTATAAAATGGCCCCACCCCTATCTCCCTTCACTGACTCTCTTTTCGGACTCAGCCCGCCTGCACCCAGGTGAAATAAAAGCCTTGTTGCTCACACAAAGCCTGTTTGGTGGTCTCTTCACATGGACGTGCGTGACAGGAGGTACCTGCATATATGAGAATCGATGTTGGCATGTGACGGGTAATATGAACGGAAGTGCTAACAGGTTAGAATATAATGAAATGCCCATGGTTTTTATAAAGCATTCTAAAAGTGCTATAGAAGACTGGGGCTCTCGTAAGTCAAAATCATAATGTCATAATGTGTTACAAACAAGCCAAAACACAGTGAGAGGGCATGAACATGGATCCTAAGAGGTTTGGTGTCAGAGCTCTGCATGTGGCCACTTTAGCACTACCGAACCACACACATCTTTACAGCATGACTGTTTTTTAGGGAGAATTGGGTACTCCGGGGGCCAGGCTAGCTGTGAATGGAGGATAAAAAGCTGATGATCATTTTTGGTTTCATTTTGCTTATTTTTCGTCCTTCCCTGTCCTACACTGATGAAAAATCTGCTTATTTCAACCTCTTAAACTGAGCTTAGGGACCATCAGTCCAAGATGAATGTATGACGAAAGGTGTAGCTCAGACAGTCCTCTTCACTCACCATTTAATGGTAACTTTGTCCTATGAAGCTAAGTGATTGGAAGGATGCAATATTTGTGGTGGGGAGGGAGGACAACTAATTGATTTCAACTTACTGTACAGCAAGGCCCTGCATCTTTTCATGTAATCAGCCTTTATCTTACAAGGTAATGTACCTTCTATTGGCATCTACGGGTTCCAGCTGGCATATTTAAGTGACCCAGGCACACACAGAAAGACACAACAGAGACCATAGCATGAATACCTCTCTGCAGTCCAGATTAAGGCTTTGGCCTCCAATTTCCAGTTTCAGAATTTCTATCTGGTAGTACCACTCCTCCTTAATAGGGGTATACCAGATGTCTCCTTTATACAAACTTGGTTCAATTCCACCCAGGACCTGGGACAGAAAATATTTACAGGTATAAGAGAAAAAATACAGAGACATATCAACAGGTTACACAGAGAAGCATGCACTTGTAAAGAGAAACTTGACTGCAATGAGGGCTTCTACTTTGTGATGATGTCATGAAACAAATATCAATGCTTAAA
The DNA here is from genome assembly GCF_047675955.1 of Chlorocebus sabaeus. NCBI lineage: Eukaryota > Metazoa > Chordata > Mammalia > Primates > Cercopithecidae > Chlorocebus > Chlorocebus sabaeus. The sequence continues at coordinate 95,242,919 of NC_132905.1, read as the reverse complement.
AAATAAACAAGGAGCTGGATGCGGTGGCTCATGCCTGTAATCCCAGCACTTTGGGAGGCTGAGGCGGGTGGATCATGAAGTCAGGAGTTTGAGAACAGCCTGGCTGGCATGGTGAAACCCCATCTCTAGTAAAAATACAAAAATTAGCTGGGCGTGGTAGCGGGTACCTGTAGTCCCAGCTACTCAGGAGGCTGAGGCAGGAGAATCGCTTGAACCAGGAGGCAGAGCTTGCAGTGAGCTGAGATGGTGCCACTGTACTCCAGCCTAGGCAATAGAGCGAGACTCCATCTCAAAAATCATAATAATAATAATAATAAAATAAATAAATAAATAAAATAAAATAAACATGGAATGTTATGGGTCCATGTCTGCAAAAGTCAGATGGTATTAGGCCCTCGTCTAATCAAGATGCTTTGGGGGTTTCTCTTATCCAAAGAAAGTACATACAAGTTTAGCTTTACAATATTGAGATTTTTCCTTCAAAGAAATGCAATAAGACAGTTAACCACACTGACTGACAATATTTAGTTCCTTGCAGGTCAGACAACAGACGAACAAGCGCTTCCCTGATCAAAGCTTCATTTTGCAAAATCATAAAACATTTCCTCGTAAATCCTATGCTATCCTCTGCCCGGAAATGGTAGGAAGTGAAAGTAGTTGAGGACCGGGGGCGCAGAGCCTGCCCCTCATAGTCAGACAGCAAAGGCACTGGCAGCACCCACTTCTAGTGCATTCTTCCTGTCTCCTACTACTTTTGACGTCTGGGTGCAGGGCGCTGGAGGAAAGCTCAGGCTCCAGCACCTCCGTAGTGCTGACGGCCTTGGTTCTGTTTCAGTAGCAAACACTTGTGCTGTGGTGAGCGTGTGCCTGTGTGTGTGTTGAGAGAGAGAGAGAGAAAGGATCTACGAGGGTCCCTGTTTCCCTGCCAAATTTATGAACTCTCCTTTGCCCCCCTACCCACAGTCAGGTCCACTCACCACACCCCCCACCGCTCCTCACTTGCCCCTCCCCCACCCACAGAAAGCAGTGCCCTTCCAAGGACGGTAAAGAAAAGTTTTAAAGGAATTTGGAGAAGCAATGAGAATCATCCTTCCAGATGGCAGGATGACATAAAGGATTGTCTAATTTTAGCCATTTTTAAAAAGATCGACAACAAGGATGATGAAAATTTTACAGTACCGACGCACACCTACATGCCTAATATTTCTGCTCAGGTGTTTAATAAAACAGAAAAAAAGAGCCCATCCATCTGTGATTTTTCGCCCCTTTAAGACTGAAAGATACCCACAAGACTACCTCCGTTGGTCCCAGATCCAGCAACGGGTAACCCGGCTCCACACATCTGCATGGAGAAAACGTTGGGGATGTTTGCTTGTGTCACCAGGGAGTCAAAGAAGGTCTCCAGGGAACTTGATGGCTGTGGGAGGGCGACAGAGAGGGACACCTGCTTAGGACTCACAGTGTAGACATGGGTCACCCAATGTAGATGCCACGCACCACAGACAACATTCCTGGTGTTTATTCCTGGTGTTTTTCATGGTTCAACAATACACCAGCTTGTGATCGGGTCTAGGAATTCAGAAAGCCCCAACAGAGCTTCCCACTGGTTGGTATTTTTCCTTTGGGTACGGCTCTGTTGTACAAATAAGATCGTATTTCTGGAAGCCATTCGACGCAGGCACATCTATCATCATGACTGCCTTGTGAGGGGGTGTGAGAAGCCGTGGAACTGGGTTACCGTGGCAGGTGGTGGATCCTAATCTTAGGCATTTGAGAGTAAGGAGAGAAGAGTTTCTCTAGGAGCTGCCATGGCTGCAGACATTTTTGTTCGCCTGTCAGCCGCAGCTGTCCACCATGCAAATGAGAGGTGGCTGACCAGGGAGAACAGTATCTCCCGGACCCCAGAGCCTGGGGCGAGGCTTAGCTCTGCCAGATGAACTCTGGTGGGAAAGAAGCAGGAAAGGAATAAATCTATACTCCAGAAGCATAAAAGGCTTCTTATTCCCCCAGGCCAGATTTCAGAAGCCCTCATGTGCTCTGTGTCTCCCTCACATCCAGCAAGACATACAGAGGATGCCCTCATTTCTCCAAAGAGACTCAAAGGGAAGTGGGGAGATCTGCAAACAGCTTTGAGGTGCGGGTGTGCCAGGGCTGCTGGCGGTCATGGAGGAAGTCAGTGATAGACCCGAGTTTAGATTTTGGCTTTGACAACTGGGAGACACTGGAGTTGGTGACCCTGAGTTGTTAGTTTTTGATGAAAATGTAATTAACTATAGTAGCACAGATGCTATAGGCATCCCCTAGGTGCCTATGGTCATTCACAGGAATGATTATTTACTATCTGTGAGAATTAAAACTGTGATTCCAGAGGGAGTGAGAGGGGGACTCCACCATGGAACAGACACAGATCTTCCCATTGGTTTAGTCCATTTGTGTTTGACCTCCTACTTGTTTCATCTCAGCTTCTGCAGAATTCCGAGGCAGAATCCAGCACAATTTCCACATGCAATCTCTGTCAGAACACTTGTGGGTGTTTGGGTCAACCAGTGAGACAAAATCACCTCTTGGGATAACAGGGTGGGCCTGGGGGTGCCCCCAGCTGGTGTTCTACCTACCTTCTCGAGAGGCAGTAAAGCAAAGCAAACACGAAGGGGAGACTGGCTCTGCCACTTGCCAGCCAAGTGACTTGTTCCTTTGCTTCCTTCCCTGTGAAACGGGGATAAGGGCAGCCACCTGGAGCCGCTCTGGGGCTTAAATGGGCCAATACTTATAAAGCACTTAGAACTGTACCTGGCACACAGTGAAGGAGCTTCAATCATTCTGTCAAGTCCTTCTTTACTAGGGCTGTGCCTTGGGATTCCCCTAGGGACTTAAAAGCATCCAGGTGCCCACAACTAACCCTGAGAGAGCCTGATTCAGTGGGGCCCAGGAAGCTGCAGTTTTAGAAGCCCCGTAGGTATTCCTGATACAGCCTTGACAGGAAGCCCCTGGAATGGACCAGGGGCCACCTCACAACCTGAGCACTGCAGAGCGCTCAGCGCACCTGCCTCAGAGACCCCTGGGGCAGTCCGCCCAGCCCACCCTGCAGGCCCTGTTCCCAGCCACACTCTGCTTCCTATGAGTCCTATTGCTTTCTCCTCAAACCCTGGAAATGGGAAGCCAATTGTCAGCAATCTTGGAATTTCATAAATGAAAAGATAAAAGGTCTCACAGTGAGTCGGGAGGTCTGAGCAAACCCCGAAGGGGTCTGTTCTCACAGCAGCTTTACATATTATTAATTCCAGGCAATTTAGGTTTCCTCTATCAACTTCGGAACAATTCACATAAAACCCGTCACATACATCTTTCATTTCCAAATAGTCACATACAGATAAAACATTTTGAAAATGTGTTTAGGAATGCAAGTTTCCATCTATCTGCAATTCCCTATGATACAGAGGACAAAAGGGTTCATGAGCCAGCCCTGGCTCTGCAGACAGTGAGAAGCTCCATGTTCTGACTTCAAAGGGGCAACAGCTCACTGACCCTCAATCCCCACATCTTGAAAATGGGGAGAATAAGGCCAGGCGCGGTGGCCCATGCCATAATCCCAACACCTTGAGAGGCTGACGTGAATGGATCACTTGAGTCCAGGAGTTTGAGACCAGCCTGGCCAACATAGTGAAACCTCGTCTCTACCAAAAATACAAAAGGCGTTAGCCAGGCATGGTGGCATGTGCCTGTGGTCCCAGCTATTTGGGAGGCTGAGGTGCAAGAATCACTTGAACCCAGGAGCCAGAGGTTGCAGCGAGCTGAGATTACACTGCTGCACTCCAGCCTGGGAAACAGAGTGAGACTCTCTCTCAAAAAAATAAAAAAAGTAAAAAGAAAAAGAAAAAAATAAAATGGGGAGAATATGACCTTACAAAGTATGCCTCACAGGGGAGTCATGAGCACTGAGTGACCCACATCTTATCTTGGATCTTCTCAGCCTGGGGCCTAATAGGCTCTCAGTAATTGTGATTCTGTCTCCTTGTGGAGGCCAAGGGTTATAAAATTCCTCTTGCTCTCCCCACCCCATCCCCATCTGCTCATAAACTTGAGCTGGAACAATGGGAAGATTATCCTCCCGGGACAGTGGGGCGTGTTGCTCTAGCAGTCACTTCTGTTTCCTTCCACATGTAGCTCTGGTTTCAAGCCTAATGCTAAGCAAGGTGAGGCCAGGCCGTGGTGCCCAGTTACGGGGCCAGGAGAGCTGGTCTCCTTCTGCCGTTCTCGATGCATGCAAACCCGTGTGGACTCCAGGAGCCCAGCACACACCCCCGGTGTCTACTCCTGCCTGCCTTCGGCAATGCCTCCAGGTGGAAATTCCCCTGCCTGCCTCCCTCCTCCTACATACAGACATTATTTCCTTTGGGTAGGCCCCAAGTACAAATATTTGGGGAACATCCAATTCTGTCTTTCCCCATTTGGGGAGGCTCTGGTGATGGCGAGAGCAGAGCTCCACAATTCCTCCGGGGCTCACCACCACTGGGAAGGCTGGCTATCCCCAGGGCATGCCTTCAGGCTGCCCATATTCCCTGCTGGGTGTTGGGTGTCTCCTTGGAGGTGTCCCCTGCAGAGCCAGGAAAGCAGGCCACATCCCAGTCTGGCTGAGGGCACCATCTCTTGCCTGCGTTCCAGGGCTGCCTGCAGGCTCCTGCTTCACGCAAACGTATGAATTTAATAAATGTGTTTTCTTTTAATCCTACCTTAGTAAAAACTCCTAAACACACATCACAATCTACATGATTCAAATTCTGTTAACATTTTAAACTATAAAATGAAAATAAAACAAAAAGTTAATGCTATTAGTCTGTCTTACAGGAAGGTTCCAAGAATCATGCTGTTTACCTTCAATTTAAAAAATGCTTGGAAATATAATGGTGTGAATACTGGTCTGTTTCCACCATATGGTTCTCACTGTCTCCAAGGATAGCCCAAGACTCATGTGTAAGCCCTTTAACGATTTTCAGAATCTCATCCTATTATTTGATTTCCTTAAATCCATGGATTAGCCTTACCTTGGCAAGTGTGGCATAAGCTAGGCCAAGTATTCCATTCCATTTAATCCCAGGCAAAAAGAAATTCTCTGATTCAAAAATAGTGGCAATGTTGACAAGAAAAGAACTATTGAAGCCTTTGGGGATGGTGACGAGGTCTTCCCCAACGAAGCCCGTCCAGCTTCCTTGTGTGTACTTCACAGTGACGTCAAAGCCCTTGGAGCGGTATGTGCTAGACCTGGAGAAAGAAAAGAAAAGCCTATTGTATTCATTTTATTTTATTATTATTATTTTATTTATTTATTTATTTATTTATTTATTTATTTATTTATTTTTGAGATGGAGTCTTGCTGTGTCCTCCAGGCTGGAGTGCAGTGGTACGATCTCTGCTCACTGCAACCTCTGCCTCCCGGGTTCAAGCGATTCTCCTGCCTCAGCCTCCTGAGTAGCTGGGAATACAGGCACACATCACCATGCCCAGCTAATTTTTGTAATTTTAGTAGAGACGGGGTTTCACCCTGTTGGCCAGGATGGTCTTGATCTCTTGACCTTGTGATCTGCCTGCCTTGGCCTCCCAAAGTGCTAGATTACAGGCGTGAGCCACCACGCCTGGCTAAGACCATTGTATTCTCTTATGTATCCATGTTCCCGAGCCACAAAGATAAGGTTGCCATGTCCAAGGCAGCTATCCTAAACACAGAAAGTCTACTGTAAGCCTGTAAGCCATTCTTCATCATGAACAGCATCGATGTTCACAAAGCGACAGCTTCCCCCAAAAACATAATCGCTAATGTTTTGGTAGCAGTGTTGTCCATGTCATGTGGAAGGGACGCACTGGTGTAAACATGTGGCTTTTGAGTTTAATTTTTCCCTATACCCAAGTTAAACCCTATAAGTCAGGTGCTTTGCTTGGCCACTGTAGCCTTTGAAGGACACAACCCAATCTGGGGACCTGCCTGGCCCTCCGGCTTTTCTGCTGTGCTGCTGCTCTGTGACATGGGTAGGTGCTGACACCCCGGAGGGAGGTTCCACCAGCCTGTGCCAGCAGCGGCTGGGGTTCAGGTTCACACATACAACTCATGTGACAAATAATGACCAAGTCCTACCTGCTGAAGCCCACGTCCTTCATGTCACAGGTCCTTCTCAAGGTTCTCCCCCAATGCCCCAAAGCTGATTATACTCACACCAAAATATGGGCAGTGACGCTAATGGCATGCCAGAACATGAATCACTGTGACATGACCCTGAACCTGACACTCACGTGGCCCTGGGGGTGAGAGCTACTGACGCAGAACAACACTCACAAGATCAGAGAAAAGTCCTGCCTGCTCAGTTTATGCTGCAGTGAGGAGAGACAATGCATGCGGGAATGGTGGTTACGGGGAATGAGAGCCACCCAGGGAACAAAGCAGGCAAGGGGACCTCAAGTGACCCAGCAGTTAGAGAGAACTCTTGGATTCGGCCATGTTTGCATGAGACCTGAATGAAGACAGTGAGACCTGGGGCTCTCTGGGGGCAGCGCATTGTGGAGATAGGACAGCAGGTGTCGAGGCCCTGGGGTGTCCTACCCTGCAAAGTCATTCCTACACCCATTTGAGTTTGAAAACTGCTGGAATATAGGACGGAACCTCAGAAACATCTCTAGGCAAATGTCTGTGAACTCAAACCACGCTCCTCCTAAGAAAATGATCACCATCCTAAGCTAAATATCAAATCACCCAGTAGATCATGCTGAAGCGATCCTGCTGACCTGCAGGCTTGATTTCACTCTGTTTTAATAATCAGTCTGCGAACATTAACACATGTTAATAAGTCTTTGTTGTGGGATTACATGAACTAGCGCAGTCTTGCTTAAGGTCAGTAAAGAAGTTCGGAGATGACATGATCATTCATTCATTCATTCATTCATTCATTCATTCATTTATTATTTCTTTTAAAGATAAGGTCTTGCTCTGTCATCCAGGCTGGAGTGCCATAGCACAATCATGGCTCACTGCAGCCTTGAACTCCCGGACTCAGGAGATCCTCCCGCCTCTGCCTACTGACTAACTGGCACTAGAGGTGCACACCAACAAGCCCAGCTAATATTTTTCTTTCTTTTTTTGCAGAGACGAGGTCTCATTATGTTGCCCAAGTTGGTCTCAAACCCCTGGGCTCAAACAATCCTCCTGCCTTAGCCTCCCAAAGTGCTGGGATTCCAGGCATGAGCCACCATATCTGGCCTTTAATTCACTAATTCATTCTTGGTATACCTAATAAGTGTTAAAAATATTAACTATCTTTAATTCAGTAACTGCACTTCTGAGACTCTGACCCTAAAGAGACACCCAGGAAGCAGACAGAGGTTCATGTGCCAAGATGGTCGTGATGTTTTATGCATAACAGCAAACAGCTGGAAACCATCCAAATGCTCAGTAACAAGGAAACAGTTCAGTAAATTACAGCATATCCATATGATGCACTATTATGTGCCAAAGAAAAAAATGTTTCTTTTTCTAAGAAATTTTAAATGATGTAGAGAAAAAGTTAAAAGAAAAATACGTCAAAGAGACAGAATCTCCTTCAAAACTATTTATTACACTCAAATATTAATAGTGGCTAGCTGAGGTGGCAGGATTGGGGGTGGGGGGACTCCTATTCTTGTGGTTAGGTACCTCCACATTTTTTGCATATATAAGTTTTATAATCAGGAAAAATGTGATTTTATGAAGGTCTAGCAAACAGACTTTGGGGAAACAGCTGATTCTAACTTCAAAATGGGGTACAGAATCTAAAGATGGTTGGATTTTAACATTTGCCTACTATCTTGGTTCACTCCACCGTGATCATAAAGTAAGAGAGGCATTCAGTGAATGTTTTCTGTGCGCAAATCTCCCGACAATGGGCAGGCACAGAAACAGAAAAGTGACCACAAAGGGACCTTAGAGCACTAAGGGATCCATCAGAAATTACCCAGGTAACGTGCAGTCAAGTCTTTGAAAAGGGGTATCTGAAGATTGGTGGAATGCCAAACTTTAGTGCCAATATAAATTCAGACGTGCCTGCCACATGGGAGGGGATGTACACGCTTATGTTGAATAGCAATAAAAATACTAAATTATTCCATCCATTTGGACAATTTGGGTCCATTCCTCAAGTTCAGAAATACACTAAGACTATCTTGAAATGCTTGGAGAATACGATCTAGTACAGAGGTTGGCAATTTTTTTCCATAAAGAAACAAATAATAGATGTTTTAGGTTTGTAGGCCATAGGATCTCTGTGATAACTACTCAGCTCTTAAACGTAATGTGGAAGCGGCCACAATGTGTAAGTAAACTTGTATGGCTGTGTTCTGATAAAACTTTATTTCCTAAAACAGGCAGCAGGTCATATTTGGCTCATGGGCTAGCCTTTGCCAACCCCTGGTATTAGTCCGTTTTTACACTGCTGGTAAACGCATACCCAAGACTGGGTGGGTAATTTATAAAGGAAAAGAAGTTAAATGGGCTCACAATTCTATGTGGCTGGGGAGTCCTCACAATCATGGTAGAAGGTGAAAGGCACGTCTTACATGGCGAAGGGAAGAGAGAAATGAAAGCCAACTGAAAGGGGTTTCCCCTTATCAAACCATCAGATCTTGTGAGACTTATTTACCGCCATGAGACAGCGTATGGGCAAAGACCACCCCCTTGATTCAATTATCTCCCACGGGGTCCTTCCCACAATACATGATAATTATGGGAGCTACAATTCAAGATGAGATTTGAGTGGGGTCACAGCCAAACCATACCTCTCGGTATGGTAGAATAACTGTTTGTTGTTGTTGTTGTTGTTGTTGTTGTTGAGATGGAGTCTCACTATGTCACCCAGGTTGGAGTGCAATGGTGCCATCTTGGCTCATTGCAACCTCTGCCCCCTGGATTCAAGCAATTCTCCTGCCCCAGCCTCCCTAATAGCTGGGATTACAGGCACATGCCACTATGCCCAACTAATTTTTGTATTTTTAGTAGATATAAGGTTTCACCATGTTGGTCAGGCTGGTCTCAAACTCCTGAACTCAGGTGATCCACCTGCTTCAGCCTCCCAGAGTGCTGGGATTACAGGTGTGAGGCACCTTGCCTGGCCCTGGTAGAGTAATTGTATCTTTCCTAAACAGTTTAAAGTGCTATGACTTCCTTTTGAAAAATTTAGTTTTACTCTGTCCAGGCTATAGAAAACTCTGTAGAATTTGTAGTGTTAGTAAGAACCTGAACCAGCCTGCATATCTATTTAGTATATCTTCTCTAGTTTCCTGCCCAGGTTGCTGGTCCCCTTAGAGGGAGTATTCTGGATATTTTGGTGTCATTTCCAGAGAGACAAGAGGCAGCTGGAGTTATACTGCCTGGGTTCCAATATGAGTTCAATACCTTATTAGCTGTGTGACCCAGGGCCAAGTTATTTACTCTCTTTATGCCTCAGTTTCCTCAACTAAAGAATGGCGATAATATAATACCATCCCTCATGAAGTTAATTATGCAGATTAAAAGAGTTAATACTGTAAAGCATGTAGAACAAAAGCTTGGAACACAGGAGATACGCCACAAAATAGCTGCTATTATTATAATTATCTAATCATTTGCTACCTTTCTTCAGTCTATGAGTTATTATTAGAAAATTCAAGTCTGTTAGGCCATGTTTGCATTGCTATAAAGGAATACTTAAGGCTGAATAATTCGTAAAGAAAAGAGGTGTGATTTTAGCTTATGGTTCTGCAGGCTGTGCACAAAACATGGTGCTGGCATCTGCTTCTGGTGAGGCCTCAGAAAGCTTCCACTCAAGGTAGAGGGCAAAGGCAGACACAGTATATCATATGGTGAGAGCTGGGGCAAGAGAGAGAAGAGGAGGTGCCTGGCTCTTTAAACAACCAGCTCTCACGTGAACTAAAGGAGCGAGAACTCACTCATTGCCTTGATGAGGGCAACAAGTCATTCATGAGGCATCTGTCCCCTTGACCCAAACGCCTCCCCTGAGGCCCTAGGTCCAACACTGAGAATCACATTTCAACGTGAGATTTGCACCCAAAGCAAATCACCAGGATTTTTTGTTTGTTTGTTTGTTTCTGGAAAAAGCTCCTATAGAGCTACTCTTACTGAATCTAATGCTGCCTCATTCTAAAGTCCAAACACCCCATGGAAAGGAGCCAATGTGTGTGGGGTGACTTGGCTAAGGAGGTCAAGGAGAGGTGGTGACGCTTCAAGCTCTTGTGCAACCGCTGTCTAAAAGGCAAGAGTTCCTCTCTGCCCTGCACCAGCTCTGTCCAACAGAACCTTCTGTGACGACAGAAATATTCTGTCTACGCTGCCCAATAAGCTGGCCGCTTGTGACTAATGAACACTTGAAATGTGATTATAGTGCAACTGAAAGACTTAACTTCTATTTTATTTAACGTTCATTAAAATAGTCACATGTGACTTGTGGCTAGCCTTGTAGAAAGCACAGTCCAAGATAATGTTAAAAAAAAAAAAAAGGTAATTCTCGGTTCATGTTCATATTCTCTGGGTTCTTTGAACTAAACCTCTGAGTAAAACCCCACAGAAGAATCATAAGTGACTCTAGGGGTTATCAGTAGCATAGAGTTTCCAGCACTTTAAATAAAAAATACATCTTCATCTTCATTTTCTAGTATCCCACCTGTTGGGACTAAAATACTTTGGCTCTCAATTGCTCTGCACAATAATTAAATGCATGGAGCAAGAAACCGGGATGGGCTTCTCCTTGGCAATGTCCATTCCAGGTGCTCAGAAACAGCAATCAATCAGGGATGTGGGAGGCCAGGAAAAAGCCCGCTCACAGTAATAAAAACACTTTGAACCAAATTCAGAAGATGTTCTACCTCTGGTAAGAGTGCTCAGGGAATGCAGGATTAAAAAGTGAAATCAACTGACCTGAGGGGAAAAGAGCTGCAGAACATTTTACTATTTCAAAGGAAACCTGCTGTTGTTTGCAGAGAACACGAAAAGAGAAGGCGGATGTGGAGAATTCTAGAGTTCAATCCTTGGGTCAGTTCTGGTTCTCCTAAGCCACTTGACCCAGGAAATGCTGAGTCTCCTAAAGAACTCTGCTCAGGACCTCCCTGGGGCTCTCAGGGTCAGAAATCTACCAGTGGGCTTCCTGTCCTGGCCCAGGTTACCAGATGCCCCTCTTAATCTTCTGTGATTCTGGAAGTCACCAGACCTCAATGCATGAGACCCTGAGGTTCAGGGTCAGCTCAGCCTGCTCAGCCTGGTGGTTCATCAACATCCTCAATAATGTTAAACGCTCACAGGCTCCGAAATGGCAAGTCCCCTTCTATCAGGCAAATGATGGACACGCTTGAGAAATGATCTCAATAATCAGGTAAAAATATCTGTCCTCATTCAACGGAAAGCCATTTGATCTGTATCCAGTTTAGCCTCCGAAAAGAAGTCCCTAATTCCACTTACAAGCATTAGTTGAGGAAAATACATTGGTCTCTTGCTCTGCGAGCTTCACCCCGGATATAGTACAGAAGTAAGGAGACATTTTAATGGAAATATACTTAATTTCCTGAATAGATTCATGGAGGGTCAAGGGATGAGTATACTGGATCACTCTTCAAGCCAGCTAGCTGGAGGTGAGATTTTATTGGCTAAAAAAGATGTACATTTAAAAAATGCATGATCTTTTCTTTTCTTCTTTTTTTGCTCTATAGTAACTCACTGGAACATTCACCACCATGAAAAGATGGATTCTGATAAAGACGAGCTCACAAATGACTAATGGTAGCCTGACATCTCATTCCATAAATCAAAGAGATCTTGTCAAAGAACCCCATGCCAAAACTCCAATTACTGTAACATGTTTCAGGAAGCGTTAGACCCGAATATCCAAAGACAGGACGTGAATCAGAGGCGGACAAACCCAACCAGAGCCTTATTATAACTAAGAGAGATCAGAAGCACAAGCAAATACAGACACATCACAGGGCAGAGAAGCTGCAGCTCAGAAAAGAAGCCTGTGACAAAAATGGAGAAGGCAAAAGGACGGTCTCTTGGCTCCCATCAAATACAATGGTTGAAAGTATGACTTAGGCCAACTCTAAAGTTAGATGAAAACATTAGACAAATTAATTACACATAACTGACACTGAAAGAAAATATTCACGGCTTTCAATCATAAAGCATATCAACCATAACAAAACATGTAAAAAGCAGATAAAAGGAAACAAGGTTAATATCAATCTAAGAAAGTATTTAACTTGCGAAGCGAGCATGGTAGCAGGGATGTAGTTGAAGGAATAGGACTCGCCTCAAACTCAGAAGTGAGATGCATCATCTCTGATTCAGTCAAGAAGAAACCTTACAGTTCTGTTGAAGAATGGTTGAAAAGAAAGGCGGTACCAGGGTGGAGACCCAAAAGGTGAGCGACGTGGTATATGTAATAAGTCAGTCTCTGCAGTACTCGCGAATAAGGAAGGTACGCCGAATTTGAATGGTGGAAGTGGCAATGGGGTGAAACCGACCATTGAGGGGCTTTCCCTAGACACTAGTGTGTTCTGTTATTTCTCTTTTTATTTACCCACAAAAGGAGAAACAGATCAGGACCTTGAGTGGTCAGAATGGTGGCAAGGAATCCTGAATTATCTTGTGAGATTAGCAGGAGGGAAGGCTTAGTCATCAAAGGAGTTCTGGATGATCCCAGGAGTTTTCATATTCATCAAACGCATATGGACTAGAGAAGCCCAAAGGATGAAAAACAGGAACCATCTGCCACTTGAATGCAAACCTGGTGATGGGCACAAAATCCACCTGAATACACCAAACAGGGCTAGCAGGTAAGTAAGAGAGATGTGTCCCATGGTAGCCTGAAAGAGAACCACAGCTCAACCAAACACTGAACACAGTTGAAGGGAGCCGAGAAAGATGCTGGGCTGTCTACAGTGGATGAAATATTGCACATAGTCTTCATGATGTGGAGTATTATTTACCCTTGAAGGTTTCAACAATTGCATCTGCATAGTGAAAGGATGTGTGGATTGAGAAACATACTTTGACCTTGATGGACTCTGGCTATGAGCAGCTGCCACAGAACTGCTATTTACCTGCCATGAAAAAAGTAGCCATTCACAGGGCTTGACTTGCACGGTTCCCTTTAAATCTGGAAAGTAACCATCCACATCACCCTAACCTTGACTTTACTGTGCTTTACTGTTTTCTACTGTATCTTGCATCTACAGATGATGAGAGAAAAACCTATCCTAAGGGGAAAGGAACTGCTAAATGAGAAAATGCAAGCTCCACATGTGTTGGTTCTGCCCCTATGTGCTGAGCCCCAGTCAAGGGGAAATGTGGAAAACGTGCCACACAGACTAGAGCCCTGCAGTGGAAACAACACAGGGCTGGGACCATCAGGGACCATTCAGATAAGTGGTTCTCAGAGAGGAAGGTCTTGTCCCCTAGGGTAAGTTTTGGAAACTCTGGGGGTGTGTTTGATAAGCATGCTGGTTATCCTGGAATGTGAAGGGCGGTCATGCAAAATGAAGCATTGTTGCCATCCCACACCACTTTCCAAAGTTGCTCTGGGCATCTGCATGGGTGAAATCTGCTGGATCATCTGAGCACAGAATGCACCTCCCATTCATATGTGCACAAAACCTTTTCTACATAGGTTTAGTATACATTGCATATTCGCTACTATGGAAATCCAGGGAAGCTGATTCTTTTTCTGTTCGTTTTACTTGGAACTTTCCTAAGATTATTTTCCATTTTGGAAAATCATATCAGCAACTGATAGAGTTTGGATATCTGTCCCCTCCAATTCTCATGTTGAAATTTGATCCCCAGTATAGGAAGTGGGGCCTGGTGGAAAGTGTTTGGGTGCTGAGGTCAGATCTCTCAAGAATGGCTTTGTGCCTTGCCCATAATAATGACTGAGGTCTCACTCTGTTAGTTCCAGGGAGGGCTGATTGATTGTTAAAAAAAAGCCTGGCACGTCCTTCCCCTACCCTTGCTTCCTCTCTCCCATGTGATCTCTGCACACTGGCTCTGCTTCGCTTTCCACCGTGACTAGAAGCAGCATGAGATCCTGACGCCATGCTTCCTGTACAGCCTGCAGAACCATGAGGCAAATAAACCTTTTTTCTTTGTAAATTACCCAGCCTTGGGTGTTCTTTTATAGTAGCGCAACAGACTAAGACAGCAAACTGAGCAGCCTGGGGAGGGTGAGTCTAAGTCAGCCTGCCTTGATCAGTCCACACTGGGTGTACACGTCCACAGTGATGTTAACTCATCTCCAGCATCCACCTACTGCATGATCTCCTAGCACCACGGAGCCAGGGTGTTCATGCACTGAGGTTCTGATTCCCTGGTTATACATTACTTCCCTTGTATTCCCCCCATATTACCTCAGGGCACTTTGAGCTGTGTGTGTAGATAAGTCATATGACTTTTGCAGTCACTTCAGGGAATGACAAAGCACTTGTTATAAAAAGCGGGTGTTGGCTGAAGGTTTGGGGACTGCTGGTCTCAATGATTGAATTTGGGCAAGTCCCCGGTCTCCCTGACCTCCTGTGCTGCAGAAATCAAAATGAGAGGTTTGGACCAACTCCAAGTCCTGTTCCATGATGAAGTAGTCCAGAGTGAACAGTTGGAGGTGAGGGCTGTTTGGGGACTGAGGACTTGGATGAATCACAGATCTGAGTGGGAAGGGGCAGCACAAGCCATCGTAAACCAAGCCTCTGCTGCACACACAGAGAGAAACGCCACCACTACTTCTACACACGTTTGTGGTTATAGCAACAGCTGGGCACATACTGATCACAGGCAGGTGTTATATCCGGGAATATCAATGAAGGAAGCTTACCAACACATGAAGCCATAAACCAAGCTATCGGTTCTTTGAGGGAGGGGCCAGCCACATTTTTCTGAAGCCTCACAGAGCACTGGCCACCATAGCCCTCTTCCCAGCATGCAGCTATAGCCATACATGTAGGAGGCCCCGTCACTTATGGCACCAAAGTGGAGCCTAGGATGTGGCGTAGGTAGGATAGATATACAGGGTTTCCTCTATGCTTTCTTTCATACACGGCAAATCATCTTGCTTTATTAAATTGCCTGGCATTTTCAGAAGACTTCAGCTATTCTTCCCTCTCCTTTTGTCCCCATCTAGAGCTGGCCTTTATTCCCTGGAACAAAACACTGAGGATAAGGAAAGTGAGAAAGGGAAGTCAGGAAAAGAATTTACAGTAGGGAAACCCAATATGACAGTTACCGAGACCCTAGATGATTTATGACCCTAAAAAACGAACCAGCACGTCAGCTTACCTGTTCTGTCTGTTGAGTTTAAATTTCAGGATCGTAAAAGTAGTTGTGACATCAAAACATGCACAGCATTTGAGCAGCTTCCAGTTCAGAGGGCGGTGACTCTAGACCCCATGGGCTCCTGCAGAGCTGAAGGCTGCCACAGGCCGCTGGGGGCCTCCCCACAACCCCACCCAGGGCTGCTCTGAAGCCTGCATGGACAGAACTTGTTCTATTCCAGAGACCTCCATCTGGCTCCACTTTTTTTTCTCAACTCCACCCCCTAATTGCTCATGTGCAGCCTCAGTCTTGGCCCTTAATACTTTGTGTTCACAAAACTCACTCTTCTAAATGAGTGTTGCAAACCAACCCACAGAAACGGCTTCCATGAACCACACCTTAACCCCTACTGAACTATGTGAAGGGGGGTTTCCGTGTATCCCTTCAGCTGAGGAAGCGACCCCACACCCTTGGCCAGAGTGGCCTCACAGACCCCCAAGACCTTGTTCCCTGCTCCAGCCCACCTCCACTGCAGAACTAAAGCTGCTGCAATAACCACCAAAGGGCCACAAGCTCCCTGTGACTTGGATAGCTACAGGAGTGTTTGACTTGGATTTTTAGAAAACGAATCTCACGTAAATGCGTGAAGGCTATCAGGAGACCCCTGCTGTGAATTTGAGGATGGAATGAACATGCACATATGCATACATATGTCCACATGTATGTACACGCACATGTACATACACATACATATCAGTATCCCCCTTAAAATGAAACAGCTTTCTGGCTGTTATGCTCTGCTGCATTTTGAAGCATGTGGATCATGCAGTACCCCAGCCCAGCACACCAGCCAAGGGGCCAGCGCTTACCTCTCTGTGTCAAAGTACGTGTCTATGTAGGAGTGCGGGGCTCCGGCCACGGCAAAGTTACTGCTTCCAGTGTCAACGAGAATCTGTAGCTTTTATGTTTCAAGGAGAGAGAGAGAAAAAAGAAAGCATCAAGTTATTTTAATAAGGCAATACTCTTGAATAATTTTTTTAAAACTAAGTACCAAGAATAATTCATCAGTTGGAACAAAAAAAAGTATACTGATGAGGGGAATACAAAAAGCTATTATAAAATTGAAATCTGAACAAAGTCCATGAAGAAGCTTGCACTGGAGAGGGGAAAATGGTCTTGTCTCAGATACACACTGGGCCTTCAAAGAGAATGGATTCTGTTAAATAACTGGGTTTCCTTTTTAGGCCGTTGGTGCTTGAAACCAAGGCTGAGCTCTTTCTTATCTCCGGGCTTTTGGCCAGGTTTAGCCCTCCACTGGGCTCACCCTCCCCTTGCTATTCCAAATCTCGCCTGGAAACCCTGATCCAACATGGCCTCCCCTCCCCAGGATGCCTCCCAGCCTCCTCACGGCAGGTGGTGGCCCCTCACCTCCCTGCACGGCACCTGGGAACACCTGTCACAAGCATCGTTTTTTAGGTTATTTGAGATATAGTTTGTGTATGATAAAAATGCAAGATCTTAAATGTTCGCCTGGTGAGTTCTGGCATGTGTCCCAAACCAAGATGCAGAAATTTCTATTCACCTCAAAAGGTCCCTTTATGCCCCTTTCCCTTCTGGTCCCCAGAAGCAACTACTTTCTGGCTTTTGTGACTGTGGACTGGTTTCATCAGTTCTTGAATATTCTATAAATGTCATGATGCGGGTTTCTGTGTGTGTGTTTTTTAGCATGGTTTCTTAAGTGCAGCTTGTCTCTGAGACGTCCTCATGTTGCATCAGCCCTTTGTTTCTCTTCACTGTGCAGGGACACACCATAGTTTGCCTCTACTTTTGACGGGCCCTTGAGTTGTGTCCAGTTTGAGGTTACTGTGAATAAGACAGCTATGGACACACTGTATAGGTCTTTTTGCAGACATATATTTTCATTTCTCTTGGGTAAATACCTAGGAGTGAAACTTTTTGGATCATAGACTAGATACCTTTTTTTTTTGAGACAGAGTCACTCTGTCGCCCAGGCTGGAGTACAGTAGCACCATCTCGGCTCACTGCAAGCTCCGCCTCCCAGGTTCACGCCATTCTCCTGCCTCAGCCTCCTGAGTAGCTGGGACTACAGGTGCCGCCACCATACCTGGCTAATTTTTTGTATTTTTAGTAGAGACAGGGTTTCACCGTGTTAGCCAAGATGGTCTCGATCTCCTGACCTCGTGATCTGCCTGCCTCGACCTCCCAAAGTGCTGGGATTACAGGCATGAGCCACCGTGCCCGGCTGACTAGATACATTTTTAATGTTTTAAAGAAAACTGCTGAAAAGGTCTGCAATGTGGGTCTACCAAGTTATATTCCCATGAGCGATGGATCCATGGGCCATTTGGTGTATTTACTCTGTATCCGCCCCCAAATTTGGTGGTGTTGGTCTTTTCAATGTGAACCATGCTAATGGGTGTGGAATGGTACCTCACCGTGGTTTTAATCTGCAGTCCCCTAGGGTCCAATGCTATTGGGCTGTTGCCCTGTATCCCGTTGCTTCACTCATCTTCCCCAGTGAACTATGTCTCAGGGCAGGTGTGTCTGTTACTCATCATTTTATGCCCAGCATCTATCCCAGGTCCAGATATGTGCCCAATTGTTACCGAATAAACACATCTTTTAGAAATAAACACAGGCCACATAGATATAGCCCAAAAGGTTGAAAAACAAGTTTAAAAAGCTGTGGACTAAAGAAATCAAAATAGGCCAGGTGCGGTGGCTCACCTGTAATCTCAGCACTATGGGAGGCCGAGATGGGCGGATCACGAGGTCAGCAGACCGAGACCATCCTGGCTAAATAGTGAAACCCCATCTCTATTCAAAATACAAAAAATTAGCCGAATGTGGTGGCACATGCCTGTAGTCCCAGCTACTCGGGAGGCTGAGGCAGGAGAATTGCTTGAACCCAGGAGGTGGAGCTTGCAGTGAGCCTAGATCGCACCACCGCATTCCAGCCTGGGTGACAGAACGATACTCTATCTCAAAAAAAAGAAAAGAAAAGAAAAGAAAAGAAAAGGCAAAATAGGCAAGTTTTTGCCTAGGATTATCTTAGCAACAATTACAGAATAATTTTGCCAAGGACCTCAGTTTAGCTGGGTCCAGCATTTGCCTCTGAGATGACCCGTCGGCAGGATCTGATTCAGTCTCGCTCCCTCTTCCCGGAGACATTCTTCACTCTGGATCCTGGGCCCCACACTTTCCTGATTTCCTCCTTCCCTGACTCCTCACATTAGTTTCACTGTTGGGTGCTTCTCATCTCCCCGACCTGCTGAACTTTCCCGGGGCTCAGCTCAGGAATCACTTCTGGGATCCATCCACTCACACCCTTGGTGTTCCCAATGAGTCTCGAGGCTTCAAACGCCATCGGCATGTCGACGACCCCCAGGCTTGCATCTCAGCCCAGGCCCATGCATGCACTCTCTCTGGGTTCTACCTATTCAACACCTCCCCCTGGCTGGCTAATAGTCATCTTTTATGGGTTGAGATGTGTTTTCCAAAAAGAGATGCTGTAGTCCTAATCCCTGCACCTGTGAATGTGCCTTTATTTGGAAAAAAGGTCTTCACAGAGGTAATCAAGTGAAGGTGAGGACCACGGGGGTGAGCTCTAATCCAGTATCACAGGCGTCCTTCTGGGCAGAGGAAAATGCACGGAAAGCAGACACACAGGGGGTGCCAAGTGGCAGCAGAGATAGGGATGGGAGTGACACAAGAACGCCAAGGACTGAGGACCATGGCCAGGGGCTGGAAGAGGAACGGATGGCTCCACCTGGAGTTTCAGAGGATGCATGGCCCCACCAACACCTTGATTTCAGACTTCTTGCCTCTAGAACTGTGAAATAATACAATCCTGGGCCTTTTTTTTTTTTTTTTTTTTTTTTTGAGACAGTGTCTCACTCTGTCGCCCAGGCTGGAGTACAGTAGCACAATCTCGGCTCACTGCAGCCTCAAACTCCTGGGTTCAAGGGATCCTCTCACCTCAGCCTCCGAAGTAGCTGGGACCACAGGCATGTACCACCATGCCTGGCTAATTTATTTTTATTTTTTGTAGAGGGGGGTCTCACTATGTTGCCCAGGCTGGTCTTGAACTCCTGGGCTCAAGTGATCCTCTCGTCGTGGCCTCCCAAAGCGCTGGGATTACAGGCATGAGCCACTGCACCTGGCCCATTTGTGTTGTTTTAAGCTCTCAGTTTGTGTACTTAGTTACAGCAGGTCCAGGAAACATCTTGAGATGGGACATCATCTCAGGCCTGGTGTAGACCAAACTGAGCTCCGGCTGCCCCTACCCCTGCTCTTCTGATGGACTTGGCCATCCTGGTTGACGGCAGCTCCATCAGGTCTGGCCAGGCCACGCCAGAGGTGATCCCTAGGGCTTCCTTCCCCTCACACCCCACATCCAGCCACCAGGAGTTCCTGAGGACTCTGCCTTCAGGTTCTGGCCCACACCTGCCCACCCCTCACCTCCTCCAAGGAGACTGGGGGTCCACACCACTGTCATCCCCTCCTTGTCCTCGTTGGTGTCCCTGCTTCCTTCCTAGGCCTACTTCCAACCAGCAGCCACCACAGTCCTATTACAGTTAAGTCAGAGGGAGTCAGCCCTCCATCTCCCTCAGCTCTCATGTCACCCAGAGCAACAGGCAAAGTCCTCACATGGTCTGCCGAGTCACTCACCACGCCCTGACCTCATTCCTCCAAGACACGCTGACCACCAGGCCACTCCATGAATGCCCCAGACGTGCCCCAAAGGGAGGGCCTTCCCCCTGGCCACCCTGCTGGGGTGGGGGCTGCTCCCCAGGATAGCCAGGTTCATGTGGCACAGCCCATTGCTCCCTTCCAGGCTTCCTTCAACACCACCTTCTCCGCGAAGTTGACCCTGGCCGGCCCTTTGGGAGAACTGCTGTTCCTAGTTTCCCGCCGGTCTGTGCATTCCCCTTCCCTTTCCCCGGCATAACACCACGCCTCTCTGAAGCATAACACCATGACACTGAACACGGCCTGCAGTGGGCTGGGTACTGCTGTCAGCGCTTCCTACATCCATTAGTTTCTTTCAACCTCATAATAGCACTTCGAGGGCAGCACGGTCATCACTCCATGTCACAGATGGAAACACTGAGGTGCAGAGAGGCTGACCTCCCCAACTCTACAAGGGCAAGTGGCAGAGCTGAGGCTGGAACCCAGAGTCAGACTCCGAGCGCATGCTTGTAACCAACTCAGCCACTGCCTGGGCCCCATGAGCAATCATACCATTCACGGGGTCCCGGCAGCTCCTGCTGCCTCCCTCTGGCAGGGATTTTTGCTGTTTGCTGCTCTGCCATGCATGCCTCCAACAGGGCCAGGCACACAGAAGACACACATTTGTGGAATCAACAATGAAATTATTCTCAAAGGTGAAATCAAAGACACTCATTTTGCCCTTGGTACAAAGATAACAGATTCCAAAAAAATAAACAAGCAAGGATAATGCAGTCTGTGCACACACACCAGCCGTGTGTAGCTTCCGCACACACAGTTTTCGCGCTGTTGGCAAAAACAAAGTCAAGCTCCTACTTCCCTAATCTACTAACTACCATGCCCCTTCCCCTGCAAGAGGCCGTGGAAATAGTGGAGAGAAATGAACGACAATCCTGGGCATCTGCCAGGGGCAGTGCTATAACTTGTGGTGACGTCCCTGTTTTCTCAAATGAAAATCTACTGTGTGACTTCAGAGAATTCCCTCCCAATCAATGAAGATCATGTTCACAAAAACTTTGTAGGAATGGTAGAGAAACAGATTTAGGGGATGAAGGTTTGAAGTGAATCTAAAACAATGGCAAAGGCACTCTGCTTTTTTTTTTTTTTTTTAAATATACTTTTTTTTTTTGAGAGGGAGTCTCACTATGTTGCCCAGGCTGGTCTTGAACTCCTGACCTCAAGTGATCCACCCACCTCGGCCTCCCAAAATGCTGGGATTACAGGCGTGAGCCACCACACCCGGCCACCAAAGGCACTCTAACTAATGAGATTATAAATGTCACTTTAAACATCTTAGTTTTAGTAAACGAATGCTCTATTCTCAATTTCTATTTACAAATACACATATCCTAGAAAACATGTAAGATCTTGCTTCTTTACAGAGGTGTTTCAGTGGATTTCAGATAGAATGTAATCTCACATATACAAAAATATATTTACATATATATTATTCTATATAATTTATTATCTGGTTCTCCATCCAAATATTAGATGCTCAACACCCCCAAGTTTCAAAGCCACAATTTGGATTAGATTTAATCCTAATTTCTCATACACGTACAAAAGGGCATGAAAGATTGTGAAATACGTATTTGATTTCATCCCCATTTCCTGGCATACAACTCCTAAAATCTCTGGGATCTCCAAAGTGATGTGTTTTTGTATGCTGTGAGTTGACTGATGGCTGGCAGCCCCTAGGTAGCTTCCGGATGGGGGCTGGTCACCGGAAAGAGCAAGGCAGGATTAGAGGACTGGGACTTTCAGCCCCACCCCCAACCTTCAGGAGTGGGAAGGAGCTGAAGGTTAAGCTGATCACCAATGGCCAATGGCTTAATCAATCATGTCTACATAATGAAGCTTCCACAAAACCCCAAAAGAACAGAGTTCATTAAATTTCCAGACAGCTGAGGTTCCTGGAGGGTGGCGTGTACAGGGATGGCACGGAAGTTCTGAACCCGTCCCCCTACACCTCACCCTACACATCTCTTCATCTCTATCTTCTGTAATGCCCTTCATAATAAACCAGTGTACGTGTTTTCCTGAGTTCTGTGAGCAAATCTAGCAAATTAATCAAACTAAGGATAGGATCCTGGAAATCTTCCATTTGTAGCCGATCGATCGATCAGAAGCACAGGCAATGACCCGGAGCTCGCGACTGGCATGGAAGTTGGGGGCAGTCTTGGGGGACTGGGCCCTCACTCTGGGGTCCGACGCCATCCCCAGGCAGACAGTGTAGGAATTGAGCTAAATTAGAGGACACGCAGCTGGTGTCTGTTGCAGAACTGATCGATTGTTTGTGTGGGGAGAAATCCCCACACACTTGGTCCCGGAAGTCTTCTGTGTTGATCGCTGTGGCGTGAGAGCAGAGGGAAAACAGAGTGCGGTTTTTCCACTTAGAGGACACCAAACAAATCTGCATTTACATGGATTTTACAGGAGATAAATTGTTGGAGGCTGAGTAATTCTTGTATGTATCAAATTGTCGGTAACAGGTCAAAGTAAGTGAAGGAGATCCGTCTCTAGGTCAGTCTGGTTGAACCGGATATTCCTGAAGGTTGGGGTTCTCTCTCTTTCTGCTCTTAAATGCTAAACACAAAGCTATCAGTAACTCACCACAACCTGAGTCTCAAAGGGGGCAGGCATGTCAGAATCCTTGCACCATCTTTTAAACATTCCCCCAAACTGAATTATTTTAAGAGATGAATTTATCATTTTGTATCCAGTTATATACCTTTTTCCTCACCCTCTCTCTTCCTATGTGACACTGTCTGCTATAATGTTTCTTCTTTTATTCTTTTCATCTTTACTATACAGATTTCTGGTGTTTAGTAATTGTTCTGTTGATCTGCAAGCTTTACATCTATTTTTAAATTATTTCAGTCATTTTCTTTATAACTTTATGTGATATCTCTTAACCTCTTGATTTAGCAACTTAGAATGGTATTTGTGGGATCCCCACTCTGCACACTTCTAAAAAAATCAAGATGTGACCAGGCGCAGTGGCTCAGGACTATAATCTCAGCACTTTCGGAGGCCAAGGTGGGCAGATCATGAGGTCAGGAGATTGAGACCAACCTGGCTAACACAGTGAAACCCCATCTCTACTGAAAATACAAAAATTAGCCGGGCGTGGTGGTGCGTGTCTGTAATCCCAGCTACTCGGGAGGCTGAAGCAAGAGAGTCGCTTGAACCTGGTGCTGAGATGGCACCACGGCACTCAAGCCTAGCAAGAGAGCAAGACTCCATCTCAAAAAAAAATCAAGAGGTTTGGAAGGGACAGGGGGTGCTCTAGGATAGGGAGCAACAGGAAGAAGTGCTGGATTATAACATTCTTTTTACTTTCATGATATGCTTTTCTGTAATTTTACATAATGCATGACCATCTTTCTTTTCTACCTACCTGCCAATATTTTTTATCTATTGTCTGTCAGAATTTCCTTCCATAAAGGAAGATGAGTTGGTGAATGTACCTGTGTCACCAGGAATCTCAGTCCCACCAACCTCTCCACAAGTTACAGTGTTGTTTATGTATTTTCAAGATTTGTTTTTGATACCCATATTTCCCACAGTTGCTTAGTCATTCTATAAGGCAAGAGGTTCTCTCCTTCCTACCAGTCCTCCTGTCCCTGACTTCACCCAGCTCTCCAATGGCTAGGTTTTGTTCAGCCTCCCATGGGCCCCATCCAAAGTTGGACACCATCTTCACCAAGGGCTTTCACGCATGTGAGTACCTCTCCATGGCCTTTATACTAGAAGAATGACCTGCCTGGGTTTTATGCATTTGGGTCATATTTTTTTTTCCCTTAACACTTTATATATATATACACACACACACACACACACACACATACATACACACACATACACACACACACACACACATATATATATAAATTTTTTTTTTCTCCAGTGTCTTTCGAAAGTGAGTATTTGTGGAGAAAACTAAAGCATGTCTTATTTTTCCTCATTACACGTGACTTTTTCTCCTTGGATACTGAAGAATTCTTTCCATAGCCACAAAGTTCTATAGTTTTATTGTTTATATTAGAACCATCGTTCTATAGTTTTACTGACACATCTTAACGTTGGTGGGTCTGATTCAAGTTTCCTGCAAAATGGGACTCACTTTTTACATTAATTTCCTACGGCTGCCTTAACAAACAGCCACGAACTGGTTGGCATGAGATAATATACATTTATTTTCTTGCAGTTGTGGAGGCCAGAAGTCCAAACTCCGGGTGTGGGCAGGGCTGCACTTCCCACAGAAGCTCCAGGGAAGGGCCCTTCTTGTCTCTCCCAGTTTCTGGTAGGGGCTGGCAGCCCTCAGGCTGTGTCTCGGAGGCATGTCCCCAGGCTTCCTGCTCACCTGCTACTGGCCAGGTCTCTACTTGCTCTGTCCATCTTCAAGGCATGCCGGCCTCCAGGCCTCCTCGCTGCCTGCAGAGCTGGCTCTGTGACATCTTCTTTGCAGCCAGCTTAGGATTATCACAAGAGCAAAAGCCACTTCTATGGCTGATGTGAAAAGAGCAAGGCCCGGGACCTAAACGATCACTGGGAGGGGGCTCCAAAGTACGACGTGTCCAGCACCCAGGCTGGAAAGCACCAAGGCTCAACTAGCAGATACCTCGCCAAAGCTGCCATGAGCTGCCATAGGGAAAGCACATGACCCTGAGTCTTCACCACTGTCTCCGTGTTGGGGATTTAAATGTTTGCTGGAGGTGAGATGAATTTTGAAGTTGCTTGGCTAAAAGGGGGTAAACAGGGAAAGGAGGGGGGTAAAGAGGTAAGGAGAGACAGAAAAAAACACACAAAATAATTCCTTTACAAGGCAAAGCAGAGAATATTAGGCCTTGAGAAGAGGACAGTGTGGATGTTAGGCAAGAAACATCAATCGCCCTAAAACAATAACTAATTGCACAACAGTAGGAAATACATTTTCTTGGCCATTAAAAGTCACAGATAAGAACAGCTATAGATTGGGCCGGGCGCAGTGGCTCACACCCGTAATCCCAGCACTTTGGGAGGTCAAGGCAGGCGGATCACGAGATCAGAGTTTGAGACCAGCCTGACCAACATGGTGAAACCCAATCTCTACTAAAAATACAAAAATTAGCCTGGCGTGGTGGCACGTGCCTGTAATCCCAGCTACTCAGGAGGCTGAGGCAGGAGAATTGCTTGAACCCAAGAGGCGGAGCTTGCAGTGAGCCGAGATCATGCCGCTGCACTGCAGCCTGGGCGACAGAGCGAGACTCCATCTCAAAGAAAAAAAAAAAAAAAAGAACAGCTACAGATTTCTGAACAAGATCAGCCTTCCTCCCTGTGCCCACTGTCCATCGTGGAAGCCATTTCATAACCGTTTCTGGGTCTCGCTGGTGACTCTGCACTCAGCAGCCCAGGAGACCCAACACCCAGCCGGCCAGGCTGGCAATGCACATCCACACTGACTGCGACTGCAAGTCAAGAGCCAAGACAGGAACAAGACGTGCCCTCCACGCAGCAGCCCTAGGGACGGGGGACTCTCTCCAGAGACATTTCACCCTGCTTCCCTCCACCTGAAGTTCCACCGCAACCTCTGCATCGTCTCGTGACCGGAGCTCTTTCTCACACGCCCAGACCCGGTCCTGCCTCTCAGGGATGTCACTCCCCTCTGCAGAGGCAGGGAACACAAATGCAGAGAAAGTCAGACCAACGTGCAGACTGCATTCTTTCACACAGGTGATTTCTTCCCATTACCCAGGCATTCAGCACAGCCATATCTTTTGTGGCGGTTCCAGCAAAAGCTGGTTTTCAAGAAGGTTCAACTCAGAGTCATGGCTCGGCAAAGCTGGTCACCACCATGGTAGTTTCTAGAGTATATGATCTGATAGAAATGACCCCAAATAAACAAGGCAGCCACAAAGTCAGGCAAGCGATGAGTCTCCAGGGGACAGTAAACGCTCTGGACTGTGCATCACATCGTGTGTCTCAGCGGCCCACAGAAGCCGACACCATTTTCTGCGTGGTGACACTGGAAATGGACCTTTCTCGTGTTGAATCCTAGCCAAGACCGTTACCCACTTTTGCAAGTAGCCTCAACCACAGAGATAAAAAACAGTAATGCCACCTGCTCTATAAATTTCACACGAGGCACTCTGAAACAATGGAAAATTCAAACACTCAGGCTGTGGGTTCCTTCCAGGTTCCTCACCTCACGCCACATGCCAGCAATTTAATCTGCCCCTTCCTTTATTCTAGGAATTTCCAAAATTATTTCCTGCCTCTTCGGGTTCAACCTCACGTGCATGTATGCATGTGTTCACACACACACACACACCAGCCTAGCCCTGGCCCATGTCCCTCCAGCTACGTAAAAGGTCATTGAAAATATATATTCTCAAATTCAGGGAATGTTCTGAACTTTCAAACAAAGCATAACTTAAAAAGACTCAAAAGCTCATACAATAGACAGATTCCCACTTTACCACTGAGGAAAACAGGAATGCCTTGGAGATGTGAAATGGCCCGGGGAGATCCTGATGTCCCCACCCCTGTTCCCTGCTTCATTCCTGATACTAGGGAGCCTCCCATAGAACTCACATTCCATTTTTCCAGAACACAATCACAACTAAGAAAAACCTGTTTTCCAGCAGCAACTGGAGTCTTCTACCCTGATAATCGTTGGCTTTTAACTACTCCAACCCTGCCGCCAACATCAGCGGCCTCGAGGGCCTTTGCAGGGCAGATGCAGATCCTTGCTGTGCTGAGCCTGGGGCGGGGGTGAGAGCAGCAAAGATGACGGTGCCTGTGTCCTGGCTCCTGCGGAGTGCAGAGTCCAGTAGGGAGAACGGCCTGTCCACCAGGACCCGCCCTTAAAAACCGTCTGTGTTCCAAGCTACCAGAGACCTAAGGAGGTGGAACTGCAGGAACTGAGTGACGAATTTCTTCTCGCCTTCTTAAAAATGGCAAAACCCAAAACACACTCCGTCCAGCTACTGTTCCTTCTCCCTTCGCAGTCAAGCATCCAGCAGTGGGCCACCTCCCATCTCAATTCCTCTCTCCCTTCCTCTCCTCCACCTGCAGAGATGGAGCTTCTGCCTCAGCTCTCCATGACCGGCCAAGCTCACCAATGACCTCCACGCTCCAGGCCCACGGTCACCTCCGAGCTCTCCCCTGACCTGTCCAGCCTGCAGGCAGTGCTGGCCGCAAGTGACCAGTCCCTCAGTGAAGCTTTGGAAATGTGCCCTCCTGGTTTGCCCCCTCAGTCCTTCCTTCAGATCTCTGCCCTCCCCCATACCTCTTCCTCTAACTTTACATGGTGTTCCCAAGGCTTCTGTGCCCCTGTCCTGGGCACATCACTGTCACACAGGAGTCTGTCTTCTCCAGATAATGCCCCCAGCACAGTGTGACCTCCATGAGAGCTGAGAGTAGGCTTTTAACTACTCCAACCCTGCCACCAACATCAGCGGCCTCAAGGGCCTTTGCAGGGCAGATGCAGGTCCTTGATGTGCTGAGCCTGGGGCAGGGGGTGAGAGCAGCAAAGATGATGGTGCCTGTGTCCTGGCCCCTGCGGAGTGCAGAGTTCAGTAGGGAGAATGGCCTGTCCACCAGGACCTGCCCTTAAATGGCTCATCTCTTTGTCACCAGTACCTCAGACAGTGCCTGGGAGCATAGTAGGTGCTCACTAAACAGTGGTTGAATGAATAAATGAAAGTCAAGGTTAGACAGACATTCATGCAGTGAAGAGCAAGTGGGAGAAACGCACATTCCAGGCAAAAGGAAGGTGGCTTGTTCATTTCTAAAACAAATCTCTTGAGCACCTACCAATTATACAGAAAATCTGAGAGTAAAAAGAGTTTAGATGATCTATTCCAGAAGATGTGTGAAAATTCTATGCCCCCACAATGGAAACTGTTCGTCTTTGGCATAGACTTCCTTGACAATATGCCCCAGTTCCAGCAACCCCACCCAAAACTGCATAATCAGATTTTACAAAATAATGATAAAACAGGGATGACCATTACACACACGTCACAGGGGGTGGGAACTAGACATGTCCTGAATGTGAACATCTTCCGGCTGCGTCACAAGCCCTGTGAGGACAATTCTACCCTCCCGTCCAACAAATTCTGTCCACACTTCACTGAGCAGAACGACTGCATGCACGCAGGGCTTGGCGTCCAATCTCCCTCCACCACTCGTGTGCCGGCGCCTGGGTGGGTTCCTCTCCCCAGGCCTCTCTGCACCCTCCTCTAGGAAAGGGGGCGACGACCATTCTCGTGGGGTGCTTGTGAGAAGTAAATGCTGTGACACACGCTTCCACAGTGCTGGCTCACGGCGAGTGAGCAAATAAACACTAGCGCCAGTTCCACGTGCAGTTTTAGCCAGCAAGGTGGGAAAACTGAGTAAACTGAGTTCAGCTCCTGGTGACCAGGGACACACAGTCCACAGCATCCTGTGGCACTAAAACCTCTGGACAAGGAAAATGGCTGATTCTGGAGTAATTTGATTCTAAAGGAATCTTCCTGAAAAATCCTATAGAACTGTTCTTGGAAACAGTCAAAACTTTCTCCCCATGCCAGGCCCTGCCCAGACAAAGCTTACTTTTTTTTTTTTTCGAGACGGAGCCTCACTCTCTCCAGGCTGGAGTGCAGTAGCGCGATCTCAGGTCATTGCAACCTCCACCTCCCGGGTTCATGCCATTCTCCTGTCTCAGCCTCCCAAGTAGTTGGGACTACAGGCACCCACCACTATGCCTGGCTAGTTTTTTTGTATTTTAGTAGAGACGGGGTTTCACCATGTTGGTCAGGCCGCTCTCTAACTCCTGACCTCATGATCTGCCCACCTCAGCCTCCCCAAGTGCTGCGATTACAGGTGTGAACCATCGTGCCCGGCCAGCTTACTCATTTTTTAAAATGGCATGATTTGTGAGGTTTTATATTCCTTATTTTGTTTTGATGCAAGTAGAAGCCACCTGTCACCCTTTCTGCCCATTGGCTGAGAGTAAATGATAAACCGTACACAGGCGGTTACCTTTGAGATCCAGGCTAAGTCCAGGCATTCCCCAGAAGGCCTCCCAGCTGCAGCTCTGATTTACTCCTCTCAGACAGCTCATGCCCTGATTTTTGGTGTCCAGGGTTGTCTCGTGACTTTTATTGTTCTCTAATTTCATCCCGGTTGCCTATCTTTCCTCTCAATGAGCTTGTAAATTCCTTAAGAACAAAGCTCTTCTTCTTAGTCTCTTTCTGATGGTCCCCACAGTGCCTACAACTAATAGGCGTTCACTAATCACTTGTTCCTCAAGATGAGGATGCACGTCCATGAGCCCTACCTGGGAGCAGAGAGAAAGCCAATTAGGTCAACAAATCTGCCAAGAAGTTGGAAGTAGCTGGAGAAAGTTCAACAGGCCAAACTCCTAAATCATGTGTGCAAAGAATTAATTTAGATTTTCTAGACGTGGCTAGGGCAGGCTAAACTTAGTCAACTTCCCAGCTGCTATATAAATAACCACAAACTTGTCTCTTAAATGTCCAAGTATAAGCAAAGCTAGAAGCAAGAAGACAGCAGAGATTGCTGGTGGCCTACCCATATTCCTTGGGCACTAACTTCAGCTTTTGTAACCTCAGGAGTGAGATTATCTAGTGTCCAAGTTAGGTCTGATGTGCCAGAGAATGAATGCCCCTGGGAGCAGTCCTTGACCAAAAATAAACAGCTGGTGGGTCCAAACCCTTGCTCCCCTACTCCCCAGGCAAACAATTTGGAGTAGTCTCTGTGCCATCCCCCAGAAGCCCTCGGTGGGGTTGAGCCCCAGATGTGCACCACAATAGCCCACTCTGAGTGCACCCTGTACTGACCCCCTTCTCCCTTCCTACCTCACTTCCCTGCCCCCTACCAGTGTCTCAGGGTAGGGAGAGTGAGAGAAGTTTACTCACACAGTCCTCACCTTATGCTCTGCTGTGGTCTGAATGTCTGTGCCCTGACCCCTAACTTGTATGATGAACCCTTATTCCCAATATACTGATATTAGGAGGCAAGGCCTTTGCAAGGCAATTAGATCATGAGGGTGCGGCCCTAAGAGAGAGGATTAGTGCCCTTACAGAAGTACCTGAGAGTGCACTCTCATCCCTTTTGCCATGTAAAGAGACAGAGAGAAGGCACTGTTTCTATGAAGCATGAAGCCCTCACTAGACCTGAATCTGCCAGTGTCTGGGTCTTGGACTTCCAGCTTCCAAAACTGTAAGAAATAAATGTCTGCCATCAATAAGCCACCAAGTCTAAGTTATTTTGTTATAGCAGCCCAAATGGATTAAGAGAAGCTTTCTAAAGGCCAAATATCCTCTAACTCAGAGACTATGAAATAAACAAGAAAACAGTGGTCGGGAAAGCCAAGAGCCTCCTAGGCTAGAAGCCATGGTCTAGTCACCAATCTGCCACCTGGATGAAACCTAAGCAGACTGTGGACGTCTCCCACTGTCCCTTCTTAATCTCCGGTTGATGCATCGGGCAATAACCCTACAGAAAGCCATTTGCTAATTGCTGCAATAAGGTAAAATGTTGCATTAAAGGGAAAAACTGGGTGATTCATCTAGTTAGTGATTAGCAGCCTGAGATTTCTCAGATATTACTCTCTCTTTTTCAGCAGGTTAATAGATAGGAAAATTAGCAGATAATTTAAATAATGGCTCATTTAACACAACGATTCCTAATTATATTAGCAGCCCATCTGCTGAAGTCTGCCGGCAAGCCGAACCCACAGCAGCAGTGGCCTCTGCAGCCCAGCCATGCGGGGCTGTTTGCCCACAGTTATTACATATGATTGTAGGCACTGATTCTGTTAATCAGGCTCTTTCAGTGCTTCAGTTCTAGAAATGAATCTCATTTACTTAAACACATCTTGTTGAAGAAAGCAAAAATAATTGCCATGCGCCATTTCTCCACAATCTAAAATTAAGGTTGTTTTTATGAAGGAGGGAGGGGGAAATCATTTTCAAAGAGCACCACTTAACACAAACAGATGTTACAGAACTTAGCTAAGAGGAGCTTGATTATACAATTTATTCCGGCTGTGTGTGCACGTGTGAGAGTGTGAGCCATTTCACTATTGCTGCACAGGCTCCTACTAGAAAGACACATGTTGAGAGACACGTGGATACTCTTGGGAAAACCACAACTGCCAAGTGGATGGTGGCAGGCGGGGAGGAGGGGAGTGGGGGGGATGGGCTTGGCTGCCTGATTCTGGAATGTGGTGGTTTTCCACCAAATGCTTAGCATTTAGCAGTGTTCACTTAAAAAAAAAATCTCAACACAATATTTATACATTTGGGAAGGTGAAAAGAATACCTTCTTATAAAGGTGCAAGGCAGCCATCCTCTAGTCTGGGAAGCGTGCCTTTGTGCAAGACCAGAGATAGACACTTTGAAGGAGGAGGGGTTGGGGAAGGAGCTCTATGCTGAATAGGTTGGCTAAATATACATATGCAGCAGGTTACAGGAGGAACTATGAATATTCATGAAGGTGGTCCTGATGCATGCATATTGAACATCCATGTTACATGCCTCCTGTGTTCACTCTGGGGTGGAGTCTTAACATTTAAATGTATCACAATTAGGCCCAAAGTGTCAAAAATATCTTTTCGGGACTGGAAGGCACTGAAGTGAGCAGCCTCTGCAAACCAGCAAGAGCCAGTCCACAGTCAGGGGTCTCTTATCTGGAGGAGGTTCCTGAAGTCAGTCTCCTGCCCAATCAGAGCTGTGGCCATGGCTGTGGAACAGGGTCAGTCAGTCTCTGTGGGTGGATGAGCTGCAGTCATTTGAATCTTGCTTATCTCGGGCCAGTGTGTGTTTAGCTGCTGGAGAAAAAGACGCTGCTGTGGCGTGAGAACAGAATCCGTTCTCCAAATGTAGAGTACGCGACTCAACCCTTGCCTGGCGTGGCCTGAGGTGCTGCTTATAAGTTGGTATCTTGTTGCCACAAACAGTCTGTTCTATTCTCTATTTTAACATTAGTACTGGTCAGTCGTTGTGCCTAAACTATAAAAGGGAGAAAGTGTAACACGGTGTATCTGATCTCCTGTCCCATCATGGCTGAGAACTAAGTTTGTAAGGGTTTTTAGCGGGGGGTCTCCTTGGCAAAAAGAAGGTCTGCTCAGTTGGTGGGGGGCTTAGGAGTTTACTTTTAGTTGACAGCAGGTTGATACCAACCGTGGAGGTTGAAGTTGAGGGAGCAGTATTTAGGGTGTAGGAGGCCCGTTTTAAGAACCTAAGAGAAGAGCAGGCGCTGTGGCTCACGCCTGTAATCCCAAAACTTTGGGAGGCCGAGGTGGGCGGATCACGAGGTCAGGAGGTCGAGACCATCCTGGCTAACACGGTGAAACCCCGTCTCCACTAAAAATACAAAACATTAGCCAGGCGTGGTGGCGGGCGCCTGTAGTCCCAGATACTCCAGAGGCTGAGGCAGGAGAGTGGCATGAACCTGGGAGGCGGAGCTTGCAGTGAGCCGATATGGCACCACTGCACTCCAGCCTGGGCAACAGAGCGAGACTCCGTCTAAAAAAAATCAACAACAAAAAAGAACCTAAGAGATCACTCAAATCCAGGTCCCCAATTCCTAATTCTTCTGGACCTGGGAGCTGTCACTACCTCTGCAGCTGAAACCTCATTCCTGGGGTGATGAGGTGGTTAGCGGGGAGGGGGACCTCCCTGAGTTTTGAAACTTTCCAAAGAGCACACACCCCTTATGAAGAGTGGAAAGGACATATTTCTACAGAGGGGAGAGGTTTCATCCCAAACCCACAGTCAACGCCCTTAAAGATATTGGGAACTACGTCCTTTCATAACATTCACAGGATGCGAGTTTCACGTTCATTTCCTAGCCATGGTCCCAGGATACACCTGCGTCTTCTCCACACAGGAAAGAATAGTGACTTCCGGGTGTGCTGGACTGATTCTAACCCCAGCTCAACCTCTTGTTGGCGGCAGAATCTGAGGTTTGCCACCCTCTCTGAGCCTCAGTCCCCTTGTCTGTACACTGGGCTAATAAAGAGTGTTGCTCTGAGCCTTACACCTTGTCCTGCCTCTAGAAAAGTGCCTGGCACAGTGGTGTTTGAACTTAAAGAGGGGTAGTGCGACTTTCTCTTGTTACAGGGCTGTTTCTCAAATACATCACTCTGCAGAATAAGGCATGCATCAAATTATCCGCCAGACTGGCATTCCTTATCTCTGCATTGCTGCTAGTCTGGACACAGACCAGCAGTGGCCTGCACAATCTCCGGGACCCAGTGGTGTGTTCAGCAGTCCTCCCACAGTGCACATGGGCTGCGACCCAGGGTGGACATAACCGCACGATAGAATGTTTGGGAGCAGCCTGGGTGTCAGCACCACCTGTACGTGGCTGCAAGAGGCAACGTTCCAGCTGAGAATGCTCCAATCCGAGGGCCTCCTAGGCTGTCGTGAGGATGCCTGCTTTTTAATCCCGCCCTGGCAGGTGGTCGCTTTGCCCCTGCCCAGCTCTCCTGATCCAGGTGCTGCCTCCACTGAGCTCCTGCCTTCCCTACCCCTAGGGGTTGTTTTTCTCCCTCTGGTTGCCACCTTGGTGTACGACTCACATCTTTCAGTGATGGGTGACCCAGGAAGAGATGGAGAGCAGAGCGCAGAGTGGGGTGGCAGGAACTAAAACAAAACACCCCCATCCTTAGCAGCCCCTGAGCCCCCAAACCCTCACCCTGTACTCCTGCCGTCCTGCCCCCATCTCCCACTGCATCAGAATCAGAAGCCTTCTGGACATGGGAGAGGCACTGAAACCCACAGAGGTAGTGGCAGCCACTCCCATGTCCAGAAGGCAGCTCCTCCCTCGGGTGAACTTATCATCTCCGAACAAATGGGGACCACATAGACCTCGCCCTGGGAACAGTCTGGGCACCTCTGAAGTCCTCTCCCCTCTCTTCCCAGCCCGGCTCGGGCGAGTGGAGGGGAGCAATGAGGATGGACTTTCCTGCTGATAGGATTTCATGCCCTCTCCCACCCCCAGAAGGCACAGGCACCCCCAGTCACAGGGGCTTTAAATACTGTTTTCACCCCTGCAGAAGACACTGTGAGGTCCCGCGTGCACTGCCCACATCCCCTTCTGGTGGAGGCCAAGGTGTGGGGAGAGCAGTCACTTGGAAGAGAAAGAGAAGTTAATCCTGTAGGCCACCACCCTTAGAGGTGTATCTGCGGGTTTTCTTACTCTTGGTCACATTGTTACATGGGGGTGGTGACTTGGTTTGTTCCACTTAACGTCCTAAGGCTCTGTTCCTCCGTAGGTGGCTGTGGATGGGAAACGACTTTTACCTGCATCCCCCTCCCTTCCTAAGGCCCTAATGGTATGAGCTTGGTCCATGGCTGCCTGGCCAGTGATAGGCAGAACCAAGGCCAGAATCAGGCAATGTCACCACTGTAATCAGGGCCACAGAGCAGCATGCCTGAAGACAGGGTGTCCCCACTGAGAGCACTGGCTGCTTGCCAAGAGACTGCATATGACTCGGTTGCCTTCAGGGATCACCACTGTCCAGGGTCTGATTCTCGCTCTGCCTCTTGGATGCCGAAACCAAACGTGGACTGAAAGGCAGCCGTAAGCAGCCTCATTCCAACCAAGCTTCCGCAGATGTGGGCTGGAGGCCAGAG
Source organism: Chlorocebus sabaeus (assembly GCF_047675955.1). Taxonomy (NCBI): domain Eukaryota; kingdom Metazoa; phylum Chordata; class Mammalia; order Primates; family Cercopithecidae; genus Chlorocebus; species Chlorocebus sabaeus. The sequence continues at coordinate 95,208,233 of NC_132905.1, read as the reverse complement.
AGCCTGTGTTCCTTTGCAACAGGGGATATTCAGTGACAGGTGAGCTGGATGTTTTCTTCTGCTCCAACGGCCCTTCTGAATACAGTGTGCACCAGGAGGGAGATCAGTGGGGCGGGGTTGAGGAGGCAGAGAGAGAGAACAAGGGGTGCTTTCTCTATAGAGGATGCCACTGTCCCACTCTCTCCCTGGGACTGGAGTTTCCCTGGAAGCCTCTGAGGTTACACAATCTGTCTTCCAGCAGGATGCAATCCCACTGACTAAGGAATGAAGACATATTTAAACAGTCATGTGTGAGCGCATTCACTGACGCCAATAAAAACAATGATCCTTTCCCCACGCAAGAGAAAATTCACACTCAACCACTTTTAAGAAAACAAACTATTAAAAAGGACAAAGAGCTTTGACCTTCATACTTTGATGATAGCTGGGGAGGGGGATAAGTCGAATAACATTTCTATTAACAGGGTTAGTTAGCTTTTTCCGTTCCCAAGTGACAACTAAAGCCACCCCCAAAGAACCCCCAAGAACCCATTACGCATTTCCAAAAATTTTAGGACATGTCATTTTACCTAAAAATTAGCTCTTTCTGCACATTTTCTAAAGGAGTGTAATCAAATTCTTATCAAAGGTGTAATGTCTTAGTTCTCAAGATGTTTCTGGAGTTTCACTAAATGTTCTCTTTTGCTCAAGAATTGATGACAGCAATTGAAGAGCCACTTCAAACCTGAACTTACAGAAAAGGAACATCATTAACTTTACCCTGGTTGCCAACATTCAAATTTTGCCACAATTTTAAATAAATGTAAAAACAGAAAGAGATAAGCATATACATCTGCCGCAGCATCAGGCAAGACTTTCAAGTTACTGCAATTATAAGATGGTTACTCCTTGCGATTATTCTAGATATTAACATTCATTTTTTTCTAACACGTGGTAAATACACATAACTTAAAATTGACGATCTCAGTCCTTTTTAAAGGTGAAATGGCATTAAGTACATTCACGTTGTTGTGTAACCATCATCATCACCCACATGAGGAACTCACTTCATTTTACAAAGCTGAAACCGTTACCCATTAAACGACTCCTCACTCCCCATTCCTGCAGACACCACCCTTAATGTTCTGTCCCCATGAATCAGCCTTCTCCAGGGACCTCACATAAATGGAATCATCCAGTGCTTGTCCTTTTGTAACAGTCTTATATCACATAGCATAAGGTCTTCAAGGTTCATCCACGTTGCAGCATGTGCCAGAACTGTCTTCCTTTTTAAGGCTGAATAATATTCCATTATATGTTGTTAGGAACTGATTGTTTGTGTCCCCTGCCTTTTATTGCAATCCTAATCCCCAAGGTGGTGCTATTAGGAAGTGGGGCCTTTGGGAAGTGATTAGGTCATGAGGATGGAACCTCATGGATGGGATTAGTGCCCTTATAAAAAGGATGGAGGAGCTCTCTCACCCTCTTTCTGCCATCTGAAGATGCAATGAAAAGCAGGCAGTCTGCAGCCCAGAAGGCGGCCCTCGTTGGACCCTGACCATGCTGGCACATGGATCTTGGGTTTCCAGTCTCCAGAACTAAGAGAAATACATTTACATTATTTACAAGCCACTCAGTCTAGGGTACTTTGTTAGGGCAAAGTATACATATGTTTTAGACCAGAATTTTGTTTATCCGTTCATCTGTCCACAGACACTTGTGCTGTTTCCACCTTTTGCTATTGTGAATGATGCCACTATGAACACAGGTGTGCGAATATCTCTTCAAGACCCTGCTTTCAGTTCTTTGGGGGAGATTCATTTTTTCAATAAATATTTATTTTGAATAAATATTAAGTGAGCAGCTACTATGTGCCTGGGTCATAGAGATGAAGAATATACAGCGTTCCTCATTGAATTCATGACCCGATGTTAAGATGGAAGACCAGCCTTCTCTTTCATAACAGTTTTCAATTCCTGTGGAATTGGCTTTTGGACTGGTGAGGGATGAAGTACAAGCAACTACAGACAATTCATGTGAGATTTTCCACTCAAAATTTCATTTCTCCTCAGCCACTCAACACGCTTAAAAATTAGCCCTTCTATTTATTATAATATTTTTCGAGGCAACAGAATAAGTATACTATATAAGACACAACAGAAGTAGGAAGGTAAATTTTCTAATGGGGAAATGAATTTTGCCAATCACACAATCTGTTATTTTCAATCACACGCAAAGATAATGGAATAATAACCATATTGTATTTAAAACTGACCTGCTGAATAGCCTTGCAATTCTACCACATTTTAGAAAAATGAATCTTCATATCTAGAATAATTGCAAGGAGTAACCATCTTATAATTGGGGTAACTCAAATTTATTTCATCTATGAAAATACATTATAAAATATTGATTAAAGGGCTTTGAAAGCAGAAAATGTGATTTAATTTCTAAGTGTTGAAAAGGTGCAAACACTTGTTAGAAACAATGACAATTATATGTGAGTATGCTAATGATAATGACTGATAATCTACAAATCCTAGTACTCACCTGAACGTGGAATGCTGTGCCCTAGCTTTACAATGAAATCTTCTTAGAATCTAAAATTTCATCTTTGTTTTACATTAATCTTTTTGCATGGGATCTGATCGGCCCAAACTTGGAATGTGCAACATAGAAAATCTATTGTGTTCAATTTGCTACCCTTTGCTAATTTCAGGCCAGCCATTTAAGAAACAGGCTATTTGTATGTGGCTCATATAAGGCTTTGATGTTTTTTTCCATGTTAAACCCACAAGAAAAAAAAGTATTTTAATAGGCATATGGTGATCAAAGATATCATTCTCTTCTAAAAAGACTTTCTTAAAGCCTTCCAAGGGAATTTCTCACAAGAAAGCATTAAATCTCTATTGACTGACCTCTACATTTTTATGGTGACCAGATATTTTGAAAGAATGCTAACTCAGAAGAGAAATGACAGATGCATCTCTCCTTGGCTTCTATTGCCAGCAAAATACAGATGTTTTCTTTAATTATGGTATAGAAGAGTCATAAAGAAATCTTTCAGAACATTCTAGAGACAGGAAAAATGAAGAAGACTTGGAGAAAAAACTGCAACATATTAACCTTGGCAAAGTCTTCAACATACGTGTGAGAGCCCTTGAATGTGAGTGTGAAATATGTTTGCTGGAGCAGCAGTGGAGACAGGTACTATCCACGGTCCTAGCTCCAGCCCCTCTCCATGGGCACAGGACCACCCCACTCAGTGCCCACTCAGGACAGCACGCCCCTAATTCCCCCTCTCTTCTGCATCATCGGTTTTTCCCCCATCTCCCAGGATCACTCCCCCTTATTACACATGGGACATTATATCTCCCATCTTGAGAAAGAAAATGCAAACTCTTGGCCGGGCGCAGTAGCTCATGCCTGTAATCCCTGCATTTTGGGAGGCCGAGGTGGCCAGATCACCTGAGGTCAGGAGTTCAAGGCCAGCCTGGCCAACATATTGAAAGCCCCTCTCTACAAAAAAAAAAAAAATTCAAAAGTTAGCCAGGCGCAGTGGCAGGCGCCTATAATTCCAGCTACTCGGGAGGCTGAGGCAAGAGAATTGCTCAAACCCGGGAGGCGGAGGCTGCAGTCCAAGATCACGCAACTGTACTCCAGCCTGGGCGACAGAGCGAGACTCCATCTCAGAAAAAGAAAAAGAAAATGCAAACTCTTCACCCCACATTGTCCTCCAACCTCAGCCCTCTCTCTCTGTTCTCCACAGGAAATCCCCTTGAAAGAGCTGAGTGAGCTCACAGACTCCAGATCCTCTCCTCCCTTTCTCCCTTGGGGCCACCACCCCCCGCAAAAAAACAACTCTTCTCTCTGTAGCAATGTCCTCTCCAGCCACAGCTGACCTGCTGAGGTGGGCGGATCACAGGGTCAGGAGACTGAGACCATCTTGGCTAACATGGTGAAACCCTGTCTCTATAAAAATACAAAACTCTTTTCTTCCCTGCCCCGTGTCAGTCTCCCGGTATCCTGCCTCACCAGACTCCTCCTCCTTGGGGCCCTTTACTGAGTCTTCCTTACCTCCCCCACCTCTAAGTTTTGGGGTGTCCCGGAGCCTGTGCTGAGACCTCCCCTCCTCTCCCTAGGCCCAGTCCATGGGGGCATGTGTACCATCGGGGCTACGAATGCCACCTCTGCTTAGCGCACTCTCAAGTCCAGGTGTCTCTGGGCCCAGCGGCACGATCAGCTGCTGCAGGTGCTCTGCCCCTGGGTGTTAAGAACGGCATCTCCATTTGGCGTTTCCAAAACCACACTCCTCATTCACCCTCGCAGCCAGGCAACTCTCATCAACAGCACTCCCCCTCCTTCCTCAAGCCTTCCTCCCCACAGCTCACCTTCCATTCTCCACCCCACAGGCTGCCTTGGGTTCCTCCAGCACAGGAGCACAGCTCCTCCTCAGGGCCGTCATGCTGGCTCTTCCTTCTGCCTGGACACCTTTCCCCATGCACCTTGCACTCCCACCCCTCTTTTTTCAGGTCTCTGCTCCAGAGCTCCCTCATTGGAGATGCCGTCCCTGGCCATAATTATGAATTTGTGACACTTCCCTACTGCTGACACTCCTTTGCCAGTGTGGTAATGTTCTTCATAGTATCTATCCCCCTCCTTTCATAGTCTCTATCACCCTGCCTACAATATGTTGTCCTGCCTGTCCCTTTCATGACAGAGTAAGCTCCAAGAAGGCAGGATTTTTGGTGACTGTTGCACCTACTGGATGCTTGGTGCCTAGAACAGGACTAGGCAAGTATCACGTGTCCATGAAATACCGATTTGTCAAATGTTTGCAGTCACATGCGGATTACAGTAACTTCTCCACCAAAACAACAACCAAACTCAGTCACTGCACCAGATTTTATTAAGAAACACGAAAATCTTCGGGGTCATCATTTTGTCCTGGCTGATCACTGAAATCACCTCAGACACTTAAAAAATATATACATCTCCAGCCCAGAGAATGCTGCCTGGAATCCATATGTTTAACCAGGTCCCCAGGTAACTGCTGACCAGCGAGGTCTGGGGAGCACCAATTGGTCCCATCTCCCAGTGACTGCACTGCTGTCCATCAGCACACAGAGGTGACAGAGTTTCTGCTGGGTTTCTCAGTGATGGGAAGTGCATTACCTTAGGACCTAGCTTGTTACAATTTTTTTTTTTTTTTTTTTTGAGTCGCAGTCTCGCTCTGTCGCCCAGGCTGGAGTGCGGTGGCATGATTTTGGCTCACTGCAAGCTCTGCCTCCCGGGATCACGCCATTCTCCTGCCTCAGCTTCCCAAGTAGCCGGTACTATAGGTGCCCGCCACCACGCCTGGCTAATTTTTTTTTTTTTTTTTTTTTTTTTTTTTTTTTTTTTTTCCCGAGACAGAGTCTCGCTCTGTCACCCAGGCTGGAGTGCAGTGGCCGGATCTCAGCTCACTGCAAGCTCCGCCTGCCGGGTTCACGCCATTCTCCTGCCTCAGCCTCCCGAGTAGCTGGGACTACAGGCGCCCACCACTTCGCCCGGCTAATTTTTTGTATTTTTTAGTGGAGACGGGGTTTCACCGTGTTAGCCAGGATGGTCTCGATCTCCTGACCTCGTGATCCGCCCGTCTCGGCCTCCCAAAGTGCTGGGATTACAGGCTTGAGCCACCGCGCCCGGCCCAATTTTTTGTATTTTTATAGAGACGGGGTTTCACCGTGTTAGCCAAGATGGTCTCGATCTCCTGACCTTGTGATCTGCCCGCCTTGGCCTCCCAGAGTGCTGGGATTACAGGCGTGAGCCACCGCGCCCAGCCACTTGTTACAGTTTTAGTGCATATTTTTCACCACGTTCTCCCTTTCTCAGTTTAATTGTACAGTATTTGGTGAGGACCTGACCAGGGCCAGGAGCGATGGCCTATCCTGAAATAAACAGCTAGTGAAAGGGACTTGGTGCCTGTCCCCAGGAAACTTCCAGTTGGCTATTTCCCATCCCCTACTGCTTGCCAGCAGACCCCAGCCTGTCCTCTACAATAATGCTCTCTTCTACCTGGCTGGCAGCTTGCTGAGTGTAGAGTGTTTCCTGCCCAGGACCCATGGCATCCCTCTTCTGGGGTGGTGGTGGGTGGGCTGTACACCCCCTTGAAATCCTCCAAGCATTGGTCATGTGATATGATTTCCTGCTCCTTCCTCATCCCGGTAGCATCTCAAAAACTCATCTGGAGTCAATATCCAGCCCTCACACCACCTTCAACAATCCCCTAATCAAACATCTAACCATCCATTTCTGCACATGGCAACTAAGCATTAACCATAACAAATAACAAACAGCTCACTACGGTCATGCCTGATCATTTAGCACAAAGACTTTTGAAAATAATTTATACTGAAAACTGTCTTACATGATTTCACAATTTCCTAAAACAGAAATTATATAAAAACCAGTATCAGACAAAGATGGGATGTGCACTTAATATTTTTTAGCATCCCAATACACTCTGTTCATCTAACACCAGGCCTCCAGTGGCTAGCATTCAACCAAAGTTTTGAAACAACTAAATTTTAATTTTAATCATTGACAATGACCCTAAAACATGCTGGGTTTGCTAGTTTGGGAAATACTGATTACTGCTTAAAACCCTCATCAATTAACTCAAACATTTTCTCCCTCCACTGTCAACATAGATTTTCTTTGGAAAAGGGCCTAAGTGCAAACTTTAAAAAAACCCATTTCACCACATAATTTCCTGAATTTAGATTTACACACAAAAGGGTCTTGCAGCTCTTTGGGAGGATGTTCATATGTTCCTAACTAGCTGTGCGTTGCACCTCTCGGCTCTTGGACCTAAGAGGGATTTGAGTTGACTGCTCCATCTTAAATCTTCTCTCCCCCGAGGAGCCTGCCAGGTTTTGAAGATCAATGAACTTCCCAGACGGAGGCGAGACAGTAAGAGTCACAGCTGAAAGCCTCATAGGTTTTAAGTGCTGGGTTTTGTATCAAACATTCCCATCCTTTTTGCTTCGAGTGCTCAGAAGGCAGGCCGTTCGATGGTCTCAGCCCTTGGATAACTGGCTATAAAAGAAGCCATAACTTTCAGGTTCACCTGAATGTCACAACTTGGCCCTGAGTGGATGTGTCTTGATTTGTGAAAAACAAACTCAACTCTATTTAATACATTTCTCTTAAAACCACCTCTACTATGATCAGAGCTGTAGGGCTGCTGGGACACTGTGGATACTAAGTATGTATCTGTTATATTAATATGCATTTCCCAAAGAACAAAAGACTTCATATGATAAACATTGTGCATGGTCCAGAGGATAAGGCAGGTAGGGTATGACAGCAGAGAGGCAACTGTGTCCCTGAACGCCCTCCTTGTCTCCTCATTCCTGCCCACATAAAATGGTCTGGTGAGCAATGCCAACTAAGAAGGCTGGGACCAGGATACCCGCGCAGTGGAAGCTGCAGGAGGCTGTGAATGCGGACAGTGGCTGAGCTGGCCTGGCTGTGCATGCCTGAACCCAGCGGGGGCCTAGGACGGAAGTGGGTTTGTGAGTCAGCGCAGGCTGCCGGAACAAAGCACTGCAGACTGGGCAGCTTAAACAACACACACATATCTTCTCATGGTTCTGGAGGACAGAAGTCTCAGATCAAGGTGTGGGCAGGTGGCCTCCCCCTTGGCTTGCAGATGACTGTCGTCTTGCTCCTCTTGCTGCTGCTTCACATGGCGGTCCCTCTGCGCACATCCCTGGGTCTCTCTGCATGTCCTATATGAGGACACTTGTCAGACAGGATCAGGGCCCACCCTCATGGCCACATTTTAACTTCGTGACCTCTTGTAAGGCCCCATCTACAAAAAGTCATATTTTGAAATAGTGGAGGTTTGGACTTCAGCATATAAATTTGAGGGACACAACTCAGTCCATCACAGGGGGCCGGGCTAGCACAGCACAGGGAAGAGGTCCTGAGACCTGCAGAACATGGGGTTTCAATCCAAGACCTCATGGGTGCACCTAATCCGACATCCATAGTAATAGAAGATAGCAATGAAGACAGCGGAGTCCACATTCGCTTGACTTCTAAGTTTCTACAGCCTAGTCCATTCTCTACAAACCAAGGTCAACTAAAATCTCAATTTAAATGATCAAAATATCTGGACAGACTCATAAACTAAACAAAGTTTCATTCTGAAATAATGATCACTAGCTGTATTTATCAGAGTCCAACCAGAAAGAGAATTCTACTCCAGCGCTCCCCAGAAGAGGTTTTGATGGAAGGGCTGTTCGTGGAGGTGTTAGCGGGGCATAAGAGACCCGCAACAATGGCAGCCATCCCCGCCCCTGGCCTGAGGGGGCAGGACACACACCACTTTGTCTGCCAGTGAGAGCAGGGCTTGGAGAGGCCCCGCTTTCAGAGGCTGGAGGTGAGGAGGGAATCAAAGCCTGGCTAGAACAAGTAGGAAAGGTGAGTGGGATCCATGCACTGGCTTTTCTCTTGCCCTTCTGAGCTGAATTAGAAGCCAAAAGAAAAGGAAGCCTGAACCACTCTTGGAAGCTGGCCTCCCTGGCACAGGACAGAAGGAAGCTGCCCCAGGAAAATGCCCTACTCCTTGGGCAACCACAGGGGGAGGACATTGGGTGGTGCCACTTTCACTGGGGCACCCAGACAAGACACTTCCAGTCCAGGTGCTGGGCAGAACCCCACTGCCACCCCCAGTGGCATCCTCAGCACCTTGCGGACCCCTGAGTAGCTGCCAGCAGAGCTCAGTTCTTCCTCCTCGCCAGCCTTCCCCTCCTCCCTGGAGCTCCCTCCAGACGGAGGCAGGGAGGGAGGGTAGGAAGGCACAGGTGGAGGAAGATGAGGAAGGGACTCCGGCAGCCAGCTCCTCCCGGCACCACAAGAAGGAAAGAGGAGAAGATGCTGGGCAGCACCTTGACCTCTGAGAGGGTTCCTGTTGAAAAAGAAGGTGGTGAACCATCATTCTGAGCAAACTATCGCAAGGACAGAAAACCAAACATGGCAGGTTCTCATAGGTGGGAGTTGAACAATGAGAACACTTGAACACAGGGTGGGGAACATCACATACCGAGGCCTCTCGTGGGGTCAGGGGCTGGGGTGACGGATAGCATTAGGAGATATACCTAATGTAAATGACGAGTTAATGGGTGCAGCACACCAACATGGCACATGTATACATATGTAACAAACCTGCACGTTGTGCACATGTACCCTAGAACTTAAAGTATCATAGATGATAGATAGATAGATAGATAGATAGATAGATAGATAGATAGATAGATAGCGAGCACACAGAGAGTCACCAGCAAATCACCCAAGTTGCCTAGAAGGGTGATGGTTATTTGGTTGAACCTCCAGAAGGCGTCTGTTTTTGCTAGCAGTACTCATTAAAACTAAAAACAACAAAACAAAACAAAACAAAACAAAACAAAACAAAGGCGGCGGTGCTAAAACTCGAGTGGGTGTGTTCACACCAGCTAGCTGGAAACAGGAGTCAAATACACCACCTGCAGAGTAGAGATTGCACGGAGATCCCTGTTGGAAGCTGATATTTATGCTCTAAAAAGATTGTTCAATTCTATCTGGAACTGCTTTGGTAGAGGAGCTTATTGAAGCAGGCAGCCAGAAAGCCCTGTCAGGAGCAGACAGGTGAATGCCTCCTTCCTGAGCATCTGTGATGTTCCAGGATCTAGCCTGAGTACCCAGATACACTGTGACTCAACTCAGAAACAGGCCATTTCTCTTGAATCAGACTAACCCCATCATTCCCTGCAAGGCTTCAGAATTCTCAGTGACAAGTGACTTTGAAAATTTGGGGATAAACCAGCCCATCAAAAAAGATATATTTTGGGGGCTGGGCACAGTGGCTCACGCCTGTAATCTCAGCACTTTGGGAGGCCAAGGTGGGCGGATCACTTCAGGCCGGGAGCTAGAGACCATCTTGGCCAACATGACAAAACCCTGCCTCTACTAACAATACAAAAATCAGCCGGGTGTGGTGGCACATGCCTGTATTCCCAGCTACTTGGGAGGCTGAGGCATGAGAATTGCTTGAACCCAGGACGCAGAGGCTGCAGTGAGCCGAGATTGCACCACTGCACTCCAGCCTGGGCCACAGAGTGAGACTCTGTCTCAAAAATAAAAATAAATATTTTTGAGTATTTAACTTCTGTGTGTGTATATATCTACCCCTTATGCATATCCTCCCTTTGTACATCACATACATTTTGAAATTTATAAAACACACAAGAGGCAGCTTAGTACACTGGTTCAGGCATACAGTGGGAGATCAGCCAACCTGCTTTCAAATCCTGGCTCTGCCCTCATGAATGGTGTTACCTCAGCCATATAGCTGATCTGTGCTTCAGTTTCCTCATCTGCAAAATGGAAACTAGGAATAGTCAACTTTCAACTTTCCTAATGTCAATCAGTAACACTAGCAAACTAACCGGAAAATACTGCTTATCTCCATTTTTTTTTTTTTTTTAACACAAGCAAGATTTTTACATAGATAGAAAATTCTGTTTCCAAGTTAAGGCTTCAAAAGTGGTTATTTTTTAATTTTTTTTTTTTTTTTTTTTTTGAGACAGAGTCTCGTCCAGGCTGGAGTGCAGTGGTGTAATCTCGGCTCACTGCAACCTCTGCCTCCTGGGTTCAAGCAATTCTCCTGCCTCAGCCTCCCAAGTAGCTGGGACTATAGGCACATGCCACCACGCCCAGCTAGTTTTTTGTATTTGTAGTAGTGTCGGGATTTTACTGTGTTAGCCAGGATGGTCTCGATCTCCTGACCTCATGATCCACCTGCCACGGCCTCCCAAAGTGCTGGGATTACAGGCTTGAGCCACCGCGCCTGGCCACAAGTGTTTTTATAGGTAGCAAACAACTCCATTTGGTAGTAGAAATCAAATAATGATGTAAACATTTACAGATATCATCCTCAACAGACTTCTCCATAACAGGAGATTCTACACTTCTCACTTAGCATTAAAATATCATCTTAAAGGGACCTGCTCTGTGTTTATTTTTTCAATATCTACTAAGTACCATACCACTGCCAGCCACTTGCCATCACCATAAATGTCAGCAAATCTGGAACTGTGACTTACTGAGAAAAACATGTAACTAATCTTTAGAGACCATGTTTCTATTTTCTTAAAAAAAAAAAAAAAAACAAAAAACATTACTGGCTGGGCATGGTATCTCACGCCTGTAATCACAACACTTTGGGAGGCAAAGCTGGAAGGATCACTTGAGCTCTGGGGTTTGAGACCAGCTTGGGCAACATAGTGAGACCCCATCACTACAAAAAATTAAAAATGAGCTGGGCATGGTGGTGTGCACCTGTGGTCCCAGCTACTCAGGAGTCTGAGGTGGGAGGATGACTTGGGTCTGAGAGGCTGAGGCTGCAGTGAGCAGTGACTGTACCATGGCACTCAGCCTGGGTGACAGAGTGAGACCCTGTCTCATAAAATAAGATAAAATAAAAGACAAACCAGACTGATGCCAGTCAAATCCTGGAAACTGAAGCCACCAGCAGGGTGCGAGCAAAAGAACATTGAGGGAGCACCAGCTGTGCTCACTGAGCTGCAGAATCAGCGATCCCTAAGCCTCAGGCCTCCACAGTGTGTCACCATCAATGAAGACCAGGACACTTGGAGGGTGGACCAAACGAGGTTACCTGTGTTTATCACAACTTACTAAAGCCAAATTATTTATTGCTTTAGGCAAAACAAATTCAGACATTCTAATTTCTTCCTGCATCCTCTAGCTTTGGGGACCTTTGTGTTTTGCAGTTTCCTGGGAGAGACAGGTCCACGTGCCATATGCCACCTTCTTAGGTGAACAGTGGTAGACATCCGTCCTCTTTTCTCTACCTTGCTTTTCTCACTAGCAGTATTTAAAGATATTCTCAATCATTTATATCATGTTCGATGGTGTAGATTTACCATAGTTTAATCAACGAGTCCCCTTTCGAAGCACATGTGGGTTATTTCTAATCATGTGCTATGGCAGTTGTGCCATGGTGAACAGCCTTGTGAATTGCTTTTCATATTTTTCCCCAGTGGAATGTTTGTATAGTCTTTCAGAAGCGGATTTTTTTTTTCTTTTTTTTCTTTTTTGAGACAGTCTCACTCAGTCACCCAGGCTGGAGGCTGGAGCGCAGTGGTACAATCTGGGCTCACTGCAACCTCCGCCTCCCAGGTTCAAGTGATTCTCATGACTCAGCCTCCCAAGCAGCTGGGACTACCGGCGTCTACCACCATGCCTGGTTAATTTTTGTATTTTTTTGTTTGTTGTTTTTGTTTTTTAGTAGAGATGGGGTTACACCATGTTGGCCAGGCTGGTCTCAAACTCCTGACCTCAAGTGATTCGCCCATCTAGGCCACCCCAAAGTAGTGGGATTACAGGCATAAGCCACTGCGCCCAGCCCAGAAGTGGATTTCTGAGTCAAAGGATAAAAGTATGTAATTTTGCTAGCCATTTCCAAATTCCTCTCCATAGAAATTATATGATGGAATAACATTTTAATAGAACCCTCTCTTGCCATACAACTGCTTTCTAACAAGCCATGTAAGTTATACTTCTCCACCCTTGAATGGAATATTGGACAAAGTCTACATTTTCCAAATAGCTTTGTGGTCACACGTTTGATTTTAGGCATCTTGAGTCCAGTCCTATCTCATATCAAAGCTTCCACCTGACATCCAACGTGACGGGCCTGATTTAGGCTTGGCGGTCTGTAGTCGGGGAAGAGAGGTGTTGTGGTTGGATTCACTGCTGTTTCCCCACCTTGCTCATGACTGTGCCTCTGACTTCACCAGGATTGAAACACGGAGAATGGAGGGGTGAGGGGCAGGAAGTTTTGTATCTGACTGCACAGTTGGTTCACTGTAGGCGTGGCTGACTTCACTAAAATTGAAATAGAGAATGGAGGTGTAAGGGACGGGAAGTTTTGTATTTGACTGCACAGCCGGTTCACTCTGGGCATGGCTGGTGTCCACGTGCCAACCCTCCCCCTTATGGGTACTCCAAGCGTTCTTCTGAGCCACTGCCTGGACATATCCCACCTGCAGCTTCCTGATATAGACAAAACCTCAGGTGGCCAGCTGGGGACTTATCACTCCCTCCTTAGTCTCTACCACCTGACAGTCTAACCCAGACGTCAGCAAGCTTTTTCTGTACAGGGCCAGACAGTAAATATTGTAGGCTTTGGTGAGACAGTATCTGTGTCAACCACTCACCTCTGCCATTGCAGTGTGAAAGCAGCCTCAGGAAATATGAAACAAACCAGCATGGTTGTGTTCCAACAAAACTTTATTTATAAAAACAGGCAGCTGGCTAGATTTGGCCCACAGGCCTTCCTCTGCCTACCTCTGGTCAACCCCATATTAACTCCCTTTGGTGCTCTTCTCATGGTGAAGGGCTTGACCCATTCCTGATGACCAGAGTCGAGATCCCTTCAACTGGGTCCACTTCTTCCCTGCTGGATATAAGTGCGCTGCCTGCCAATAACATCAGCAAAGACAACAGTAAACAGAGTTTCAGATGTGTCCTGCCATGCTTTGCTGGCTTTAAAGATAGGAAAAGAATGGCAAATTGCCTTAAGCTACTTTATTATTATTAAACTATTAATTTTTTTCTCAAAAACTATGAGGGTGAAACATTTGGAATATATTTTTGGCTACAAGTAAAGAGAAAATTACAGATTTAGGATGGCTCAAATATGTAAAGGAAGCCTCTAGTGATATCAGACCAATATCTCAAAAACACCAGCATCGGCATCACTGCTGTTCCCTGACCTCTCCCCCAAGTCAGAAGTCAGCTATGACCTCTCCCCCGAAGTCAGAAGTCAGCTATGACCTCTCCCCCAAGTCAGAAGTCAGCTATGACCTCTCCCCCAAAGTCAGAAGTCAGCTATGACCTCTCCCCCAAAGTCAGAAGTCAGCTATGACCTCTCCCCCAAAGTCAGAAGTCAGCTATCTCTGTTAAGGGCCTTGTATTTTCATTAAAGTCAGAAAACGGGGGGAAGTATTATCTTGGCCACACTTGACAGTTTTATCAGGAAAATATAAGCTTTCCCTAGAGTCCCCCAGGAAACTTCCATTTAGGATTCACTGTCTGCAGCTGTGTCCTTTGTTGCAAAAGCAGCTACAGCGAAAAGCTTCAGGCCAGAGGAAAGCGAGCTGAGAAGGTGTTTTATTCAGTCATCCAGCTGATATGGTCAGGTTACATGGAATCGTTTTCCTTGCCATGTTTCAAAAACTAGATATGATAAGGTCAGGTGGGCATAGCTACCATAATGGACAGCAGAGGCAAAGCTGCAATCAGAATAGTCTGACTCGTGTAGCGCTCTGGCATTGGTTAATTAATCATGGTGTTCCTAGAAGTGAAATTGATAGGAAGCCTACTGCATTCCTACTTAATTTATACAAGCAGAAAACTTCTAGGTCAAATGGACAAAAGACTAATTTGAATTATAAAAACAGAGAATCATGGCCCTTCAATCAATTTCCAGACTTGAGCCAGTTGACAGACCCAGAACCCTTTGAATGAAGGGGAGGTCGGGTCCCCTTGAGGAAGGATCCCACTACATTACCGACAATTTATGCAGTGAATCTTTCTCCCATCCTTCCCCAAGGAGACCTCTGGCCTTTTATCAGAGTAACTGTGCCCTGGGGAAAGGAAGATGATCAGACATTTCAGGGACTACTGGACACTGGCTCTGAGCTGATGTTAATTCCAGGGGACCCAGATTATCACTGTGGTCCTCCAGTAAAGTAGGGGTTTATGGAAGTCAGGAATTAATGGAGTTTTAGCTCAGGTCCAACTTACAGTGGTATGGTGGGTCCCCGGACTCATCCTGTGGTCATTTTCCCAGTGCCAGAAGGCAGAACTGGCACAGATATACTTAGCAGCAGGCAGAACCCCCACACTGGCTCCCTGACTGGTAGGGTGAGGGCTATTATGGTGAGAAAGGCCAAATGGAAGCCATTAGAGCTGCCTCTACCTAGAAAAATAGTAAATCAAAAACAATGTCGCATCCCTGGAGGAGCTGCAGAGATTAGTGCCACCATCAAGCACCTGAAGGATACAGGGGTGGTAATTCCCACCACATCCCCATTCAACTCTCCCATTTGGCCTGTGCAGAAGACAGATGGATCTTGGAGAATGACAGTGGATTACTGTAAGCTTAACCAAGTGGTGACTCCAATTGTAGCTGCTGTACTAGATGTGGTTTCATTGCTTGGGCAAATTAACACATCTCCTGGTACCTGGTAGGCAGCCATTGACCTGGCAAATGCCTTTCTCTTCATTCCTGTCCTTAAGGCCCAGCAGAAGCAATTTGCCTTCTGCTGGCAAGTCCAGCAATACATCTTTACTGTCCTACCTCAGGGGTATATCAACTCTCCAGCTTTGTGTCATAATCTTATTCGGAGAGACCTTGATCTCTTTTTCGTTTCCATGAGATATCACACTGGTCCATCACGTTGATGACATGGTGCTGATTGGATCCAGTGATCAGGAAGTAGCAAACACACTGGACTTGTTGGTGAGACATTTATGTACCAGAGGATGGGAGATAAACCTGACTAAAATTCAGGGACCTTCTACCTCAGCATAATTTCTAGGGATTCAGTGGTATGGGGCTTGTCAAGATAGTCCTTCTATGGTGAAGGATAAGTTGCTGCATTTGGTCCCTCCTACAACCAAGAAAGAGGTACAATGCCTAGTGGGCCTGTTTGGATTTTGAAGGCAACACATTCCTCATTTGGGTGTATTGCTCCAGCCCATTTATCAAGTGACCTGAAAAACTGCCAGTTTTGAGTGGGATCCAGAACAGGAGAAGGCTCTGCAACAGGTCCAGGCTGCCGTGCAAGCTGCTCAGCCACTTGGGCCATATGACTCAGCAGATCCAATGGTGCTTCAGGTGTCAGGGGCAGATAGGGATGCTGACTGGAGCCTTTGGCAGGCCTCCATAGGTGAATAACAGTGGAGGCCTCTAGAATATTGGAGCAAGGCCCTGTCATCTTCTGCAGATAACTACTCTCCTTTTGAGACACAGCTCTTGGCCTGTTACTGGGCTTCGGTGGAAACTGAATGTTTGACTATGGGACATCAAGTCACCATGTGACCTGAACTGCCTACCATGAACTGGGTGCTTTCTGACCCATCTAGCTGTAAAGTGGGTCATGCACAGCAGCACTCCATCATCAAATGGAAGTGGTAAATAGGTGATCGGGCTCGAGTAGATCCTGAAGGCACAAGTACATTACATGAGGAAGTGGTTCAAATGCCCATGGTCTCCACTCCTGCCACCCTGCCTTCTCTCCCTCAGCCTGCACTGATGGCCTCACGGGGCGTTCCCTATGATCTGTTGACAGAGGAAGAGAAGACTAGGGCTTGGTTCACAGATGGTTCTGTACGATATGCAGGCACCACCTGAAAATGGACAGCTGCAGCACTACAGCCCCTTTCTAGAGCATCCGTGAAGGACAGCGGTGAAGGGAAATCTTCCCAGTGGGCAGAACTTCAAGCAGTGCACCTGGTGTGCACTTTGCATGGAAGGAGAAATGGCCAGATGTGCAATTATATACTGATTCATGGGCCGTAGCCAGTGGTTTGGCTGGATCATCAGGGACTTGGAAGAAGCATGATTGGAAAATTGGTGACAAAGAAATTTGGGGAAGAGGGATGTGGAAGGACCTCTCTGAGTGGTCAAAAATTGTGAAGATATTTGTATCCCATGTGAGTGCTCACCAACGGGTGACCTCAGCAGAGAAGAATTTTAATGATCAAGTGAACAGGATGACCCGTCTGTGGACACCACTCAGCCTCTTTCCCCAGCCACCCCTGTCATCGCCCAATGGTTCCATGAACAAAGTGGCCATGGTGGCAGGGATGGAGGTTACACATGGGCTCAGCAACATGGAATTCCACTGACCAAGGCTGACCTGGCTATGGCCACTGCTGAGTGCCCAGTTTGCCAGCAACAGAGACCAACACTGAGTCCTTGATATGGCACCATTTCTAGGGGTGATCAGCCAGCTACCTGGAGGCAGGTTGATTATATTGGATCCCTTCCATCATGGAAAGGGCAGAGGTTTGTTCCCACTGGAATAGACACTCCGGATATGGGTTTGCCTATCCTGCACGCAATGCTTCTGCCAAGACTACCATCTGTGGGTTCACGGAATACCTTATCCACCATCATGGTATTCCACACAGCATTGCCTCTGACCAAGGCACTCACTTTATGGCTAAAGAAGTGTGGCAGTGAGCTCATGCTTGTGGAATTCACTGGTCTTACCATGTTCTCCCCATCATCCTGAAGCAGCTGGATTGACAGAATGTTGGAATGGCCTTTTGAAGTCACGATTACAATGCCAACTAGGTGACAATACTTTGCATGGCTGGGACAAAGTTCTCCAGAAGGCTGTGTATGCTGTGAATCAGCGTCCAATATATGGTCCTATTTCTCCCATAGCCAGGATTCACGGGTCCAGGAATCAAGGTGTGGAAGTGGAAGTGGCACCACTCACCATCACCCCTAGTGATTAAGTAGCAAAACTTTTGCTTCCTGTTCCCACAACATTATGTTCTGCTGGCCTAGAGGTCTTAGTTCCAGAGGGAGGAACACTGCCACCAGGAGACACAACAATGATCCCATTAAACTGGAAGTTCAGATTCCCACCCGGACACTTTGGGCTCCTCCTACCTTGAAGTCAACAAGCTAAGAAGGGACTTGCAGGGTTGGCTGGGGTGACTGACATGGTGACTGTCAAGATGAAATCAGTCTACTGCTCCACAATGGAGGTAAGGAAGAGTATGCATGGAATACAGGAGATCCATTAGGGCATCTCTTAGTATTACCATGCCCTGTGATTAAGGCCAATGGGAAACTACAACAGCCCAATCCAGGCAGGACTACAAATGGCCCAGACCCTTCAGGAATGAAGGTTTGGGTCACTCCACCAGGAAAAAAACCCACGACCTGCTGAGGTGTTTCCTGAAGGCAAAGGGAATACAGAATGGGTAGTAGAAGGCAGTCATCAATACCGGCTACAACCACGTGACCAGCTGCAGAAACAAGGACTGTAATTGCCATGAGTATTTTTTCCTTGTTTTGTTAAAAACATGTTTGTGCATGTTTATACTTGTACTAAGAAAATATCTTCATTTTATTTCCTTTTTCCTTTAGCATGTGACACAAGATTTATAGACTTCAAATCAGCATTTAAGTATTGTTAACTTTATGTAATAGTATTTGGGTTGGGGACTGGTGTGTTTCAGGTTGTACAAAGAATATTTGTATTATGTTAGGCATAATTATGACCTCATTATTGTCTTTATTTTAAGATTATGTATGATCTCAGGAGATGTGCATGGGTTCAAGTTGACAAGGGGCGGACTTGTGATGGTTAATACTGAGTGTCAACTTGACTGGATTGAAGGATACAAAGTATTGATCCTGGGTGTGTCTGTCAGGGTGTTGTCAAAAGAGATTAACATTTGAGGCAGTGGGCTGGGGAAGGCAGACCCACCCTTAATCTGGAGGGCACCATCTAATCAGCTTCCAGGGAATATAAAGCAGAAGAAAAACATGAAAAGGAGAGACTGGCCTAGCCTCCCAGCCTACGTCTTTCTCCCATACTGGACACTTCCTGCCCTTGAACACTGGACTCCAAATTCTTCAGTTTTGAGACTCAGACTGGCTCTTCTTGCTCCTCAAGTTTGCAGACAGCCTATCGTGGGACCTTGTGATTGTGTAAGTTAATCCTTAAAAAACTCCCCTTTATCTATATCTATGTCTATATCTCTATCTCTGTCTTTATCTCCTATTAGTTCTGTTCCTTTAGAGAACCCTGACTAATAAAACAATGAAAATATTTTCTATACCTTGTTCTATATACAGTCCTTAACTACCAATCGAATTTTAATGCTTCTCTTTTAAATACGAACAGACAGCCAATAATCATGAGATAGTTGAGGAAAGTCTCTAGCATGAGACACAAAGACCATGACACACACACCGAAACAAGGAACTTGGAGGAGACGGATAAAAAGCAGGAAGCAGAAAGCAAATGTTAAGCAAAATCATAATTTTCTCAGAAATATGAGAAGATGTGCAACTTTGAAACAAGAATAAGGTGAAAACAAACAACAACAACCACAAAAAGAGAAGCATTCAGAGAAAAAGAAAGTGATCCTGAGAACTAAAATGTCGGTGGCAGAAATGAAAATGGAGAGAAGAACCAAAAAGACAGACAAGGGAACCAGAGAGACCAGACTAGAAGGTGCAGCATCTGAACAATGGGAGGTCCAAGAAGAGAGAATAGGCAATTACTAGACAATTTCTCAGAAGTGAACGTTATGAGTTTCTAGACTGAAAAGATTCACCAAGTACCCAGTATTTTTTTTTAAAGGCCCAGACTAAGACACATCAACAAGAAATTTCCAAATACCACGTAGAGAATATTTCACATGTTTCCAGAGGGAAAGAAAACAGTTCATATACAGAGAATCAGGAATTACAATTGCATCAGACTTATCAACAGCATCCAGGTAGAACATAATGTAAAAATACCTTCAAAACTCTTAAGGGACACAAGAAGATGCTGTTTGGCCACAGGAGCAAGACTGCTGGCCTCCAATCAGTCCTCTGGGCAGGCCTCTGAGGCAATTACAGGGCTAAGGAACCAAGTAACCAGTGTGGCATTGGCTGTACTAAAACCCAATGGCCCCAGGAAGAACTCTGTTGATGCTGGCTTGGAGCATGAGGCTTAAGGTTGAGGTTGAGGTTGAACAGGCCCCTGTGTAGAGGCTAAAGCAACTCCATCCTTGGATGCCCACCACCGTGTTGACATCTGATTGACCCCAGTTCCTGGAAGGCTTCTAAGGTTTCTGTTATCTATTGTTCCTTATGTAAGAGAAACTACTTATTGGTAAATCCTGCCCTTAGCTCAGACAATCCTGCCCTTAGGCAGATTCACATAGGATTCTTGCCTTTTCCTATGACTGCCCTAGACATTCCTTCCCTACAGTATGTAAGCCCTGGGTCTGGGGGGCGATGGGTGGGAATCCACCATCTCGTCTCGCCACCACTTGAGACACAGGCATGGCTTCCATTCATAAGTCCCTATTAAATATTTCTTTCTGAGAAACTGGATTTGGCCTCTCCCTCGGCCACTCGGCTTCCTTGGACTCTGGGGTGGTTTGCATAGGCCTGCCAACCATGGAACACCCTGCCTTTCCCTAGGCCTGAACACAAATATTGGGAGTTTTCAATTCTTTACTTAGCCTCATGGTTCATAAACCCAGGCAATGAGGCATATGTCCACGGAGACAGAGATGAGCAGGCCCCAAGTGAAGCACCAGCCCAGACATGGAGGGGAAGACGTGGGTTCTGCTGGGCACAGAGTGATTCCACCCTCTATAAATACGGCCCACAGGTGCCTGCAGTCCGACCTTCCTGAGTGGCACTGCCTTCTCTCCTATTTGGGTGCAAAGAGCAAGAAGAAGGGATCATAGAAGTTGCCCCTGGACTACAGGGTTAAGACAAAATGTACATCTATTGACTAATGGAAGGATAATAACAATATTACATACCTTTAAAATGTGTATTTAAGAACTGATGTTATACAGAATATAACCGAACTATTACATAGTAAATTCTTACGTATACAAAAGCTGTGGGAGCTATACTTTGGTAAACTTTCTGATGGATTACATCTAAGTGGTAGTGGGTCAGGAATTTAACACTTGCTTGCAACTTTGCTGTGCTGCCAGTCAAGGATACAAAGCCCAACCATTCTAAAGGGTTTGCAAGCTCTTACATTCAGAGCACTCAATTCTCAAAGGTGGTTTTGTGGTTGTTTATAACCTCAAACACAATCACCCTTTGCCCCCCACCCATTTTCTCTTGCTCAGTATCTACACACATCACATCTTCACCTTCCAGTAAAAGTTCAAAGTACTACACAGCAATGACAGACACACTCCAAACTCACAGACGCTTTCATGAGTTAAGATTCTAGAGCCCGTCAGCAGGTTAGGATTTTAAAGAACAGTTTTAAAACTCTGTTTTGTGATGCCAGGGACAAAATAATGCTCTCAAATACAGTGGTAGAACATATTCAATCTTTCATTCCTCAAATATCATCCTCACTTGTGCCAGTCATGGTTCTAGCATACAGTGGCTGTTCTAGGCCCACAGTAGCTGCAGCAAACTGCTGGCCACACCCTTCCTGGGCACTTGACTCTATAACCTCTAAATGCAAGCACCTATGACATGCAAGCACCTATGACATGCAAGCACCTATGACTCTCTGCAAATGACTTCTTTGACCAGCTATTGAGCCAGAAATCCTGAAGAGTAAACCCCCTGGGAGCTGCCCTCTGCCCATGGTTGGCAGGAGGTGGTGATAAGGCCCAGCTGCCTTGCCCCCTAGTCAGCACAGCTGAGTCTATCTGATGTTACCTCTCAGAGTTCCTCAGGGGGCAGTGGGCCTCAGTGGCCCACATTTATAACCTCCTCCATGACACACTCTTACCTGCGACTCCTGGTGAGGCAGGAGGCGGGACTTGATTCCAGAGGCAGGGCTTGGACATAGGACCAAACTGAGAACTAGCTAAAACAGGTCAGGGCAGATACAGTTTTCCATAGGACACACCCACCAGCATGCCATGTCAGTTTACTGTTTCCATGGCAACACCCAGACCTTTCCATGGCAATGACCGAATGGTCCTAAAGTTACCACCCTCATCCTAGAAGTATCTGCATAAACCACCCATTGATTTGCATATAGTTAAAGGTAGGTATAAATATGACTGCAGAACTGCCTCTGAGCTGCTACTCAAGGCACACAGCCTATGGAGCAGCCCTGATCTGCAAGGAGCAGCATCTCTGGCGCTGCTGTACATAGCTGCTTCCACGAAAGCTGCTGCCTAACACCACCAGCTCACCCTTGAATTTTTGGGCAAATCCAAGAACCCTCCCAGCCTGAGCCCCAGTTTTGGGGCTTGTCTGTCCTGCATCATCTGGCAACCAGCAAAGGGACAAGGACAGCAGAGACGGTGGCAATTGGCAGAGAGGCGAGACAGTGGAGACAGAGAGGCAGCAGTTGGTGAGAGACAAGAGACAGCCGTTGGCAAGACAGCAAGAGACAGTGAAGCAGTCTGTGATTAAGGATGTAAGAGCCGTAACACTGAGGCAGTAACAACAAAGAGCTGCCAACACTGCCGAGCTATAACCCTAACCAGTGCCTCTTTTCACAGCCATCATCTTTCCCTGGCAGATGGTGAAACTGAGTGGACAGCCACGTGTCCATAGTGCAGCTGCCTCGTGTGGGACCCACCGCTCCAACCAGCAGGCTTGGTGGGTTACTGGTCCCTGTGCCAGCCCCCTACACAGAAGCTGAGCACCCCCAAGCTGGGGAACCTGGAGAGACCTGCACCCGGGTCCCACGTGGAAGACCGGTTGGTGCCATTTTGTCTTCTGCTGGATGGGTGGGTGTCCCTTTGCAACCTCCACCAATAATATCAGGTAAGCTAGGAAATAAAAGCCTTTGGCTAAGTGGTCAGTTCCCCCACAGTTTAGGTGCCTTGAAGCACATCCTTGCCACCCCTTCACCTGGTTCTTTCTCCTCTGACTCCATTTTATTGCTCCACTTTGCTTTCATTTTCAGTCCTAATATGTATGTCTTGTTTGGAGTCTTATGTTTGCTTTTCACTTTCTGTTAACTGTATTTGGGCAATTGTTTAAGGCAGGAAACTTGGTTGTGAGAGGTCCCCTGTTGTGTTGACTCTGGGATACCAGAGTCACGTTGTTCTATGTTTTGTAACCTGGTCTTGGGTTCACCGGGTTGGCCGCCCCCTGGGTGCCCCAGGGTTTTTGGCACTGCTGTGCACTGCTGCTTTGGTGAGGGCATCCTCGTTGGCTGAAATACAGGCATTTTGGGTTCTCAGCATCAGTGGTATAGGCCACCCTCCAGATACTCTGGGATTTTTAGCACTGACATTTCCTCTAGGATTGTGGGTTACAACCCTTTCACTAGGCCAATACTGATCTTATCTTTTTCCGCCCTGAAGTTAGGAGTATTATTTTCCTAATAGCCAGTTGCAAGCTCCTTCCTGTGTACTGTCTTATAACTCCCTTGCTTAAGCTGCTCTTGGTCAAAGGAATTGGGAGCTCCCAGGCTCCTGGCCTGGCAGTCAGCCACCTACAGTGGTAGACAAGTGGCCAGCCCAATAGTTTTTTCAGTATCTCCACTACTGGATAGGTTCTCCAGCAAGTCAGAGCCTCTCAGGTCTCCCCTTGGGCAACGCTGTTTACCCCTTTCCCTTCCTCCATTTGTTTAGCCCCCCTCTCCACCCAACTCTGGATCTCTATGGAATTAAGGCTCAACATCCGACTGCCCATTTGCAGCTCATAATCCATTTTCACAACACCTTGCTATCTATATTTACACCTTTAAAGAACACGGGAATTTAAGAGGGAAAAGTAACTAGGCTTTTGCTAAACTTAGGCTACTTAAACCCCCCTGTAGAGATCCTTACTAGGCATGGGGACGACAAGGAGCATCCCAAGGAACTCGCCACTAGGGTGTCTTTTAAGCCATTGGAGCAAATTCAAATTTGGCTTAAAGAAAAAGAAACTCATTTCGTACTGCAACACCATTTGGGTTAAATACAAGTTAGATGACGAATATATCTGGCCTAAACATGGTTCTATATATTATAATGATATTTTAAGATTAGGCTTATTTTGTAAAAGAGAAGGAAAATGGGAAGAAATCCCTTATGTACAGACTTTCATGGCTCTATACTGGATCACATTACTTCCAGGCATTAGAATGCCATGCATAAGGGAGCCCCAGCTCGCTGCTCCCCATAGAAAGTTTACAAGCCTCCCCAGAGTCTCTTCAGTCCCCCATTCCTGAGTGGGGGTTCTCACCAATTCTATGAAAGATTGCACCCCAATATCATCAGGCACCTTTCCCCCTTATCCAACTAGCCCTAGCCTATACCCTCCGCTGCCCAAGAAAATGAGCCCAACCAGTACACCAGGAGTGGGGCCCCATATCAGCCCCTAAAGTCAAGCCTGTGTCCACTGTGGGAAGTAGCTGATGGAAATGAGGGAACGCTCAAAGAGTACATATGCCATTTTCTATGTCTAATTGGACGTTATAAAAGGAAAGAATTGGCCAGTTTTCAGATAATCCAGAAAAGCTTATACAAGAGTTTGTTACGTTGACCATGTTCTTTAAATTGCCATGACTTACAAATATTGTCATCCGCTTGCTGTGCTGTGTGGGAAAAAAAAAGGAGAGGAAAAAGTGTGTGGTTAAGCCAGTCAATTATGACAATGTGAAAGAAATAACTCAGGGAAAAGATGAAAATCCTGCTCTGTTTCAGGGTCATTTCGTTGAAGCACTCAGGAAATATACTAATGCAGACCCAGACACCCCAAAAGGGCAAGCGCTCCTGGGTACACATTTTACCATGTAATCTTCTCCTGACATTAGGAGGAATCTACAAAAAGCAACAATAGGACCTTCAAAGTCCTATGAGACAATGCTTAAACATAGCCTTTAAAGTTTACAACAATACAGACAGGGCAAAACAGGGGAGTAAAAAGAAATAGCCAACAAGTACAATTGTTAACAGTGACTTTAAGCCCCCTTCCCCCTCAGGGTTACTCATCTTGAGAAAATGTTACAAAATTGGCATCTGGGATGCCTGGACAAGAGCCCCTGACTTGGCGACCCCTAGGCCAGACTCACTGTGCATACTATAAGCAAAAGGGCCCCTGGCAATGAGAATGTCCTAACTGCTCTGGTGAGAGAGAACAATAACAACAAAAAGCTTCCATCAATACTAGAGCTAACCTTCTTCTACTAGCCCCAGTGAGCTACTTAGCTCAAGTTAGTTTACTGTCCCAGAGGACAGCTTTCCATAGTGGCAGATAAGCAGCTGTCTGAACATTTTTCCTTGGTATTTCCACTGCTGGGTGTGCGCTCCAGTGGCTTGGGGACTCCAGAATCTCCTTTTGAGCAGTTTGCTCCCTCCCCTTTTCGGTTGATGCTGTGGGATTCCCTGTCCTGCCTCTTCCTGTTTTCCATACCTATCAGGACAAACAAAATTTGGCCAGGTAGATGGGTCCCAGTTCTGTAAATAACTCGAACCCAGTTGTCTTGTATAGGTTGTTTTATTTAATATGTCTCTGGGTATATGCACATGTATTGTGATACGTGTTGTGCCTAGCGTGCTATCAAATTGGCTTATAGATAAAAGAACACTCAGACATTCAACAAATAAGACTAGTGAAAGCTTATTAGTTTGAAGAGAATCTTGTATCTTCTAAAATTTAACTTTAGGATTTTTACCTAGGTAAGTCACTGATGTTCATAGGCTTTAAAATGGTTAAAATGGCTTCAAATGGTGACTAGCTTTGCATGGTATCTTGGTTCTCGGTGATCTAACAGTTAAAAGTGAAATAATTAAATACACATAAATGGGATATGCTTAATGTGTGGTTTAAAATCAAAAAGGTAGAATGGTTCTCATCTATAGAATGACAATGTCTAGTGTGAAGTTCACAACTTCTTCCTTCCTAGGTTTAAATAAAATGTGCTGAAGAAATGTATTCTTTATCAAGAAAAATTTTTTTGTCTAATCCAGAAGTTATTAAATGGGAGGTTCAAAACACAATTGAACCAGTGAGTAGAAAAGAGAGATGTAAAGAACATTATGAATAGAAAATGTATTTTTTGTTTGTTTTGCAAGGAAGGATATAAAGAAAGAGTAATTTTATATGTAGAGAAATCTTGTATAGTAAATTCCTATCCTAGATTAAATAACTGATTATTTAAGAAAGAGGTAGTATAGAATATGTCAGGAAATTCAACCATGTTGTAGATGGTCTGTGTAAGTCATCTGCACAGTGTGGATGAGTGTGGAGGTGGGCGGGCACTCATTGGCCCTTGAACTCTTTTTGAGCAGTATGGAAGCCAAGAACTAGAAGCTAGGAAATGAGGTTGTAAAACTGATTTGTCTATGGATTTTATGTGTTGAGCTGCTGTGGTCTTGGCTTGTAGTAATTACCTATACGAACATTCCACCTCCCCTTTAGAATTTAGGACAGGTTCACAAGGTCCTCCAATATAAAAATAAAATACTGTCCTTCCCCACAAAGGAAAAGATAGTTCCCCTGTTCAACCAGGAGATTAGTCTTGCTAAAACCTTAAAGACAAGGTAAAGACAAGGTAAAGACAAGGATCCCCCAAGAATCAATTACAACCAAAATGGAAGGGCCCTTATCAGGTATTGTTAAGTACCCCCACTGCTGTTGAACTTCAGGGAACACCTACTTGGGCACACAGATCCAGGATTAAACCTGTTTCTTATGAGTCACAGGCACAAAGGAAGGACACTACAACCACAACCGATATCAGTAAAGCTTTGGAAGACCTCTGCTACCTATTTAAAATAATCAACACTCAGCCAGAAGAGGTAATGTAATGCTGTAGATGGGAATAGGAGCGTTAATCTTGCACTTCTTCCTGACTGTAGTACTTCTTTTCTATGGCTTTAACCAGCCACCTCCTCCTGGGAAACATCTCCTGTGGACTTGTTGGGTACAGAGGCCACTCTAAGACCCAATCAGATACCACGATGCCACTGTTAATTCTGTTTGCTCTTCTAATTAACTTAAGCCAGTGTGTATGTGGAGGGGGAGGGTGGACACAATTCTACAGTAAATATTTCACAAATTGTAGTATCATAGAATCATCTTTACAGTTGCTAGATTTGTCATCAACACCCCCAGGATAGAGAGTTTCATCTTCTGACCTATCTGGAAAATCTCAGGACCATGTCCCCAGACTTCCTAATTAACCACAGCAATCCCAAAATACCCAAATCCCTACTGGTGAAGTGGAACTCTCCCCCACTTAGTGGATCCCACCTGAACCCTGCTGTCTCCCTGCCCTGACCACTATTATCTGAATCCGGGAAGTTCGGTATATCTCCAGTGCACTCATAACTCTAGCTTTTGCATCCACTCTTGCATTAATGACACAAAAGTGGAAGCGTCTCTGTGGTGCTCTGATCCAACTCCAGTTGCCAAGTTTCCAAGACCACAGGGAGGTAAATGAGATGCCATTTGTAAGTGAAAAGACCATATATGGTACCGTCTCCTGGGTAGGAACACACAAAGGAAAAACAACTGCCTGATCTGGGAAGGTGATAGTATTACCCTCTTCTAGAAAACAAAGATTGTTCAACCACCACCATGAGAACAGGCGGAAAATATCTCTATAGACTCAACCTGGTAACGAAGCGTAAACATCACACTCTGCAGGGCTTCTGTTGGTGCCCCAGCTGGGCTCATTTTTGCTTGTGACCATGAATGGGAAGAAGTCACACCCTATAACCACTCCAATTCCCTAAGGAGTCACCTCTTCTTTAAGGAATAGCTTTCCTTTGTATCTAAAAAACTTGGAACTGACGTGAATGAATGTTAGCCACTCTTGCCCCTCCAGGGGTCACAATCTATAACCCCTGGGACCCAAGAATACCAGAAATAAGTGAGCAATAAAATTAATTCTGGCACGAATCAGGGCGGCAATAGGACTAGCAGCACCCTGGGGTGGCTTTGTCTACCATGAGTTAACGCTAAAGAACTTGGCTCAAATCCTAGAACCCTTAGCCACTAACGGAGGTCAGGCATTAAAGAGAATTCAAGAGTTCCTTAGACCTGGCAAATGTAGTTGTCGATAACAGACTAGCATTGGATAATTTACTAGATGAACAAGGTGGAGTCTTGTGCAGTTATTAATAAAACCTGCTGCACATATGTTTACTCTGGACAGGTTGAGGTTAACATTCAAAAGCTCTATGAGCAAGCTGGCTAGTTACATAGAAATAATTAGGGCACTGACCACAACTATATCTGGTCAACCATCAAAAGTGCCTTCCCAAGTCTCACCTATTTTTCGCCTCTTCTAGGACCTTTGACAACTGTCTTGTTACAAATTTTTGGTCCTTGCTTCTTTAACCTCTTAGTAAAGTTTGTGTATTCTAGATTACCACAGTTCCAGAGACAATGCTGGCACAAGACTTCCAGCCCATCCTGTCCACTGACATGGAGAATGAAATCGTCCTGCCTCTGGGCCCCTTAGATCAGGTTTCCAGAGATTTTTACTCCTCCACTGCTAGGCAGGGCCTACGTCCATAAACTCAGCAGGAAGTAGTTACGGAAAACAGATCTCCGCCCTTCAGCAGCCCCCTTAAGATTAAGGAGGAGTATCTAATCTCTGAAGGGGGAATGAGGTAGGAGGTGGGACTCAACTCTGGAAGCGGGGCTCAGGCACTCAGACCAAACTGAGCATTAGCTAAAACAGGTCCAGGGCAGATGCCGGTTTCCATAGGACACACCCACCTGTGCCAAGTCAGTTCACCATGGCTCTGGCAACACCCAGAAGTTACCGCCCCTTTCCATGGCAACGACCCGACAACCCAGAAGTTACCACCCTCGCCCTGGAAATGTCTACATAAACTGCCCCTTAATTTGCATATAATTAAAAGTGGGTACAAACAGGACTGCAGAACTGCCTCTGAGCTGCTACTCTGGGCACACAGCCTATGCCGCAGCCCTGCTCTGCAAGGAGCAGCACCTCTGTTGCTGCTGTGCACGGCTGGCCACTTCAATAAAAGTTGCTAACACCACTGGTTTGCCCTTGAGTTCTTTTCTGGGCAAAGCCAAGAACCCTCCTGGGCTATGCCTCAATCTTAGGGCTCGCCTGTCTTGCATCACTGGGATCATCTCCCAGTAAACTAGCCACACTTACATCCATGCCTCAGGGCCATTTCCAGAGAAACCAGCCCAGGACACTGTTGAATAACACAATAGTCTCTGGGGCCTTCTCCACCCCACCCCACACCGGGCACTGTCAGCTTGATTCTCCTTTTTAATTGCCTGTAAGCAGGTAGCATGTTTTCACATTCTTTGTAAGGCCTTTGTTCTACTAAAATCTAAACTCAGAGCACAATTTTAAACTAGATGAAAGAAGAGCTGTGCCTGAAGCACTGCAAACACTTCCCCACCACACATGTGCACTCGCCCTGACACCCTCAATCCCCCTGACACTCTCACTCCTCATCCTGACACCCTCACTCCCTGTGACACCCTCACTCCTCATCCTGACACCCTCACTCCCTGTGACACCCTCACTCCTCACCCTGACACCCTCAATCCCCGACACCCTCACTCCTCACCCTGACACCCTCAATCCCCGACACCCTCACTCCCCCGATACCCTCACTCCTCACCCCGACACCCTCACTCCTCACCCTGACACCCTCAATCCCCGACACCCTCACTCCTCACCCTGACACCCTCAGTCCTCACCCTGATACCCTCACTCCCCCGGACACCTTCACTCCTCACCCTGACACTCTCACTCCCCAACACCCTCACTCCCCGACACCCTCACTCCTCACCCTGACATTCTCACTCCCCCCGACACCCTCACTCCTCACCCTAACACTCACTTCCCCCAATACCCTCACTCCCCCGACACCCTCCCTCCTCACCCTGACACCCTCACACCTCACCCTGACACCTTCACTCCCCCTAACACCCTCACTTACCCTGACACCCTCACTCCTCACCCCAACACCCTCACTTCCCCAGACACCCTCACTCCCCCTGACACCCTCACACCCCACCGACACCTTCACTCCCCTACACCCTCACTGCTCCCACTGACACCCTCACTCCTCACCCTGACACCCTCACTCACCCTGGACACCTTCACTCCCCCAATACCCTCACTCCTCACCCTGACACTCTCACTCCTCACCCTGACACCCTCACTCCTCACCCTGACACTCTCACTCCTCACCCTGACACCCTCACTCCTCACTGTGAACACCCTCACACCCCTGACACCCTCACTCCTCACTCTGGACACCTTCACTCCTCACTCTGGACACCCTCACTCCTCACCTTGACACCCTTACTCCTCCTGACACCCTGACCCTGGACACCCTCACTCCTGCCTGGACACCCTCATTCCCCCGACACCCTCACTCCTCACCCTGGACACTCTCACTCCTCACCCTGGACACCCTCACTCATCCTGACACCCTCCCTCCTCACCCTGACACCTTCACTACCCCTGACACCCTCACTCCTCACCCTGACACCCTCACTCCCCCTGACACCGGACACCCTCACTCCTGCCTGGACACCCTCATTCCCCCGACACCCTCACTCCTCACCCTGGACACCCTCACTCCCCCTGACACCGGACACCCTCACTCCGGCCTGGACACCCTCATTCCCCCGACACCCTCACTCACCGACACCCTCACTCCTCACCCTGACACCCTTACTCCTCACTCTGGACACACTCACTCACCCTGACACCCTTACTCCTCACCCTGACACCATCACTCACTCTGACACCTTCAGTCCTCACCCTGACACCCTCACTCACCCTGGACACCCTCACTCCCTCTGACACCCTCCCTCACCCTGGACTCCCTCAAGTCACCTGCCTGGCTGCAGGCTGGAACACGCTTTCCCTAACTTCTCAAGGCTCAATCCTCCTCCTCATGCCAATCTCAGTTCAAACTGCACCTCCTCAGAGAGTTCGTCCCCAACCCCCCTTATAAAGCAGGATTCTTTTACCCATACCCCTTCCCACATTGCACTGTCTCACGGCACTCCTCTAAAAGTCTGTTTACTTCTTTAACAATCTGTCTTCCTTACAAGAAGAGAGGTTCTGTAAAAGCCAAGACTATCTTTGTCTAGCTGACTGTTGCATACCAGGGCTTAGACCAAGGCCCTGACATGTAGTAGGTGCTTAATAAATATGTTTTGAGGCAAGGTCTTGCTCTGTTGCACAGGCTGGAGTGCAGTGGCGCAATCATAATTCATTGCAGCCTTGAACTCCTGAGCTCCAGTGATCCTCCTGCCTCAGCCTCCTGAGTAGCTGGGACTACAGGCATGCACCACAAAGCCTGGCTAATTAAAAAAAAAAAAAGAATTTTATAAATGGGGACTTGCTGTGTTGCCTAGGCTGATCTTGAACCCCTGTCCTCAAGCAATCCTCCCACCTTGGCCTTCCAAAGTGCTGGGATTACAGGCATGAAGCCACCACACCCAGCCAATGTGCTGAAGAAAGAAAGAAAAACATGCTCATCCTTTGAGTCGGGTTCAAATTTTTTCTTCTCTTTAATCCCCAGTCGCTCCTGTTATAAGTGAATTTTTTTTTTTTTTTTTGAGACCGAGTCTTGCTCTGTCGCCCAGGCTGGAGTGCAGTGGCCGGATCTCAGCTCACTGCAAGCTCTGCTTCCCAGGTTTATGCCATTCTCCTGCCTCAGCCTCCCAAGTAGCTAGGACTACAGGCGCCCGCCACCTCGCCCGGCTAGTTTTTTGTATATTTTTTAGTAGAGGCAGGGTTTCACCGGGTTAGCCAGGATGGTCTCGATCCCCTGACCTCGTGATCCACCCGTCTCGGCCTCCCAAAGTGCTGGGATTACAGGCTTGAGCCACCGCGCCCAGCCTCAGTTATAAGTGATTTTTAACTCTTCTCACACTTTAATGCATCTGGCAAGAATATCCACGTGGTGTTAGAAACAAGACAGGACCTTAAGGATGGGGGGAATCAGCAGGTGTCAGCGTGCCCTGTGTGCTCAGGGCAGCTGTTTCCACTGGACATTCCTCCTTTGCCTCTCTGGGCAGCGACTCCCAGGCCAGTTGACCTGCTGTGTTGAGTAACCAGGATTTCTCAGTCTTGGCATGGTTGCCATTTTGGACCAGATCGTTATTTCTTGTGGGCGCAGCCCTGTGCAGCAAAGAATGCTGAACAGCACTTCCAGTCTCCACCCACAGGATGCCAGTAGCACCCTCTAAGTTGTGAGAACTCAAAATGTCTCCAGAGGATGCCAGATGTCCCCCGGGTGGGGGGGCACCATCACCCCGCTTTGAGATCCATGGAGCCAGGTCTGTTTGCCACCATGGGGGTAAAGCTCCACTCTCACCCCCCTTAGGAGGGCTAGGAGGCAGCGTTGTGGGGCCACAGAAGGCCTGGCTTTGCAGTCAGAGGACACGATGCACATTCCTTCAAGACACAGACTCAGATTGTTAGGCATCTAGTTCTCGGGGTTTCTGTTGTCGTTGCTGTTCCGTTTTGTCTGTCTTCCCTCCTTTGTTTACTAGCAGCCGGGAATTTGCCACTTTTTCTAAACAAAGATTTATGGAACACTTACCACATGGCTGACGCTGGGCAAGGCTAAGGTTCTAATACATCTCAGCTCACTTAACTCTCTCAACACTATAAATGCACACTGTTTTATCTTGACCCTTTCTTGGGAAGGTGATAGAGAGGTAGGAGGGCCAAGGGTGTTACTGGTGGAATAACATCGCCCCCCACACCCTAGTTTCTAATTTGCTGTAGGCTGTGACGCTGTGGGGCAAGGCTCAGAGTCCTGTTGAAATTAGGAATAAGTGTGCTGTGAGGGAAGGGCTGCCTTATTTTAGAACACAGATTTTCCGAATATCTATTTTGACAGGTTCGATCCTCTCCTCCCCTTCCTGCCTTCCTTCTGCCGATTGTCAATGTCTTGATGGTGTCCCACCTAAGTGGCCTTTACAGATGTGAGCTGTGAGGCACTGGGGATGCAGGCAGATGTCCTCCAGCCCAAGACTGCCTAATTTAATGGGATTTCTGCATTCTGGAACAAGCCTCCATTTTCCCCAAGCAGGATTACTCCAGAGAGCAAAACACAGCCCAATAGTATCACATTTCCTTTCTGCTTTAGCAAAAATAACCACTGTCTCATTCAAGGGAAAAGGCCGCCAACCAAATTTGTTACGGGAACCATTTGTAACAACTTCTACTTTGCACTGCCTTGGAGCAAGCACACTTTGTACAGAAGGGTTTGCAGTTACGTGGGCAGCAAGGTAACCACTGATCATTACAGGAAGCTTCAGAAACTGGGACCAGTGTAGGAGAATGGGATATCTGTCCAAACTAAGAATAAAAAGAATGACACTTGTGTTTTGTATGTCTTTTTCACTTTGTCTTTCTCATAATTTATTTTTCTTGATATTTGCACCTTGCGGCCCTGTGATAGACTGGAAATCTCAAAAACACACGTTCAGCACCAAGATTTTGAGCAGTACCACCTCAGAATGAGATCCCTAGAGAAAACTGCATGTTTTCCACTTGCCCAACGCAAGCAGCTTTTGGAACATAATCTGTTTGACATGGAGATTTTCTAGATGGGCAAAGACAAGGAAACAACCTAGGAACAGTATTTAGGAAGATGAAAGAATACAGCCTTTCTGCACAGGAAACCGCTGAGCAGAGAACCTGGACTCTGCAGTGGCCTCCAAACAGAGTCCAATGGCTGGGGCCAGCCTGGCTGCTTAAAGGAGACTCAAGGGATACAATAAAATGCAGATTCTCAGGTCCTAGTGCAGACAGTCTCACCCAGTAAGTCTGGACTGCATATGGGAATCTGTATTTCTAGGCTCTTCTGCAAGGCATTCCTGGTCTTTCCAGGAACCATAGGCAGCTGGTTTGGGGAAAGCAGCAACGACTCCAAGTGTGACCTGTGAGCTGGCAGGGCCACCCTCAGCTCTGCTCCCAGCCACTGAATCAAATTCTGCATTTTAACAGAACCCCAGGTGATGTACCAACACAAAGCTGAAGCAGATTGGTCTAGGGGCAAAAAATTAGAGCTATGCAGATTCTCTCAAATGAAATAGATGATACCATTGACTGTTAGAGCTTCTAGAAGGAATCTCAGGTCACTTGTTCCAATTCCCTCATTTACAAATGAGGAAACAGGCTCAGACAGGTCAAATGACTTCTCTCCAATACCCAACATTTGGCAAGTAGCAGATGTGGGACTAGTAACCAAAGCACCTAGCTCTCCAATCACTGCACAAACCACACAATTCTGTCTACTTGCCAGTGGCTTTTCTCATTCGAAAAAAGCTTAGGAATTTCCCCAGGAGGCAGCACGATGTAATGGGAAGGGCTCTGGATGCCTCTCCAGGGCTTCTGGAATCCATGCCCACCTCCACCAAGAAGCCGCTTTCCTGCCAGCTACAGGTGCTCGCCTGAAAAGTAAGCCAGCCCATATTAACCCTGGCATTGCTGGTACCTGGAAAACTTTCGGATTCAATGCTTTCCACCTCCTACTACCCCTCGCCACCCCCATGGCGCGAAATCCTGAGGGGCTGTTTAGAAGTTACTGTCTTTGGCTGCTGGCGGGGGTTTGCACAGCTGGCACACTGCACCAGTCTCCTGCCTGCTGCCAACAAGGTCACTTCCCAAGCACTGGCTTTAGAGAAGCTGGGACTCTGCAGTGGGAAAACGACGCTGCCCTTAGCAGGACAGGTGTAAATTCTCCCCCGGCCACTTTCAGCCTAGTGTGAAACGGATGGAGTGTGCATTCCCACTTCCCTTTATGGTTCCCTGGAATGATGGAGCTGCCTCGGGCATCGCCACGTTACTCTTTAGACAGTCTCTTTGTCTTCCTGCAATGTCAGCACTGAGGCTGTGTATTTCTAAGTGCAGGTATGTAATTGCCATATAATAAAAGTCTGAAAACATCCCACCCGGGACCTGTGCTGGACAGCAAGCATTAGCACAAAACAAACCCACTCATTTCACTTCCCTTATGGGGTTAATGTCAACACTCCCAGAGTATTCTTTCTTCTTTTGAGAATTCTAAGAGCAAACAAGTGACCACTTTTTTATTGAGCAGCAATGGTCAAATATCAAAATAGTACACCTAGGCCAAGAGAGGATGAAGGGGAGCCAGGCCAGGAAAGTCACCCAGAAGAGGTGACACACTCTTCCTCGGGTTCCATCAGAAACATGTTTATACCCAGGGAAGTTATAGAAGGGATGCCAGGCTGCCCACCTGCCTCACAGGTGTGCCCTGTTGTCCAGGTAGTATCTGTTACCTTAACATACAATGAGCCCCAGGGTCTCACCAAGGCCGGGCAAACAGGGTGACCTGGAGGAGGGATCCGTGACACACAGCAAGGGACCCAGGGACAGGCAGAGGCCCACAGTCAGTCATAGAAGCCTCAGGTCACCTGGAGAAGGGCCTCGCTCACCAGCAGGCAGGACCACCACCCCATTCCTGCTATACCTCGTGAGGGGGTGAGGCAAGAGTCAGTAGCTCACTAACCCCCCACCTCTGCTCCAGCATAGGCAGACCCTGAATTCAGGGACCAAAGGCTTGACCTAGTCTAGTCTATAATGAGATGTTACATAAATCCCAAGGCATGTTGTCAGATACCAGGGAGAAGGAGAAAAACACCACCTTTAAATTCCTCCCCCTCCACCCCTGGGAGCGATGCAGCTAGGTACCACCACCACCAAAGAATAGCCACTTGGCCGGGCGTGGTGGCTCAGGCCTGTAATCCCAGCACTTTGGGAGGCGAGGTGGGTGGATCACGAGTTCAAGAGATCAAGACCATTCTGGCCAACATGGTGAAACCCCGTCTCTACTAAAAGCACAAAAATTAGCCGGTGTGGTGGTGTGCGCCTGTAGTCCCAGTTACTTAGGAGGCTGAGGCAGGAGAATCGCTTGAACCCAGGAGGTGGAGGTTGTAGTGAGCTGAGATCGCGCCACTGCACTCCAGCCTGGCAACAGAGCAAGACTCAGTCTCAAAAAAAAAAAAAAAAAAAAAAAAAAAAAAAAAAAAAAGGCCGCTCATCACAACAGCTAGCTTTATCCTTTTGGGATCATTCCAGGAGGAAAAAGGAAAAATGGGCAGCCAAGAGGAGGTGAAGCCAACATACCTACAACAAGGAGATCACACAAGGAGATCAGGGATAAGTATGACGGGAAGTATGGGGGGAAGCGCCTATTTCATATTAAATATATCCTGATTGATAAGGGGGTTGCCTTACAACATCGTTAAAACACAAAATACTCAAGCTTTCTACATCCACCCCAACATAAGTGTTTATTACTAATAGGTATTTAAATATCATTGATCTAATCTTGCACACATTGGATTTCTCTCATATTATACATTAATTTCAGCAATTCTAGAATTAGTGCAATATGACATGGGACATTTTAAACTCTTTTTTTCTAGAGG